>NC_056732.1:1582899000-1582901500 GCF_019279795.1 Protopterus annectens | reverse complement strand
TTGGACTAATTCCGAGCATATCTGTGAATTCCCACCCAGGTTCCTAACATAACTAAAGAAAGCCTTGTGATTATCTTTAGTGTCCTGTGCAATTTTTCTCTCGAAGCTGGCCTTTGATGATTTTATGAGTGCCCTTAGTTTTTTGCTAATACTGATAAGAGATTCCTTCCCTTTTTGGGATTTTGCTCTATCATGTAGTAGCTTCCTCCTTCTATTGTATAGTTTGTTTATGGCTGGGGTCCACCAGACAGGTCGTCTGCCTTTGGAGGATTGGGTCTTGGTTTTATTTGGGATTGCATGATCCATGCATTCCTGAAGGTCATAGAATGCATTTATAAAGGATTCTGCGGTCTGGGCCGTATTTTCCACAGGCCCGGGGGCTTTGAAGGATTCCACCTCGGTTTTGAGGAGTGTGAAATTTGCTTTAGAGAAGTTTTTCACTGTGGTTTTCTGGGCAGGGGGTGTGGTCGGGATGTGAATATCCAGTGAGATCAGTTTATGGTCTGATCTTACCAGTGAGGGATACACTTCTGGTCTGGAGCATTGAGTCCCCTTGTTGGTGATGATCAGGTCCAGTATGTTTTCCCCTCTTGTGGGAGTGGTAACAAGTTGTTCCATAGCATTTGAGTTTATGAATTGTAGGAACCTTTGGGCAAGGGTGTTGGAGCTAGAGTAAGGCTCCCAATCTATGTTTGGGTAGTTGAAGTCGCCCAATATAATGGTGTTCGGAGAGACCTTCATATTTTCCAGTGTTCTCAGGAAGGCCGAGTGGGGTTCCTGGGTTTGGGAGGGTGGTCTGTAGCAGGATATAAACTGGAAGGCAGTTTTACCCACTGTTAGTTGCACATGGATAGTCTCTGATGCTTCGTGCTTTGCCACCAACCTGGAGGTGTGGGTATCTTTGAATATCGATACTCCCCTCCTTTGTGGTTCGGTCCAAGTTTTGGGGCGAAAAGCATGGTATGAGGTATAACCTGGTAGTGCTGGGGTGCTCTCGGGAGTCCTGAACCAGGTTTCTGTTACTGCACAGATATCGATGTTCTCCATGCTAAGGAGAGTTTCGAGTGCGTGCATCTTGAGGTTTAGACTTCTAGCGTTGAGTAGCATTACTCTTAGTTTCTTATCCCTTGTGATACCTATGGAGGTGGGTTTGTCTTTTGAGCCTTGCCTAAAAAAGGCACTATGGGGGTAGCAAGAGCCTTTGCCAATATCCGAAAGCCCAGGGGTGACACGTGCAAGCCGTCCCTAGCAAAGCATCGTGGCTTGTCGTGCATATCATCCCACGCTGACATACACATATACATGCATACATACACACACAGACACACACACACACACACACACACACATATGTGTTTGTGTATATCTATCTATATATGTGTGCATGTATGTGTAGAAGATGAGTGGTCATAGAGGGGAACCTATAGCTTGCAAGGAAGTGGTACTGGACTTTAATGTGGAGCTCAAGTGAGCTGTCCTGTTTGACAAGCCTTGTGGTATATTTATTTATTTTTGTTGTAACTTGAGACAACTCCATCTTTAGTCCCTGTCTGTGTAGAGGTTCCTTCATAGCTGACAAATTTTGCACCCCCTTAGAATGACACCAGAGACTGAACCAATTATTAAATGCAGTGATAGTCTGTTGGTACTGTGGCATCATCCCTGGAGAAGTTAAAATGCTGGTCATTGCTAGGCTCATACCAGCCTGGGACAAATATTCCAAGAGCTCAACGATGTCTCTCCATGTAGTCTAGGGATGTACATCTCAGGTCATTTACACCCACATGACTGTGACTGAGTTATACTGGTTCTTGTGGTCCAGTGACCTGAGTGCATGTGTGATGTGGTGTATCCTGGCCCTTGATAAGCAGCTGTCGGTGACTTTCTCCTTAGCTTGGTGCGAGGCACATCAATGTGTCACAGTGGAGTCTCCACTGGCTAGAAAGTTAGATTCTGTGGTGGCTTGCCTTATAGGCTTAGAAATAGAGGCTCCAGAGATGTGGCAGTATGTGTTGATCTGGGAGTTTTAAAAAAGTACATTCATAGTTGCTAAGGGAATTTGTGTACCTCATATCTAAGAGGTCTTTGAGGTCTAGGTAGGTTGCATTTAAGTGCCCCAGAATAGTGATACAAGAATGTCATTTGGTCTTGATAAATGTGCAAAAGCAACCTTTAAAGCAGGAAAACTGCAACACCAAGAAAACATCAGTTTGGGGCAAGAATGTGACGTAAAAGAACTTGAGCAAAAGGGAGTGGGAGTGTATAGATATTTGGAAAATTGATGAAGGATAAACAATAAAGCATGAACAAATTTGAATAAAACGTAGTAAGAAATTCTTTAGAAGACCTAAATTAATCCTTAAAACAGGTTGACATCTAGGAACAAAATTCAAGCTATAAAGCAATTTGCTCTTTCTGTCCTTAACTGACAGTTTTGAAATGACTGGCCCCAAAACATGCTAGATAGATTAGACAGGAAAGCAAGGATGCTTCATGCTCA
>NC_056732.1:1582874000-1582894000 GCF_019279795.1 Protopterus annectens | reverse complement strand
TATTTGTTTTGATGAGTGTACTCATTTTTTAATTGTAAACCGTTCTTGCAAAGGAGTTTAACAAACATGATTCTTTTTTGTGTTCTGTAACACGTTGGAGCCTGAAAACCTGGAAAAACTGGTCCACTCCTCTAATGTGGTAAATAACTGTATATGTGTTAGCACAATCTACATGTGTATGTATGTGTGATGTCTTATGTCTTTCAACTTTTACCTCAAAATTATGGACAAAGAAAAATAATTAGGGAGAAGCTTCCATATTTTGTAGTCTTATTGGGTGATCTTAACTCAAAATAATTTCAAAATTTAGATGGAACAAAAGTTTGAGAACAAATTGGATGTGTTCCCCCAAATTTGTGAGAGCAGAGAAGTGTGTGTGTGTGCATATGTATTGGCCAGTTATGACTGAATATTGATTACTTTTTGGTTTCAGTAAATTAAAGGAATATGTATATGCATACACACACAAATAATATGTAGTACCAAGGCTTCAATAACAAAATGGAGGAGCGTTACTAATGCTACTCAGTGTCGTCACAGAAATCCAGGTGTGAATTCCCTCATGGCAGTCTTTGTGTTATAACTAGTGGTGATGGTAGATGAAAGCTAAAATGATGTGGTAAAAGCTTGTGTTTGTATTGCACAGGGACCAGTTTGCACATATTTAAAGATCACCACTTGTGGATGTTTTGTTATTTATTGAGATTGCTTATTAAAGCTGAGGCCTATGCTGAGACAAAGTTGAGTATGAATATGTTTTGTGAGTAAATGACTTAGACCGACCCTTAGACCTCAACTGGCTGAAAAAAAGTGTATTATGAACTGCAGCTGACCCAAGTAATGCATATTTATTTATTTATTGTATGTTACTCAGGCAGTACACAACATGCACAGACTCCATTAGTAAGTTTCCTGCTGGTAGATGTAACAGCCAGAAAAATAAAACTCCGATTTCATCCACAAAAGACAGAAAGAAAAGAATATTTACTTTTCTTCTAGGAGGGGATAACCAATTTTTGGGAAAAAAATGGATTTGCTGTTTTTATTTGTTCTGTCCAGAATTCTTAGTTATCCAAACTGGTTTAGAAAGGTTGCAAGAGAAGTATTGTGTTTGACATGTAAAGTCAACCTTTTTCACAAATCTGGAATGCATTGGGTAAGGTACTTGCCATTACGTCTGGTATTGTTGATGTGATAGTATAGGTATACAACTAGTATTGTTGTGATTGTGATCTTAGAGTGCTGAGTCATTCATAGCATGGGAACTTTAGTGGGCATAACCCCTTCAGGAATGTGTAGGAGACTTTGTAGATAGACATGTCTTTTAATCTATCAGAGTAGGTAGGGTTAGTGAGACATGAGATTTTTTGTTGGGGAAACATTGACTTATTATGAGTTGCTTTTGATACTTTGTGAGGTATGTGCCAATTACGGCATTGTTTTCAATGATAGGCCTAATAAAGGATGAATACAGTAAGGGTATGACTTATTTGGAAGTTGAGGAGATACCGCAAAGGATAAGCTGTGTAATGTATAAGAAATTTACAACAACCACAGAGGCATGGCGGTCAGAGGAGAATCTGCAAGCAGTACAGCGACCCAAGTATCTGGTGACTGTGCCAGAGTGAGATATCTGTATGGTAAGTGGTACAGATACAGGCTTTACCAGCAAACAGTGCTGCCTTTCAAGGCATAGGATCGTAGGAAGTTCATAGGTAAGTACTAGGCTATCTGCCCAAGGGCATTATATAAGCCTAGCCAGAATGTGTTTGCTTTTGCCACCCCCTTAGATTAATTCACTATGCCTCTGTCCAGCAGAGCCATTAGTTCCATGCACCTCTGTCCAGCAGAGCCACTGCAGTGATCCCTGGCGTAAATTTTCTGTCTTCCATCCACCCGTCAAGGTTTCTCTTGAAGAGTTTTAGTGATGGGCTCTGCTTGATGTATAAACAAGAACAAAGCACCAAATGAGCCAACGAAGATGTAGACAGTTTATTTGGCTAAAAACAGCACTCCAAAGCACTCCAAAGCGAAACCACATACAAATCCAAATCTATACGTAGTGTTACACACTTCCCACGTTTCGTCTCTCCTTCATCAGATAAACACATATTCCACCCATAAGTCCATGTTTAAATACAATTCCTAATTCAAATACACCAATCATTACACTGATTCAATGAAGCACTTAGGACCAACCACATAAAATGCATATAAAAGTATGTAAACGTGCAACACAGTTCATAAACATAATCAAATATATATTGTGCTTTAAAAATAAAATATTTGATTAAACAATACCAAAATTAATATGTATATATGTATATAAATAACACATAATAATAAATTACATAAAAAATGTTATAAAAATGTTATTAAAACATGTTGTTAAAACAATACTACACCCTACTGGTATACAATGGTATTGTACTTACCTAGCATTTAAAAATATATATATCCAAGTATACAGTAGTTTTATAATTTAGCTGCTCTAAGTTTTAAAACTGGTGCCAATGATACCATATCATTGATACCCGGATGTTTGTTTGATTCTAAGGTTATTTGCCAATACAATTCTCTGTATTCTAGAAGTGTTTCCCACATACCCCCCCTCGGGTCAATAGGCACAACTTCTACTACAAAAAATTCAAAAGTAGATTCCTTACACACTAATGTATGTTTATACAGAGAATTGTTCATACATGATTTCCTGATATCATATAAATGTTCATAAATCCTTTGTTTTATCATCCGTTCACTTTTTCCAACATAAAATGCCTCACATTTTTTACACAAGGCGATATAAACAATCCCTTTTGTATTGCAATTTACAAAGGCATTTAATTAAATAACCTTAGAATCAAACAAACATCCGGGTATCAATGATATGGTATCATTGGCACCAGTTTTAAAACTTAGAGCAGCTAAATTATAAAACTACTGTATACTTGGATATATATATTTTTAAATGCTAGGTAAGTACAATACCATTGTATACCAGTAGGGTGTAGTATTGTTTTAACAACATGTTTTAATAACATTTTTATAACATTTTTTATGTAATTTATTATTATGTGTTATTTATATACATATATACATATTAATTTTGGTATTGTTTAATCAAATATTTTATTTTTAAAGCACAATATATATTTGATTATGTTTATGAACTGTGTTGCACGTTTACATACTTTTATATGCATTTTATGTGGTTGGTCCTAAGTGCTTCATTGAATCAGTGTAATGATTGGTGTATTTGAATTAGGAATTGTATTTAAACATGGACTTATGGGTGGAATATGTGTTTATCTGATGAAGGAGAGACGAAACGTGGGAAGTGTGTAACACTACGTATAGATTTGGATTTGTATGTGGTTTCGCTTTGGAGTGCTTTGGAGTGCTGTTTTTAGCCAAATAAACTGTCTACATCTTCGTTGGCTCATTTGGTGCTTTGTTCTTGTTTATTTGTACTGCCAGCACCTTCCCTTGACTTGGTTCTCTGCTTGATGTATATTGGAATCCTGTTCCAAAGCATGGGGAGTCTCTGGGATAGGAATCTATCCCTCCAGCATGTCCTATTTATCTTTGTGGTGAGGTTCATATCTCCAGAGCTTGTGGCTCTCCTGGTTTTTTTTTTTTTTTTTTTCGGTGGAGCATGTCCATGAATTCAGGGTTGGACATGTCCTTGTATGTCAGGCAGAGATTGCCTCTGAGTAAGCGGTATGCAACCGGGTACAGCTGGAGTTTCTTGAGTCGGGCTGCATAGGGCATCTGTTTGAGGCTGGTAATAGGTTCATACTAGGCTATCTGCCCTAGGGCATTTATAAGCCTAGCCAGAGTGTGTATGGCTTTCGCCACCCATTTTAAATTAATTTTGCTATGCCCTTTTTCGAGGTTAGTATACTGTGCCTCTGTCTAACAGTGACACAGAAGTGATACCCGGGGTAAACCTACGATCTCCCATCCACTCATCAAGATTCCTCTTGAAGAGAGTCAATGAGGGACTCTGCTTAACCTGGACTGGGATTTTATTCCAGAGTGGAGGGAGCCTCTGGGTTATGAATCTGTCCCTCCAGCATGTCCTATTTATTTCAGTGCTGAGGTTCAAGTCCCTCGAGCACGTAGCTCGATGGGATTTGGATTTTCTGAGGTGCAGCATGTCCATTAATTCCGGGTTGGACATGGCTTTATACGTCAGGCACATATCGCCTCTGAGCAGGCGGTATGCCACTGAGTAGAGCTGGAGTTTCTTTAACCGGGCAGCATACGGCATCTGTTTGCAGTCATCTGCAAACTTGGTCAGCCACATTCCTTCCATGTTGGCCTGTACCTCCGAGAAATATATACCGAACAAGAGAGGTCCCAGGACTGAGGCTTGTGGGACGCCACTTGTAACTGGTTTGGAGTCTAACATGGCTCCAGCTATTCTAACCGTGTGGGTTCTGTCCTTGAGCCAGTTTGCAACCCATCTAGTGACATAGGGGTTTATATTTAAGCTGATGAGCTTATCTATAATGCCCGAGTGGGGTATTGTATCGAAGGCTTTTGCGAGGTCCAGGTAGGCTGTGTGGACCACCTTCCCCTTGTCATTGGCCTTGGTGACTGTTTCAAAGAACTCGACCAGGTTTAAGAGGCAGGATCTGCCCTTAAAGCCGAACTGGGTAGGATCCAGTGTCTGTAGGTCCCCAATATCTTCATTTATAAGGTCCATGATGATCCTTTCCATAGCTTTGCAGACCAAGCTAGTGAGACTTATGGGGCGATCCTCTTGGTGAGGTACTTTTGTGCTCTTTCCAGCTGTTGCAGGTGTCTTGTAAGGTACATCCCAAATGGGGTGTTGTATTCTATGATTGGTCTAATGAGTGATTAGTAGAGAGGCACAGTAACCTCTTTATAGATGCAAACCCTTTTGTGATTAGGTGGGCCACATAAGAGGATTTTCTAACCACCTTGGCAATACGATTATCAAAGGAGAGATTACTATCTACTTGGGTCCCCAGATCCCTTATTACATAATTCTGTATTTAGGGGACTACCACCTATGTGGTAGTTCATGGGTACTTTCTTTTTTCCAAAGGGGATGACTATGCACTTTTTGGCATTTAGCTTGAGGCCATGATTTTGACACCAGCTATCAGTCTCAGTGAGACCCTTCTAGAGTGTCTCTGTATTAGCCGGAGAATCAATTATGGCCCCTAGTTTGCAGTCTGCGAACTTGGTCAGCCATAGTCCTCATGTGCTTGCCTGTACCTCTGAGAAGTATATACCGAACAGGAGGGGTTCTAGGACTGAGCCCTGGGGGACACCAGTTGTAACCAGTTTAGAGTCAGACCTAGAGCCCGCAACTCTCACCGTGTGGGCTCTATCCGTAAGCCACTTGGCAACCCATCTTGTGACGTAGGGGGTTATATTCAAGCTGGTGAGCTTGTCTATAATACCAGAATTGGGAATGGTGTTGAAAGCCTTTGCGAGGTCTAGGTAGGCTGTGTAGACCTCCTTTCCCTCATCTAATGCCTTGGTAACTGTCTCGAAGAAGTCCACCGGGTTTAGGAGGCATGATCTGCTCTTAAAGCCAAACTGGGTAGGGTCCAAGGTTTGGAGGTTCCCAATGTCTCGGTTAGAGTTCCATGATGATGGTCTCTATAGTCTTACACACCAGGCTAGTCAGGCTTATAAGGCGATAGTTCCCAGAGTCCGTTGTGGCTCCAACTTTGTGGAGCGGGGTAACTGTTGCTGTGTGCCACTGTGTGGGTATGTAGCCTGTAGAGAGGCAGAGTTTGAACAGTGTGTTAAGGTGGGGGGGGGGGTATTTCATTTTGGAGCTCTTGTAAGAGACAGCCTGGGACACCGGCCAGTCCCATTGAAACTGTGTTTTGGCTTTGGATAGGGCTGTTTTAACCTGTGTGTCGGTGATTGACAGGGCCCTACATTCTTCTGGTATGGTTATGGGCCCTTTTGGGGTTGAGAGGGGGGTAACGTTTGCACTAAACCTTTCTGCCAGAATGTTGGGGGTTGGGAGGGTGAGCTTAATGGCTAAAGTGTTTGCCTTACAAACACAAGGTGCAGGGTTTGAGTCTCACAAGGGATAATTGTCTAGGATTAAAATGGCTAGCAAGGGCAGTTAGCTTAGTACTAAACTATGAGCCTATGAATCAGTCAGTTGTGTATTTTGTGCCATTCTGCATTAACTCTGAGCAGATCTGAGAGTTTCCACTTAGGTTCTTGACATAGCTAAAGAACGCTTTGTGGTTTTCTTTGGAGTGCTTGTCACTTTTTCTTTCAAAGCTAGCCTTGGATGATTTAATGAGTGATCGTAGTTTCTTGCTGATACTAATCAGGGATGTCTTTCCTTCTTGGGATTTTACTCTTCACTGTACTAGTTTCCTCCTCTTATTGTATAGCTTGTTTATGGCAGGGGTCCCCCAGATTGGTTTCCTTTTCTTGAATGAGTGAGTCTTGGTTTTACTTGGGATTGCACGATCCATGCATTCCTGCAGATGCTCAGAGTGCCTTCGTAAAGGTTTCAGCAGCTTGGACAGCATTGATGTCCTTCAAGAATGCAACTGCAGTCATAACATATGGGGTTGTCCTGCCTCAGGCAGCCCTCGGTCGGCCGGATTCCAGAGTCTGGGTCCGACGTCGGCTGATGTCGCATTTCTCTCCGACGTCAGAGCGGCTGGAGTACATAAGCATCAGCCAACGCCATTTTCTTCAGTCTTTCTTGCTGCGCGGTGCCCGAAGCAGAAGCAGTTCGCAAGTGCCGGTCGGTCAGCTCCTGTATTCTTCGAATCCGAAGTCATCAAAAAAGCTAAGTACCCCGTTGGGGACCTTTTCTTGCCTCAGCCGATGTCAGAAATTACTGAAAAAGTTAATAATTGTCTGTCTTGTGGTAAACAAATACCTCATAAGGATTTCCACTCTTACTGTCTTCCTTGCCTTGGCCCAGACCACGACGTCTCGGCCAGTGTCGCCTGTGCTCGCTTCAACAAGCGCACTCTCAGGCGCCGGGCGGAGTTCGCTGAAGACTTTTTCGGCGAAAAATTTGCGTATACAATGCCGTCGGAGCTTCCGACATCACAAACGCCCAAGAAACGAAAAGACCGGTACCGACATCCTCGGCCCGCGTCTACCACCGACTCCACGCCAAAACCTTCCGCGAGTGCTCCGGTTCCCCCTGAGACGGTTATTCCACCGCTCCGAACCGAAGACACCGCAATACCGACGACTCAGATACCAGATACCACTCCGACGCCAGTTATAGATTTTCCTCCGGATACTGAAACCGAGGAAATGCCCGAGACCGTTGCTGTAGATAAGGTCACTCCTGCATGTGGAGCTGCCAGGCCTCCTATGGCCATGTCTATTAAGGCCTACACTCGGGCTAAGGCAGCCAGCAAGACTAAGCCCCTTACAGCAAAAACCTTACCTCAAACTACTCCTGAGACACAAATGTCTATGGCCGCAGACTTAATTTCCATGATTAGAGGTTCACAGGCCCATCCTGAGAGAGGATCCCAGCCGCCTCCTGATAAGAGGCCCCTGGTTGAACCCTCTGAACCTATCCCTTCAGATGAAGATTCTGAGGACTCTGTCCACTCAGAGGGCCAGGAAGACCTCTTTCAGACCTATGAGGACTCTGATGCAGAGGATTCCATCCCCTCGGCCTCCCCTCCTGAGGATATTTCTTTTGGGGAAGCTCTGCATACCATGAGGGAACATTTCAAGTGGCAAGGCCAGGAATATTCTGATTCCAGAAAGCGTCTTCGAACCTTCCTTAAAAAGCCCCAGCACAGGCCCCTAGCTATTCCTCCTGTGCTTGATGTTTTGGATGATCTATATTCTGACTCCAGTGTTACCCCTGATTGTCTTCCTCCTGCTCCAGCCAAGCCAGACAGATATTGCAGGGTCCCAGAAACACATTCCCATTTGTTCAGGGCCCATACTGTTGATTTAGAAACTATTTCTCAGGGACCTAAAGGTGTTTCAGCTTCCACCTCTAAAAATCCCTTGCCTTCCAACAGGGAAGCTAGGTCATTAGAGAGATGGGGGAAAAAGGTGTACACCTCCAACACTATCTATGAGAGCTTTGAATTGCCTTTTTCATATGTTACAATATCAGGATTACCTGTTAGATGATTTACAGAAAACATTGGCCTCTCCTGACCCTTTAGACAGAAAGTCTTTGCAGGAAGCTGTACATAATTCTCAGCAAGTCAGCAATCACTTTCTGCAGTGTGGATATGATGCATTGGAAGCTTCATGTAGGGCAGCTATGACAGGGGCAGTCATTCGCAGACATGCATGGTTAAAAGAACAACCTCTACCAGATCATGTTAAGGCAAAACTTCTGGATGCACCCTTGGAAAAGAACAAGCTTTTTGGTGCTAATGCTAAAGATGTGTTAAAAGTCCATCGAGGAAAAAGCAAAATCAGTTCAGACGGTCAAAGATTTCCTCCAGGTTCAGCCCCCCAGATTCAGCAGGAATTGGCCTTCAAAGAACTGGTCCTTTCCTAATCCTGAAAAATTTCAAAGGGGTAAAAACAGGCGTGGCCGAGGAAGAGGACAATACAGAGGTCCTTACAGGGGACGACAATGGCAGCCAGCAAACCAAAGAAGTGACACAGGGGTCTCCCCCGCCCCTCAGACACAATCTCAATGACTTCCCTGTACGACCGCCAACCAAGGAGCAAACAGAAGCACCCTTGGGCGGAAAATTATCTCTGTTTTCAGACAATTGGCACAGATTGACAAAAGACAAATGGATTTTGGACATTATAGACCAAGGTTACAGGTTCCATTTTCACACCTTACCCAGAAAACAGGGCATGCCAAACCTACCACAAAACCAGAGGGCAGAGGCTATCAAGCAAATTTCTCTGCTTGCTCAGATAAAAGCAATAGAAAGAGTACCACAACAAGAACAAGGCCAGGGGTTCTACTCAAGACTGTTCCTTTTTCCAAGAAAAGAAACTCAATGGAGACCAATACTGGATTTGTCCGCATTAAACACTTTTCTCATAGTACCAAAGTTCAGAATGCTGATTCTACAGCAACTCCTTCCCATGCTGGGCAAGGGGTCTTGGCTGATTACTCTGGACCTCAAGGAGGCATACCTGCATGTCCCTATCAGACACTGCTGCAGAAGATACCTCAGATTTCTTGCAGGGCCAGAGCATTATCAATTCTCAGCATTGCCATTTGGCTTATCTACTGCGCCCAGAGTATTCACAAAATGCCTGGCTTCAGTAATTGCTCATTGCAGGCTCCAGGGGATCCAAATTTACCCGTACCTGGACGACTGCCTTATACAAGCGGACGACAAACTGATGTTGACAAAAAACTTGAACTATGTCATACAATTACTTCAGGCTCTGGGATACACAGTCAACTTTCAAAAGTCAAGACTTCAACCATCCCAGCAAATAACCTTCTTAGGAGCCAATCTGGACACAGCCTCTCAAATGGCTTACCTGACAGAAGGCAAGCAAGAGAAGTTAACTCATTATTTCAAGGGTTTGGCAAAACTCACCCAGATGACTGCAAGGAGATTCCTACAGGCCCTGGGTTACATGGCATCCTGCATTCTCCTGGTTCCATTAGCAAGACTACACATGAGAAAGCTTCAATGGTACTTAAAAAGCCTATGGTCTCAGCACAACAACAACTTAGAGGCAACCATACCGCTCATTCCAGGCCTACAAAAGGAATTCCTATGGTGGGCCTCGGTAAGCCAGGCAAACACAGGTATGTCATTCAAAAAACCTCCGATAACACAGACCATGACCACAGACGCCTCAGTCATTGGATGGGGGGCGCATATGGAAGGCAGATGCATACAAGGACAATGGTCTCCAAAGGAAACACATATGCATATAAACCAAAAAGAAATGCTGGCAGTAATGCATGCCATCGAGGCCTTTCGACGACAACTTCAACAAGGCCATTTACTGATACGGACAGACAACACCACTGTGATGTGGTATATAAACAAGCAAGGGGGCACCCATTCCTACCCCCTTTGCAGACTGACAATGAATCTTTGGGAAAAATCACTGAGCCTGAACATACACTTACAATCCCAGTTTGTTCCAGGCAAAGACAATGTGCTGGCGGACAGCCTAAGCAGGAATTTCATAGATCCTCACGAGTGGAGGTTACACCCAAGGATCTTCACACAACTCACCTCGACATGGGGCAGGCCATAAGTAGACCTATTTGCCTCTCACCTCAACCATCATCTACAAAAATTCTGTTCAAGGACATACCATCCACAAGCTTGGAAAATAGATGCTCTTTCATTCAACTGGAACTTCCTAAAAATCTATGCATTCCCACCTCTTCCACTGATGACCACAGTATTACTAAAGATCAAAGCAGAGAGACCCAAGGGGATCCTAATAGCTCCAGACTGGCCAAGACAACACTGGTACCCGCTACTACGGAGCATATGTCACAACAAGAAGTGGGCCCTTCCCCAATGGCCCCTACTTTTGACTCAGCACAACTTCAAAACAGTGCATCCAAACCTTCAGACACTGCAGCTGACAGCCTGGGAGATCCCATGAATAACCTCAATCTATCTCTCTCCAAGGAAGTTCAGCGGATATTAACAGAAGCTCGAAGACCATCCACCAGAAAGGTTTACTTGGCAAAATGGAAGAGATTCAGCATTTGGAACACCAGCAAGGATCATGATGCATCACTATTGAACATCCCACTCATCCTGGAATATTTGGCAGCTATGCTTCAGAATGGACTCTCATATTCTTCCATAAAGATACATGCTTCAGCTATTTCAGCTAGATATAACAGTGATCCACCTGTGTTTTCACATCCTTTGCTAAGGCAATTCCTTAGGGGAATCAAGAACATTAAGACACCAAGAAAGGCTCCAGTGCCAGCTTGGGACCTCAACTTTGTCCTAGAAAAACTGACTCTACCTCCTTTTGAGCCAGCAGCTTCAGTGGACTTACAATTCCTCTCATGGAAGACAGCTTTCCTGTTGGCAATTACCTCAGCAAGAAGGGTTTCGGAACTACAGGCCCTAATGGCAATACCACCGTTCATAATATTTCACCGAGACACGGTCTCCTTAAGAACCAACCCTACTTTTATGCCAAAGGTGGTATCTAGGGTTTCTTTAAATCAAGCTATTCATCTGCCTGCTTTCTTCCCCAATCCTGAAAACAAAGGGGAAAGACTGTTACGTACCTTGGACATTCACAGACAACTTCGCTACTACCTGGACAGAACCAAGACCAGTAGGAAGTCTGATCAACTTTTTGTAGCTTACGCCCCTGGAGTACAAGGAAAAGCAATTTCAAAACAGACCATCTCAAAATGGATTGGACATTGCATCAGATTTTGTTATTCCTTCCATGGGAAGACTGTTCCAGCCAATGTCAGACCACACTCCACCAGAGCTACAGCCACCTCTACAGCATTCTTAAGAGGGGTGCCTACAAAGGACATTCTAGAATCTGCTACATGGAGCTCCGTGCATACATTCTCCAAACACTACAATCTCCCTCTATACTCCAGATCCAGAGCAGGCTTTGCTTCGGCAGTCCTGCAGGGTTTGATTGCCACACCATCTCTTTCCTAGAGCATTCCTCCTCCCCCAGCTAAGCTATGGTATTCTACCCATATGTTATGACTGCAGTTGCATTCTTGAAGGACATAGTACAGTTTTGTACCTACCATAAATGTAGATGTCCGATAGATATGCAACTGCAGTCGGATTTTCCCTCCCTCCATACCCCTCTATGCCTTGGGTCCACTCCTATCCCTGTTCCTCTTAGCTGGGGATATCTGTTATGGTGTATGTGTTTATTGCTTACTTATTTGTTTGGAATCCTGTTTTTTCCTTCCAATTTGATTACAGCCTTCCTTGGAGGGCACCTGGCATCTGGGGCAAGAAACACTGAAGAAAATGGCATCGGCTGATGCTTATGTACTCCAGCCGCTCTGACGTTGGAGAGAAATGCGACATCAGCCGACGTCGGACCCAGACTTTGGAATCCGGCCGACCGAGGGCTGCCTGAGGCAGGACAACCCCATATGTTATGACTGCAGTTGCATATCTATCGGACATCTACATTTATGGTAGGTACAAAACTGTACTTTCTTTAGCATAGGGGCTGTGAACCTTTCCACCTCTGCCTTAAATAACGTGAAGTTTGCTTTTGAAAGGTTTTTCACGGTGGTTTCCTTGATTGGGGGTGGGGGCGGAATGTGGATATCCAGAGTGATTAGTCTATGGTCTGATCTAACCAGCAAGGGGTTGACCGGTGTGGAACACTGGTCGCCCGTGTCGGTGATGACCAGGTCCAATAATGTTCCCTCTGGTGGGGTTGTTGAGCAGTTGATTCAGGGCGTTTGAATTTATAAATTCTAGGAAGCGTTTGGCAAGGGAGTTAGTACTTGAGTAGTTCACCCAGTTTGTTTGGGTAATTGAAATCACCCAGTATTAGTGTGTTTGGTAGGACCTTCATATTTCCCAGTGTCTCCAGAAATGTGGAATGGGGGTCCTGGGTCATGGTGGGTGATGTTGTAGCAAGCTACAATTTGGATTGCAGTTTTCCCCATTGTTAGTTGAACATGGATGATCTCTGATGCATTGTGCTGCGCCACTAACCTGTAGGTGTGTGGGTATCCTTGATGAATATGGATACACCCCTGCCTTTTGTGTTTTCGTCCTGGTTCTGTGGCCGAAAGGTATGGTATGAGTTATAGCCTGGTAGTGCTGGTGTGCTCTCCGAAGCCTTAAACCAGGATGTCCTTCAACGATGCATCTGCAGTCCTTACATATGGGTTGTCCTGCCTCAGGCAGCCCTTCGGTCGGCCGGATTCCAAAGTCTGGGTCCGGCGTCAGCTGATGTCGCCCTTTCCCCGACGTCAGAGCGCCTGGGGTATAAAAGTGTCAGCCGACGCCATCTTCTTCAGTCTTTCTTGCCGCGTGGTGCCCGAAGCAGAAGCAGCTCGCAAATGCCGGTCGGCCAGCTCCTATAACTTCAGCTACCGAAGACTTCAAAAAAAGCTAAGTACCCTGTTGGGGACTCTTTCTTGCCTCAGCCGATGTCAGATGAAACGCTTAAAGTTAATAATTGCTTGACTTGTGGGAAACAAATACCTCATAAGGGTTTCCATTCCTACTGCCTCCCCTGCCTAGGCCCAGACCACGACGTCTCAGCCTGTACTGCCTGCGCCTCCTTTAATCGACGCACTCTTAGGCGTCGGTCGGAGTTTGCAGAGGAATTTTTTGGGGCTAGTTCGACTTCTCATTTGACCAGAAAATGGAAGGCCCGACACACGCGGACCGGGGTTTCGGCTGAAACCACCCCTAGGCCTACCGCGAGTGTCTCTGTCTCGGCTGAAACAGAGTCCTTGGTACTTCTGACCGTAGAAGCCGCACAGCTGACAGCCTCTGCCCCGGGGGCCTCTTCTGAGTCGGTTATAGATTTACCCTCTGAAACCGGTGTTCAGGAAACTACCGACACCATTCCCCTAGACAAAACTACTCCAGCACGTGGAGCAGCCAGGCCCCCTGCATCCATGTCCATAAAAGCATTCACTAGGGCTAAAGCTGCTAAGCAACAAAAATCTCTGCTTCCCAAGACTATTTCTCAGGGATCCACTACAGGTTCACAGATACTAAGTTTGGCTGAGGACCTTATTTCCTTAATTAGGGGCTCTCAGCCTCATCCGGGCAGGGGCTCTCAACCCCCACTAGACAAAAGGCCCAGGGTTGAGTCCGCTGATCCTCAGTCCTCTGATGGCTCTGCTCTATCAGACTACCAGGAGGAGGCCTTTACGGCCTACGAGGATTCTGATGCAGAGGAATCTATTCCCTCTGCCTCCTCTCCTGAAGAGCTGTCCTTTGGGGAGGCCCTTCACTCCATGAGAGAGCGTTTCCAATGGCAGGGCCAGGAATTCTCCGATTCCAGGAAGAGATTAAGGACTTTTCTTCATTTACCTCAGCATAGACCTTTGGCTTTTCCTCCTGTTTTAAGTGTCATTGATGATGTGTATTCTGAGTCTAGCACTACCCCTGACACCCTTCCTCCGGCTCCTGTTAAACCCGATAGGTGTTTCAGGGTCCTGGACTCGCATCATTTCCTTTACAAGGCCCACTCTGCTGACCCAGAAACTATTTCCCAGGGTCCTAAAGGGGTTGCAGCTGCCACTACTAAAAATCCACTCCCCTCTGAAAGGGAGTCCAGGGCTTTAGAGAGATGGGGTTAAAAAGTGTATACTTCCACTCTGTCTATGAGGGCTTTAAATTGTCAATTTCATATGATACAGTACCAAGAGGATTTGTTAGATGAATTGCAGAAAAAACTATCTTCTCCTGAACCCCTAGATCGTAAATCACTTCAGGATCTGGTACATAACTCACAACAGGTTAGCAACCATTTCTTGCAGTGTGGTTATGATGCATTGGAAGCTTCATGTAGGTCAGCAATGATAGGTGCCGTCATACGTAGACATGCTTGGCTGAAGGAACAATCTCTGCCAGATCATGTTAAGGCTAAGCTTCTGGATGCTCCACTGGAAAAGCAAAAGTTATTTGGCTCCACTGCTCAGGAGGTCTTAAAGAAATTTGAGGAAAAGGCTAAATCTGTACAAACAGTCAAAGATTTCCTCCAGGTACAACCACCAAGATTCAGCAGAAATTGGCCTTCTAAGAAATGGTCCTTTCCAGAAGAGAGATTTCAAAGAGGCAAGAACAGGCGTGCCAGAGGTAGAGGGCAAGCTAGAGGCTCCTACAGAGGACGTCAATGGCAGCCTCCTAACCAGAGAGGTAGTGCAGGACCAACAACTGCTGCACAAGGACAGACTCAATGACTTCACCTTGACCCCGCCGAGCAGGGCTCAATTAGAAGCACCTTTGGGCGGAAAGTTGTCGATATTCTCAAGAAATTGGCACAGTATTACAAGGGACAAATGGACACTGCAAATAATAGACAAAGGATACAGGTTCCATTTCCATACATTACCAAAAAGAAAGGGAATGCCAAACCTGCCACCAAATCAAAGGGCAGAGGCTTTAAAACAAATTGCCAACCTCTTGCAAATGAAAGCTATAGAAAAGGTTCCTCTCGCAGAACAAGGCCAAGGATTTTATTCCAGACTATTCCTTGTCCCAAGAAAAGAAAAACAATGGAGGCCTATTCTCGATTTGTCCGCACTGAATACTTATCTCATTGTGCCAAAATTCAAAATGCCGACCTTACAGCAACTCCTTCCCATGCTGGGCAAGGGGTCTTGGCTGGTAACTCTAGACCTCAAGGAGGCATACCTGCATGTCCCTATCAGACAAAGTTGCAGAAGGCACCTCAGATTTCTTGCAGTTTCAGAGCATTATCAATTCTCAGCATTGCCCTTTGGCTTATCTACTGCGCCCAGAGTATTCACAAAATGCCTGGCATCAGTAATTGCACACTGCAGACTTCAGGGGATTCAAATATACCTGTATCTGGACGACTGCCTTATACAAGCGGACAGCCAACAAACTTTGGAAAAACATTTGAATTATGCCATCCGCTTACTGCAGGCCTTGGGATACACAGTCAACATTCCCAAGTCAAGACTTGTGCCATCCCAAAGAATAACATTTCTGGGTGCGGAACTAGATACAACCACCCAAATGGCTTTTGTCACAGAAGACAAACAAAGACAACTACCGGATTATTTCAAAAATCTGACAAAACAAACTCAGATGACTGCAAGAAAAATCCTGCAGGCCCTGGGTTACATGGCATCGTGCATTCTTCTGATTCCACAAGCAAGGCTGCATATGAGAAAACTACAATGGTACCGAAGGAGTTTATGGTCTCAGCACAATCACAGCCTAGAAGCTTTGATACCACTCATTCCATGCCTTCAAAAGGAATTCCTATGGTGGGCCCAAGCAAGCCAGTCAAACAGGGGTCTGCCTTTCAGCAAACCAGTAACCAGCCAAACCATTACCTCGGACGCTTCAGACCATGGATGGGGAGCACATATGGAGGACAGATGCATCCAAGGACTATGGTCTCAGAAAGAATTGCGCATGCACATAAACCAAAAGGAAATGCTGGCAGTGATTCATGCAATCGAGGCCTTCAAGCACTTTCTACATCAAGGCCACCTGCTAATAAGGACAGACAATACCACAGTTATGTGGTACATAAACAAGCAAGGAGGTACCCATTCCTACCCTCTTTGCAGACTAGCAATGAATCTTTGGGAACTTTCCCTAAAACTCAATATAGAGCTGCAATCCCAGTTTGTGCCAGGAAAAGACAATATGCTGGCAGACAGCCTAAGCAGAAATACCATGGATTCACACGAATGGATGCTGCACCCAGACATCTTCCTTCAGATAACACAAGCATGGGGGAGGCCGGACATAGATCTTTTTGCCTCCCACCACAGTCATCAGCTGAAGAAATTCTGCTCAAGGACATACCACCCACAAGCATGGAAAGTGGACGCCCTCTCTTTCAGCTGGAAAACTCTAACAGTGTATGCATTCCCACCACTTCCACTAATGACCAAGGTCTTACTGAAAATCAGGACAGAGCAGCCGAAAGTGATTCTAATAGCCCCGGACTGGCCAAGGCAGCACTGGTACCCACTGTTGCGGAGCCTGTCACACACGAAACCGTGGCCTCTACCGCAATGGTCACTCCTTCTGACACAGCACAATTACAAAACTCTGCACTCCAGCCTGAAAACCCTGCAGCTGACAGCCTGGAGAATACCTTGACTCCTCACCAGGAAAAGCTATCCAAGAGAGTGAAGGATATCATCATGGTAGCTCGCAGACCTTCCACGAGAAAGGCATATTCAGCAAAATGGAAAAGATTCCACACTTAGAGCACCGCAAAGGGCCTAGATGCCACAGTGATGAGCATGGCACATATCCTGGAATACTTGGCAGAAATCCTCCACAATGGCCTTTCTTACTCTTCCATAAACATTCATGCTTCAGCAATTTCAGCAGAATACAATACTGATCCACCTGTCTTCTCTCATCCTCTCCTAAAAACATCAATCCTCCAAGAAAACCACCAGTGCCTACATGGGACCTTAACTTCATGTTGGAAAAGTTGACTCTACCTCCCTTTGAACCATCAGCATATTCAGAGTTACAGTTCCTGTCTTGGAAGACTGTCTTCCTTCTGGCCATAACCTCAGCAAGAAGAGTATCTGAATTGCAGGCACTCATGGCAGTACAACCATTTCTTACTTTTCATCAGGACAGTCTCTCCTTGAGAACCAATCCTTCATTCATGCCAAAGGTGGTATCCAGGGTCTCATTGAACCAAGCTATTCACCTGCCTACCTTCTTTCCAAATCCACAAAACAAAGGAGAGAAACTTCTGCATACCCTGGACATTCACAGACAGTTACGCTACTACTTGGACAGAACTAAGACTTTCAGAAAAACTGACCAGCTGTTGGTAGCATATGCTGCAGGCATTCAAGGAAAAGCAATTTCCAAACGGACAATTTCAAAATGGATAGGAAATTGCATTCGATTCTGCTACTCTTACCATGGAAAAACTGTGCCAGCTAACATCAGACCTCATTCCACCAGAGCCACAGCCACCTCCACAGCCTTTTTAAGAGGGGTGGCTACCAAGGACATTTTAGAAACTGCTACATGGAGCTCTGTGCATACATTCACCATCATTTTCTTAGATCCTACCACCCCTAGCTTGGCTATGGTATTCTACCCATATGTAAGGACTGCAGATGCATCCTTGAAGGACATAGTACAGTTTTGTACCTACCATAAATGTAGATGTCCGATAGGTATGCATCTGCAGTCAGGTTTACCCTCCCTCCTTCCCCTCTGTGGTATTTCTTGGGTACTTATCCCTCTTATAGCTAGCTGGGGTTATCTATTATGGTGTATTTGTTTTATATTACTGTGCATGTTTGGAATATTTTGCATTTCTCCAAGTTTAGCCTTCCTTAGAGGGCACCTGGCATCTGGGGCAAGAAAAACTGAGGAAGATGACGTCGGCTGACACTTTTATACCCCAGGCGCTCTGACGTCGGGGAAAGGGCGACATCAGCCGACTCCGGACCCAGACTTTGGAATCCGGCTGACCGAAGGGCTGCCTGAGGCAGGACAACCCATATATAAGGACTGCAGGTGCATACCTATCGGACATCTACATTTATGGTAGGTACAAAACTGTACTTTTCTTTTACTGCACAGATGTTTGTTCTCCATATTGAGGAGTGCCTCGAGTGCATGTATTTTGAGGTTTAGACTTCTGGCATTGAGTAGCATTACCCTCAGTTTTTGGTTACTTGTGCTATTTACGGTGGTGGGTTTGTCTTTTGAGCCTTACCTAAAAAAAGGCACAATGGGGGCGGCAAGAGCCTTGGCCAATATTCGAAAGCCTGAGGGTGACAGGTGCAAGCCATCTCTTGCAAAGCAAAGTGGCTTGTCGAGCATGTCATCCCAGGCAGACAGATACTGGATCCCATTTGAATGACACCAGAAACTTAGCCAGTTGTTGAAATTGATCATTTTTTCTTTATACTGTGGCATCATTCTTGGTGAGGGCAGGATGCTACTCAGCATCAGGGTCCTACCGGCCTGGACTACTTGATCAGAGAGCTCTTCCATGTCTTCTTTCATGTAGTCCAGGGAGGTACATCTCAGGTCATTCACACCAACATGGACAATGACAGAGTCATATTTGTACTTGTTCTGGAGTGACCCGAGTGCGTGTGGTATGTGGTGGATCCTGGCGCCCGACAGGCAGCTAACTGTAACCTTCTTGTTCAGCCTAGTCAGTGGGACATCAGTGTGCCTGACTTAGTCACCTATTACTAGCGTGTTGGGTTTGCTATTTTGCCTTAAGGGCTGTGATTGCGTGGCACACTTATGTGAAGTATGTGTTTCATGGTTGGTGATGGGGTGTGGAGGTTGCTTGGATGTCTGCTTTAGAGGTCTCTCTTGCTTTTGCAGATTTTTATTTAGAGCCTCCGAGTATGTTTTCTTTTATTTATGTGTGGTATTTGCCAGTGTTGGTTTATTAGGTCTATGTGAGACTGGTGGTGTGTTGCAAGTATTACCCTTCTCTTGGCTGTCAGTTCCATTCTTGGGTTGAGAGCGCTTTGCCTCCAGTTTGGCTGTAAAATTGCATCTCTCGCATATATTAGTGTTGGGTGGTAGGAGGAGAGGGTTGTCTGTGTACATGATGCAGTTGTAACAATGCCTCAAAATGCCCATATTCACCAGTTGGACTGGAGAGTACAGCAGAAACTGCCCTTTGGACATGCCCTGAATAGGTAAGGTAAGGTAAGCTGTTTTTCTGATTGGCTGGTGGGGACGAATAGAGAGCCTTGTCCTTCTGGACAGTATTGGGGGGGGGGTCTAGTGCTAGGGTTAATTAGTGCTTGCTATTAGTTTTTAGCAAGTGCTGGCTGTGAAATGTATGTTTTGAGTGCTAAAGTTGAAGATTTGTCTAGTTCCAAGGGAAAATTGAAGAGTAGACTACGTGGAGCCGGGTATAGTTTAAGCTTGGCTAACCTGCGCTGCCTAGTGTGCAAAACCGCGCAAATGCAGTTTTTATAGCAGAGAAGTGAAAGAGAGAGAAATTAGCCCAAAATGGGCCAATAAACTACTAACTTCTAGGCTGAAACTGCTCCTCCAGGGACAGATAGGCTGCTCAAAGCTCCCCTCTCTCACAGGTGAACAGAGAAACTTCCTGCTATCCAAGTAAGATGTGGACAACACAGAAAAGTGTAACACAGCCCTGGATTCAGCAGTAACCTGAAAACTGGACTATACTAGTTCAGAAGGTGGGAAATACGTTTATTTTTTTTTTTTTTTTTTCAGAAAATAGAGCAGATATCAAAACACTTTAAATGCACAGAAAAGGCTATCGCACTTTAGTGTGTAGCCTAGAACAGTTAAACAGTTTATTTAAACACAAAACGACATAATTCAAGTGCAGGCAGCAAATAAGTACAATATGTAGCAATA
>NC_056732.1:1582434000-1582554000 GCF_019279795.1 Protopterus annectens | reverse complement strand
AATATGAGATAAAAATAAATTCATAATTTAGCTGCCCTTAATTTGAGTAGAGGTACAAGAGTAATGTGTTCATTAAGACCCGAGGCTTTGTTAGCTTCTAAAAATAACTGCCAGTAGGTCTCCCTGTATTCCAGTTTGTGTTCCCAGGGCCCACCTCTGAGTTCCTTGGATATAGTTTCTAACGCAAAGAAGGAAAACTTGGCATTGCTACACGAGAGAGTGTGCTTGTACAGTGCATTGTTGACATCGCACTTGTTGATATCATTCATATGCTCATAAATTCTACGTTTGAGCTGTGTCTCATTTTTGCCAACGTAGAAACTGTCACAACATCCACTGGTAACCAAATAAACCAGCCCCTGGGAATTACAATTGGTATAAGTTTTGGCAGTTAATGTTTTAGCTCTACTTGGTAATGGGACCTGTTCTTTATTGTTAATAAAAGAGCATTGATTGCAGGCCCCACATTTATAAGTACCTTTCTTTCTGTGAGCAAAAGCATCCTCATGTTTGACCGACTCAAGTAAATTTTTAATATTTCGCCCCTTTCTGAACACTACCTTAATAGATTTACCTTTTAGATTAGGTAGATCAGTAAAACTTGAAAATGTATCCCACTCTTTTAATACTGTATTCTTAATGTGGTGGGCATTGGAACTAAAATTAGTTACAAATGTCCTACTGTAGCCAGCCTCATTAGAACTAATACAACCATGTTTATTGGAAAAAACAGTACCCGTACCTAAAATGGACTTATAAATGGTATCTGTACCATGTGTGACTTCTGCCCTGATTGAATCTATAAGCTCACCAGGGTAAACTCTCTCAAAGAACATCTGTTGTAACACATTACATTCATAAAAGTATTCAGAGTCATCAGAGGTCATGCGACAAATGCGCACAAATTGACCCTTAATGATGCCTTTTTTGCTGATGAAAAGGATGTATACTATCAAAACTGATTGATTTATGTAATAGAAAAGGTAGGTTTTCTAAAAATTACATATTTAAAACCTAAATCAGTTTTCTGTAATGTAACTTCTAAATAATGAATGGTAGATGGATCAACATGATACGTAAACTTAAGGAAATCAGTACTTTGATTGATATAAGAAATAAAATCCCTCAAAAGATCTTCACACCCCCAACCATAAAATACAAATATCGTCAAGAAACCTGGAGTAGAAATTCCAATGTTGGGAGAAAGCACAGTGGTGCACAAATTTGTGTTCCCACACAGATACAATAATGTCTGCAAAAGTTGGGGCACAACTAGTTCCCATAGCAACTCCTGATTTTTGGCGATAAAATTCTCCCTCGAAAAATAAAAAAATATTCTTCAAAACCAACCCTGCCAGTTAATTACATAGAAAAATATCATTGTCAGTAACACCTGGTCTACTCCTTAGTGCTTCCTCAAGCCTAGATCATGGGGAATAACTGAAAACAAGTCAACCACAACAATGGTGGTAAATAAAAGATTCCATACTAATAATTCCGGTTTGATCTTGCTCAGGAATTCCCATGAATCTTTAAGAATGTGGAGTTCACCACCCCAGAGGAATTTTAATTTCCAATCCAGGTATTTAGCTATGGGGGGAGATTTTTGCTCCCTCCGATGCTACAGTGGGTCTAAGCAGGGGGGGGGGTCTTCCACACACTTATGCACTTTGGGTATCCCAAAAATAGAGGATACACGAGGATGGGGTTGAAGCAAATATTGGTAGGTGTTATAATCAGTGGCACCTTGATCAAACAGATCTTTTAATGCTAATTCGATCTTCTTATATGAGATGTTGATTTTGTTAATAGAAACCTTACTATATCTGGATGAATTTTGGAGGAGGGTGTGCATTTTACTATCTCATAGAATTTTGTCCATAATGACTACCCCCACCACCTTTAACAGGTTCCATAACACTGATGTTAGAATTAGAACTTAAGGTGTCCAATAATTTTCTTTGTCATCAAGATTAGAAAAAGTTTTAAAGGAATTGAAATTCTTGCGTATTTCATTTTCAGTGGTATTTTCCAAATTTCTCAATTGGGGGTGAAGTGGAGGGTTAAAAGTACTCAATTTTGTGGACAAAGAGAAACAGGAAGATTAGGATCTTCACCAAAAATATTCAACACGTTCAGCCATCTATTTTTAAGTCCAACAAAACGTGTGTAAATTACTTTTCCTACTTGGCACAAACTTAAAACCCTTTATAAATAAACACAAAAAATAATCGGTGATATCCAGTCCACTGTAATTAAATATGTGGAACCCATTTTTCTAACCACATGTCGTGTTTTGCTCCTTGGCTACATGGGTTACTGATGATAGATGTCCTTCAAGGATGCATCTGCAGTCCTTACAAATGGGTTGTCCTGTCGTCAGGCAGCCCTTCGGTCGGCCGGATTCCAAAGTCTGGGTCTGGCCTCGGCTGGTGTCGCACTTCACCCGACGTCATAGCTGCAGTTCTTCGGGTATAAAGGCATCAGCCGACGCCATTTTCCTCCGTCTTTCTTGCCGCGTGGCGCCCGAAGCAGAAGCTGTTCGCAAGTACCGGTCGGTCAGAACCAGAGATTACTACTACAAGTACCGAAGGCTTCTAAAAAGCTAAGTACCCCGTTGGGGACTCTTTCTTGCCTCAGCCGATGTCAGAAAAAGTGAATAACTGTTTAAATTGTGGGAAACAAATACCTCATAAAGATTTCCACTCTTACTGCTTACCTTGCTTAGGCCCAGACCACGACGTAGCAGCTTGTCTAGCCTGTGCTTCTTTCAACCGACGAACGCTTAGACGTCGGTCTGAATTTGCTGAAGAGTTTTTCGGCTCCGCTTTTGCTTACATTATGCCGTCGGATACTCCGACTACGCAAATTTCTAAAAAACGCAAGGAAAAGGACCGACACTCGCGGTCCGCGGTTTCGGCTGAAACTGCGGTTAAGCCAACCGCGAGTCTCGGTTTCGGCTGAAACCGAGTCCACGGTTCTTCCTTCTGCCGAAAGCTTGCCACTTACCGGGGCCTCATCCAGCTTGGCTGAATCTGCTACTGAAATCCCACCTGCTCCTGCAGGTTCACAGGATTTATCAGATACTATCCCTTTGGATATTTCTACCCCTGCACGTGGAGCTGCTAGGCCTCCTGCATCCATGTCGATTAAGGCCTTTGCCAGGGCTAAAGCAGCAAAAACTACCAAAACTGTGCCTGCTAAGACCCCCTCTCACAGGCCCAGTTCTAGTTCACAAATGCTTAGTCTAGCAGAGGATCTCATTTCTTTGATCCGGGGATCCCAACCACATCCAGACAGGGCTTCTCACCCACCTCCAGAGAAGAGGACTAGAGTAGAGCCCCCTGAGCCAGTTTCTTCAGATGGCTCCTCTGATGAATCAGAGGCCCCTTTTTCTCCTTATGAGGACTCTGATGCAGAAGAGTCCATTCCTTCTGCCTCTCCACCTGAGGAATTTTCTTTTGGGGAAACCTTGCATGCTATGAGGGAACAATTTCAATGGCAGGGCCAGGATTTTTCAGACTCTAGGAAAAGGCTTAGAACCTTTTTGCATTTGCCACAGCATAGGCCTTTAGCCATTCCTCCAGTACTTACTGTTGTGGATGATGCTTTTAATGATGCTTGTACTGCTCCTGATTCTCTTTCTCCAGCCCCTGCTAAGCCCGATAGGTACTACAGGGTTCCGGACACACATTATCATTTGTATAAGGCCCCTTTGCAGATCCCAAACTATCTCCCAGGGACCCAAGGCTGTAGCAGCTACCTCTACCAAAACCCTCCCTCTGAAAGGGAATCTAGGGCCTTAGAGAGATGGGGTAAAAAAGTTTACACTTCTGCTACTCTTTCAGCTAGGGCCTTGAACTGTCAGTTCCACATGATTCAGTATCAGGAATTTATGTTAGACCAGTTAACTAAAAAACTGTCCTCGGATGAACCATTAGACAAAAATCTGTACAGGAAATGGTACATAACATTCAGCAGGTCAGTAATCATTCCTTAAAATGCGGCTATGATGCACTGGAGGCTTCCTTTAGATCAGCCATGACTGGCACAGTGATCAGAAGACATGCATGGTTAAAAGAACAGTCCTTACCAGACCATGTTAAATCAAAGCTCCTAGATGCTCCCATGGATAAGCTCAATTTGTTTGTCTCCCTGCACAGCAAGTGCTGAAGAAGGTGGAAGAGAAAGCAAAATCTGTCCAGACAGTCAAGGATTTCTTGCAGGTCCAGCCTCCAAGGTTTAGCAGGAACTGGCCTTCCAAGAATTGGTCCTTTCCAGACACCTCCAGAGCTCCAAGAGGCAGGAATAGACGCTCAAGAGGCAGGGGTCAATCCAGAGGTGCCTACAGGGGACGCCAGTGGCAGGCTAACAACCAGCGAGGTACAGCCACAGATCCAGCCACCACCACCACTTCCACAGGACAATCACAGTGACTTGGCTCTGGCACCGCCTACCAGGGAACAACTAGAGGCACCCTTAGGCGGGAAGCTAGCCTTATTTTCAGTAAACTGGCATTACATCACAGGAGACAAATGGATTTTACAGACAATAGACCAAGGTTACAGGTTTCACTTCCATACTCTACCAAGGAAGAGAGGAATGCCAAACCTACCTCCAAATCAGAAGACAGAAGCTCTAGAACAAATAACTCACTTACTAAGGATGAGAGCTGTAGAAAGGGTACCATCTATGGAACAAGGGCAAGGATTTTACTCCAGACTTTTCCTGGTACCAAGAAAAGAAAACCAATGGAGGCCTATTCTCGACCTGTCCGCTTTAAACACATACCTCATTGTTCCAAAATTCAAAATGCTGACCCTACAGCAGCTTCTTCCCATGCTGGGCAAGGAGTCTTGGCTGGTAACTCTAGATCTCAAGGAGGCATACCTGCACATCCCCATACGACCAAATTGCAGAAGATACCTCAGATTTCTTGCAGGATCAGAGCATTATCAATTCTCAGCATTGCCCTTTGGCTTATCTACTGCCCAGAGTATTCACGAAATGCCTGGCATCAGTAATTGCTCATTGCAGGCTTCAGGGAATTCAAATTTACCCTTACCTGGACGACTGCCTGTTACAAGCGGACAACAAAACAAATTAACAAAAGATTTGCAAAGAGTCATTCATCTACTACAAGCCCTGAGATACACAGTCAATATAAAAGTCAAGGCTGATACCATCCCAAAGGATAACCTTCTTGGGTGCAGATCTGGACACATCAAAACAAATGGCATTCCTGACAGTAGAAAAACAGGAGCAACTCCCTTTCTACTTCATGGCATTAACAAAGCAGAACCAGCTAACAGCAAGAAAAGTCCTGCAAGCTCTCGGTTACATGGCATCCTGCATAATATTGATTCCACATGCCAGACTACATATGAGAAAGTTACAGTGGTACCTAAGGAATTTATGGTCTCAGCACAAGCACAGCCTAGAAACCCAAATTCCAGTAATTCCATGCCTGAAGCAAGAATTCCAATGGTGGGCTCAGGCCTGTCAAACAAACAAGGGACTGCCCTTCCACAGCGCTCAACCAAGCCAGACCATCACAACAGACGCTTCAGACCTCGGTTGGGGGGCACACATGCTGGACAAGTGCATACAAGGCTTATGGACTCAAGACCAGCTGCACCTACACATAAATCAAAAGGAAATGCTGGCAGTAAAACTGGCAATTCAGGCATTCAGACCATTTCTTCGACAGTGTCAACTGCTGATAAGGACGGACAACACCACAGTTATGTGGCTCTATGCCGGATGGCAATGGACCTCTGGAATGTGGCACTGAGCTTCAACATTCAGTTACAAGCAATTTTTGTGCCAGGAAAAGAAAATATACTAGCAGACATCCTAAGCAGAACTGCCACGGATGCCCACGAATGGATGCTGCATCCGGACATCTTCAAAACCATTACAAGGAAATGGGGACTACCAGAAATAGACTTATTTGCATCCCCACACAATCACCAATTGAAAATATTCTGCACAAGGACGTACCACCCACTTGCTTGAAAAGTGGACTCCTATCTTTCAGTTGGAAAACCTGACAGCATATGCATTCCCACCTCTTCCTTTGATGCACAAGGTGCTATTGAAGATCAAAGAAGACCGTCCAAGGATCATCCTGATAGCTCCAGACTGGCCAAGGCAACATTGGTACCCATTACTGAGGAGTATGTCTCGGGAACAAATATGGCCTCTGCCCCTAGTTCCCTTGCTGTTAACACAGAACAACTTCAAAACCCTGCATCCAAACCTGAAAACACTGCAGCTGGCTGCCTGGAACATTGCATAAGACCAAATAACCCAGATTTATCTCAAAGGGTTAAAGACATTATCTTGGAGGCTCGCAGACCCTCAACAAGAAAAAATTATCCAGCAAAATGGAAAAGATATCTCATTTGGAGTACAGCAAAAGGAGAGAATGTGTCACTGGTAAACATAGCTAACATCCTGGAATACTTGGCAGAGCTCTTCCACAACGGCCTGTCCTATTCTTCCATTAAGATTCATGCATCAGCCATTTCAGCAGAATACAACTTGGATCCTCCAGTCTTCTCACATCCTCTGCTCAGGCAGTTTCTGAGAGGAATTAAAATGTAAAACCACCTAGAAAGCCACCATTGCCAGCATGGGACTTGAACTTTGTGCTAGAAAAATTGACACTACCTCCTTTCGAACCAGCAGCAACAGCAGAATTACAATACTTATCATGGAAAACTGCTTTCCTGCTTGCAATCACTTCAGCAAGAAGGGTATCTGAGCTACAGGCATTAATGGCAGTACAGCCCTTCCTGATCTTCCATCAAGATAGAGTGTCCATGAGAACTAATCCTACTTTTATGCCAAAGGTGGTCTCCAGGGTATCTTTAAATCAAGCTATCCACCTACCTACATTCTTCCCCAACCCACAGAACAGGGGAGAAAGACTGTTGCATACCTTGGATGTACATAGACAATTACGTTACTACCTGGACAGGACCAAGAGCAACAGAAAAACTGACCAGCTACTGGTAGCATATGCAACAGGAATGGAAGGAAAAGCAATTTCAAAACAGACAATCTCTAAGTGGATAGGAAATTGCATTAGATTTTGTTACTCCTACCATGGGAAGAAAACTCCAGAAAACATCAGGCCTCACTCTACAAGGGCTACAGCCACTACCACAGCTTTTTAACGAGGAGTGGCTACCAAAGACATTTTAGAGGCTGCTACTTGGAGCTCCGTGCATACATTTGCCAAGCATTATAATTTACCTTTATACTCCAGATCCCGAGCAGGTTTTGCCACTGCTGTTTTGCAAGGGATCTTAACTACACCATAATCTTATTTCTCCTCCTCCCCCAGTTTGGCTATGTTATTCTACCCATTTGTAAGGACTGCAGATGCATCCTTGAAGGACATAGTACAGTTTTGTACCTACCATAAATGTAGATGTCCAATAGGCATGCATCTGCAGTCAGGATTACCCACCCTCCTTCCCCTCTGATGTACTCCTAGGGTATTTGCCCATCTTGTAGCTAGCTGGGGGAATCTATTATGGTGTATTTGTTTGTATATATGTGCATACATGCTTATTTTTTGTTTGCTCTCTACTATTTGGAACCATTTGCATTTATCCAAATTTAGCCTTCCTAGAGGGCACCTGGCATCTGGGGCAAGAAACACTGAGGAAAATGGCGTCGGCTGATGCCTTTATACCCGAAGAACTGCAGCTATGACGTCGGGTGAAGTGCGACACCAGCCGAGGCCAGACCCAGACTTTGGAATCCGGCCGACCGAAGGGCTGCCTGACGACAGGACAACCCATTTGTAAGGACTGCAGATGCATGCCTATCGGACATCTACATTTATGGTAGGTACAAAACTGTACTTTCCCCCTGGTCCCCCCCACCCACCCACCCCCGCCGCCTCCTTTGGGGGCAAGATCTCCGGTGAAAATGGGTTTAAGTATTATTCTTATTCCAAAGCCTGTCGGATCTCCATGGACCTACTTCATCATGGCCGTCCTCAACAGTCGTAGATAAATTAACAATATTGTCTTGATGAAAACCATCGTTATCAGAAATAGGTTGTAAATTGTCAACAGGCTCGAAATGTGTTGACCGAAAAAAAGTTTTAGGTAAGGGATATTGTTTACCATCCTTGTAATCCCTAATGTCCCCCTCTAACTTTCTATATTTCCTTTTTAGTAATCCCGTCACATTTTTTATCAATTTGCACTTTCAAATTAAAATACTTGTTTTTTTTTTCTCATTCAACAGAAAATAAATCATTAGTGACACACAAATTGAACTTGTTAATGTCCCTTTGTAAAAGATCCATTTCGCGATTGTTATTGTGTGTAATAGCTTGGATAATATCAAGGCCACAGTTGTCAAAAATCTGCAGCAATTCCTGGTGAAATTCACTGTTGGCAATCACATTATTTGGGTATTTAAATGCCCAAAGCCCCTTCCGTACAATACGTAACCTAATATGTTCATTAAGAAATGAATTATCAATACAGAGTGTTTTGTACCTGATTAGGACATTTTGCAGTTTGTCCAAAGAGGTCAAATAAGTGTCCGCACAAACGTAGTTACCAACAGCAGGTGGAGGTTTTTGAAACCAAGGTTTGTCCTGTAGCCATTGCTTAAACTGAGGTAAGGTCCCCCGGTTGCCAATGATGCTCCATTCGCCCCATCCACAGTTGATTCCATAACGTTGTTAGAAGCCAACATTACCAGCGTGGAATTGAATGCTTGACTATCAGATACAGACACCTGCGCATTCGTGCCATGAGGAATTGACGAAGCTGACGTTGCATTCAAACGAGTACAACCCCTGGGACTAAAAATAACTTCCTGGTTACCAAGCAGATTCGAAGCCTGAAGAGTAGATACAAGCCCTTGTGTTAAGGGCGTAAATAGCTCAAGAAGCTGCGAAAGTTGACCTGTAAGCTTTCTTAATTCTCTAACTTCACTTCCCATATGAACTGCTGGTGAAGGGCTGGAAGTAGTATGCCCTTCGGAAGACTCCATAAAAAACAATATCCAAGAAAGAAGAGTCGCAGTCCAGAACACCAAACTAAAACAAACAAAGACTGGACAAGGAAGGGCAAAACTACTGACTTACTGCAGTAGTGATCATTACAACTTCTACTGTTATGGTATGCTTACTTACACAATTGTACATGTCCTTCAAGAATGCAACTGCAGTCATAACATGTGGGTTGTCCTGCCTCAGGCAGCCCTCGGTCGGCCGGATTCCAAAGTCTGGGTCCGACGTCGGCTGATGTCGCATTTCTCTCCAACGTCAGAGCGGCTGGAGTACATAAGCATCAGCCGACGCCATCTTCTTCAGTCTTTCTTGCCGCGCGGTCAGCTCCTGTATTCTTCGATTCTGAAGTCATCAAAAAAGCTAAGTACCCCGTTGGGGACCTTTTCTTGCCTCAGCCGATGTCAGAAATTACTGAAAAAGTTAACAATTGTCTTTCTTGTGGTAAACAAATACCTCATAAGGATTTCCACTCTTACTGTCTTCCTTGCCTTGGCCCAGACCATGACGTCTCGGCCTGTGTAGCCTGTGCTCACTTCAACAAGCGCACGCTCAGGCGCCGGGCGGAGTTCGCTGAAGATTTTTTCGGCGATAAATTCGCTTACACAATGCCGTCGGATCTTCCGACATCACAAACTCCCAAGAAACGAAAAGGCCGGGACCGACATCCTCGGCCCGCGTCTACCTCCGACTCCACGCCAAAACCTACCGCGGGTGCTCCGGTTCCCTCTGAGACGGTCTGTCTACCGCTCCGAACCGAAGACACCGCATTACCGATGACTCCGATTCCAGATATCACTCCGACGCCAGTTATTGATTTTCCTCCGATACCGAAACCGAGGAAATGCCCGAGACCATTGCTGTAGACAAGGTCACTCCTGCACGTGGAGCTGCCAGGCCTCCTATGGCCATGTCTATTAAGGCCTACACCAGGGCTAAGGCAGCCAGCAAAGCAAAGCATCTTACTACTAAAACCTTTCCTCTGCCTACTCCAGAGACACAAATTATGTCTATGGCTGCTGATTTAATTTCTATGATTAGAGGTTCACAGGCCCATCCTGAGAGAGGATCCCAACCTCCTTCTGATAAAAGGCCTCGGGTTGAACCCTCTGACCTTATTCCGTCAGATGAAGACTCTGTGGGCTCTGTCCACTCTGATAGCCAGGAAGGGCTCTTCCAGACCTATGAGGACTCTGATGCAGATGATTCCATCCCCTCGGCCTTCCCGCCTGAGGATATTTCTTTTGGGGAAGTTCTGCATACCATGAGGGAACATTTCAAGAGCCACACTGTTTCAACAGCAAGCATTTGAAGGATAGCAGAACCATGTGCAATACAGTAAGAGATATCTGGAGGCAGGTTAAATTTAGGAAATGATGAACTGCTTGTCAGGATGTCCTTAATAATCTGGAGTTGCAGTAGGTACCTACCTTCTTAATGTCTTTCCTTTTCTCTGTGCATTCATAGGTAGAGTATTGTTTATTAATTTTCTGTCTTTGTGCCATCTTTATTTCTAATGGAATTATCCTGCTCAGGATATCCATAGGTCTTAGTCCCCTTGCTGTCCTGTGGTGCGTAGTACAGTACTGGGAGTTCAATGGGTTGTTTAGTACTCAGCCTACAAATGTCGCATCTAAAAATTATTTTGCGGAGATTGCTGGCCTTAAAATCCAACCATTCTAAGAAGTTTTAAAGATATGCGCTTCTTAAGGAATTTATTTCATAATTTTTGTTCAGCAGTTGAGAATGAGATTAAGTGCTTTAATTGGAAAAAGAGATGCTTGTCTGTTAGTCAGAAAATAAGAACAAGTGTCTTTGTTTACTTGCCTTGTATAGCACTCATTGTAATTTTTTGTTTCGATAGTTTAGTGTTTCATACAACTTTGAACAGTAGTTTTACAGTAAACAGATTTTGGTGAGGTCATTGGACCTTGGAAGTAGTAATATAAACTAAATTCATTGTTCTGCTTTAAACAGTTGTGTGATATAATAATATGAAGCAAATGTTACAAAGGTTCTTTTCTTTTTCAGTGCGATTTTGCATGTCACAAAATTAGAATGGCTTTCTATCATTCCATGGAGGCTTCTGGACAAGACATTGGACACATTAACACATCTTTGGAAGATGAAAGGCAAGTGATCATCTTTTCTGTCCCGTGTTTAGCACCCCCAACCTGATGATGTTGCTAAGGAAGTAGTAATTTATTTATTTGGGGGAGTCACTGTATTGGATTGTTGATTTTTTTACCAGTAGGCTGACACTGCTTTGTAATTTGTGTGTATATCATTGCCTTTTTCCACTTACTTAGCATCAGGTTGTATGTAAAATTTATTTTATTAGCACCTCAGAATATAGGGATGGTGTTTGTGTAAATCACTGCTGTAGTCTTAACTTCAGAGAGCTCTGCAGAGTCCCAGTCTTAGCAGTGTTTCAAACGTCACTCGCCCTATGCCTATGTCAGTCTTTACATTTCCTGCCTACTGTATGTCTTCACATCTTAATATAAAGGGAGACCTGCGGTCAGCCATCTTAGTTATTTTTCACTGATTGGTATAGTACAGATTTGCTACAGTCCTTCAGGCCAGACCGAGTAGAACAACACAGATAAGTATCCCCTAAGGGTATCTTTTCTTTTTAGTTTTTAGCAATCCTATTTTAATAACTGCATTAGTAGATGTCCTTCTGTTTTACTGTTGCAGTATGCCTTACAAAAGGGATCCCCCTGTCAAGGGCAGCCCAGTGTCTGGCCAGTGTATACCAAAGGCTTTAGGTTGCTAAGGGTACTTTGTCACACACATGCTCCCCGCCTACAGTGTAGGACATGAGACATTTGGACATCTTTGCCACCAGTCCAAACTCCATCTTCGATCATCGGTCTGAATGTTTGCTTTGTTTGCTGATTCACTAAGCCATTTTCAGATATGTGCCCCTTGAGGTTTTGTTAACTTTTTTTTTCTCCTTTGTTTTTGTTGCTTGTGGGATTTGGTTCACATCATCCAGAAGGGATAAATGCCAGTACGGGATTCACATTCCCCATAAAGATCATCACGAGCAGTGTTATTTTGTCTAGGTGCTTTCCACGACCATGCGTCCTGTTATATTTGCCAGGCTTTCGTTCAGAAGACTGTTTTGTCTGCTTTCCTCTTTGGCCATATATTTAGAAAATCAACATCTGAAGCATTTGTCAAAAGATGCTATGGAAGGAACTTCACACTCCGAAGGTTAGTTATCCGCGAAAATGGCCAAGAAAGCTAGGTCTCATTCTTCAGCCGTGCTCACTGCGCCGGATGTGTGTCTTGAGGCTAATGAAAGCCCAGATCATCGCCCATCTCCTGGATTGGATTCCTGTGCAGTGACCGCCTTGGAGGCCAGTATGGATCTGGTTTCATGCACATCCCTGGAAGTCTTGCAGACATCCGCTTTGGATGTTCAGGGAACCATAGCTGATTACCCAAGGGTCTAGGGGTGTTCCTCAGATTTTGGTTAGGGAGGAGGCACTGACTACAATTGCAGTGTGTCTTACGTTTTACAAGGCTGACATCCCATTAAAGAAGAAACAAAAAAAACTAAACCTCTTTCTGCTGCTCCTAAGGACATTGCGAATGCACCTAAGTGAATGGCAGAATTTCACTCAAGGTTTGTTTAGTGCCCTTATGACTTCGAGGCCTTCCAAGGAGTTTCTCTTCCAGCCCCACTTGGTCTTCTATTCCTCTTAAGAGTCCTAGGGAACAAGATTTCTGTGAGGAGCAGGAGGAAATCTCTTGCCTGTTTTTCCCATAGATTATAGTTCTGAAGAAGAGTCCACTAGTCCTGAATCTCCTTTGGAGGAGACTTCCTTTGGGGTCACACTTTCCATAATGATAGAATTTTTCAAATGGGATTGTGCCCAGGGGTCTGAGGTTCAGAAGAAGTATTACGAGCTTTGGCAAATGGACTCTCCAAGACCTTCTGCTGTTCATCTTGTCCTGGCTGCCTTTTCTACTGCAGCTCAAGCTCTTGATTCTCAGCCCTTTGCTCCCAGAAAAACTAATAGATTTTATAAGGTGCCTGACTTACAAGTTCCTTTATAAGTGCCCATCAGCCGACTCTCTTGTAGTGTCTGTGGCATCTGACAAGCCATCAAAGTTACTGCCTTTTGCAAAGTAGCTTCCTTCTGATCAAGACAGTAGAACTATAGAAAGACTGGGCAAGAAGGTTTGTACCTCGAGCTACCCTTGCTTTTAGAGCTGTCAGTTATCAGACCCATGTAACAAGATATATTTTGGCTCTTCTGCCTCAGGTTTGTCAGGTTATTTCTGACTCGAGGAGAAGGTTTCTGCTCTCATAGGTTCATAGGTAGGTACTAGGCTATTGGACCAAGGGCCTACGTAAGCCTAGTCAGCAAGGTTCCATAGCTTACGCTACCCAAGAAAGTTATTTTCCTGTGCCAATGTCCAGCAGTGACACAGAAGTGATCCCCGGGGTGTATTTCCCATTTCCCATCCACTCATCAAGATTTTTCTTGAAGAGTGCTCATGAAGAACTTTGCTTGACATAGATGGGTAGCTTGTTCCAGAGTATAGGAAGTCTCTGGGACAGGAATCTATCCCTCAAGCGTGTCCTGTTTATTGTTGTGACATGGTTTAGGTCCATTGAGCATGTAGCTTGGAGGGATTGGGATTTCTTTAGGTGTAGCATGTAAAACAGTTCTGGGTTTGACATAGCTTTATATGTTAGGCAGAGATCACCTCGGAGTAGGCGATATGCTACAGAGTAAAGCTGGCGTTTTTTGAGGCGATCAGTGTAGGGCATTTGTTTGAGGCCAGTAATCCTCTTTGTGAGGTACTTCTGTGGCCTTTTCAGCTGCTGCAGATGTCTTGTGAGGTACATTCCAAAAGGGGTGTTGTACTCTATAATGGGTCTAATGAGTGACGAGTAGAGGGGAACAATGACCTCTTTTTTTTTCCTGGATGAGAACTTATGGACTTTTTCTAAGGTGTCTCGCCACTCTCTTAAATGTATTATGATGCAGCAGATGCCTCCTTTAGGGTTACTACATCTGGCTTTGTGCTGACGAGATAGTCAGGGCTTTGGCTTCAATCTCTGTTTGATATTAAGGCTAAGTTGCTGGATGCTCCTCTGGATAAGCATTTTTTTTGGTTCTGCTGCTAATTTGTTGAAGTCCCTAAAGATTAAGGCTAAGGCTTTACAAGCTATAAAACATATCTTTGTTTCTCCTGTACCTAAATTCCAAAGGAATTACCTTAATAAGCAAACCTTTGTTCACAAGTAGTCTCACCCTCCTATCAAAGGGTAGGACCGACTCCTGTAGCTCAGAAATCTCCTTTTCCTGACAAAGTGCTGTCTGACTATCCTGTACTTGCAACCACATTCCTCTCTCTCTTCCTCTTTCCCTATCTCTTCCTGTTTGGTTAAAACATACTCATGGTTCCTGGATGTCCTTCAAGGATGCATCTGCAGTCCTTACAAATGGGTTGTCCTGGCCTCAGGCAGCCCTTCGGTCGGCCTGATTCCAAAGTCTGGGTCTGGCCTCGGCTGATGTCGCACTTCACCCGACGTCATAGCTGCAGTTCAAGCGGGTATAAAGGCATCAGCCGACGCCATTTTCCTCAGTCTTTCTTGCCGCGTGGCGCCCGAAGCAGAAGCTGTTCGCAAGTGCCGGTCGGTCAGAACCAGAGATTACTACTACTGAAGACTTCTAAAAAGTTAAGTACCCCGTTGGGGACTCTTTCTTGCCTCAGCCGATGTCAGAAAAAGTGAATAACTGTTTAGCTTGTGGGAAACAAATACCTCATAAAGATTTCCACTCTTACTGCCTACCTTGTTTAGGCCCAGACCACGACGTAGCAGCTTGCCTAGCCTGTGCTTCCTTCAACCGACGAACGCTTAGACGTCGGTCGGAGTTTGCAGAGGAGTTTTTCGGCTCCGCTTTTGCTTATATCATGCCGTCGGAGACTCCGACTTCACATTTAACTAAAAGCGCAAGGAAAGGACCGACACTCATGGTCCGCGGTTTCGCGAAACCGCTGCTAAGCCAACGAGTGTCTCGGTCTCGCCAAGCCGAGTCCATGTTCTTCCTTCGGCCGAAAGCATGCCTCCTTCTACCGAGGCCTCTTCCAGCATGGCTGAATCTGCTACCGAAAATCCACCTGCTCTTACCGTTTCTCAGGATTTATCAGATACTATCCCCTTAGTTGTATCTACTCCTGCACGTGGAGCTGCTAGGCCCCCTGCATCCATGTCAATTAAGGCTTTTGCCAGGGCTAAAGCAGCTAAATCTTCTAAGGCCGTACCTGCTAAAGCCCCCTCTCACAGGCCTAGCTCTAGTACTCAAATGCTTAGTCTAGCAGAGGATCTCATTTCTTTGATCAGGGGAACCCAGTCTCACCCTGACAGGGCCTCTCACCCTCCTCCAGAGAAGAGGCTTAGAGCAGAGCCCCCTGAGCCAGTTTCTTCAGATTATTCCTCTGATGATTCAGAAAATACAAACCCTCCAGAGGGCCCTTACTCTCCATAGGAGGACTCTGATGCAGAGGATTCCATACCTTCTGCCTCTCCTCCTGAGGAAATTTCTTTTGGGGAAACCTTGCATGCTATGAGGGAACAATTTCAATGGCAGGGCCAGGATTTTTCAGACTCTAGGAAAAGGCTTAGGACCTTTTTGCATTTACCACAACATAGGCCTTTAGCTATTCCTCCAGTACTTACAGATGTTCTTCATCTCACATTGCTGCAGTCCTTACTTATGGGTAGTCCGCTGTCCTCGGTCGGCCCGAATACCAAAGTATTAGGCTGACGTCGGTCATGGGCGCCTAGATCTGACATCAGAGCGTCAGGGTATAAAGGCGCATGACCGACGTCATATACCCAGTCTTTTTTGCCGCATGGTCCGATGCAGAAGCAGAGTTGCAAGTGCCGTTGGCTCTGAAATTTTCGTTTGGAGTTTCAGACCGATACCAAGTTGGCTAAGTACCCGTTGGGAATATTTTTGTTTTTCTTGCCTCAGTTACTTACCGGATGTCAGAAAAAGTGAATAATTGTATTTCTTGTGGGAAACAGATACCGCATAGGGATTACCACTCGCTTTGTATTCCTTGTTTGGGACGAAGCACGGCGTAGTCGGGTGTCGGTTTTGTGCTAGGTTTAATAAGCGCACTATAAAACGGAGGTTAGATTGCGCTAGGTTAGTCTTTGGCAAGAGGTGTAACTATAATATGCCATCGGATGTTCCGACGCCTGCTTCTACTAAGAAGCGCTAAGACAAATCTTTAAAGCCTAGGCAGGATGATTCGTCCATTTCGGACGCCGGACCTTTAGAAGCTACAGCTGAACAGGTGGATCTGGCTGAAGTTTCTGTTGAGTCCCAGGGGGAAACTTTGATTTTACAAGATGTGGCCTCTCAGGAGGCAGGCCAGGCTGAAGGGGCCTCTCAGGTTACTATTCTCCCTTCTATGCCTAAGGTGGTTAGGCCTACTGCTACTGTTTCTAAGGCTCCTTCTAAGGGCAAGTCTGTTTTGCCTTCCTCTGGTGTCAGTTCTGGTTCTTCAGGGTCTGTGCCTAAAAAGCACATGCTTAAAATGGCAGAGGATTTGATTACTTTAATTAGAGGTTCTATGCCCCCTCCTGATAAGAGGCCCAGGATGGAGCCAGAGTTGGAAAGTTTGGAGCAGGCCTCAGATGATTCAGAGTCTTCTACTGAGGACATTCCAGATTTCCTCCTTATTCTGATTCTGATGCAGAGGATTCCACTCCTTCTGCTTCTCCTCCAGAGGATTTTTCATTTTCAGAAACTCTCCATTCCATGAGGGAGCATTTTAAGTGGGAGGGACAGGATTACTCTGATTCCCGGAAGAGGCTTAGGGAGTTCTTGTTTTACCACAGCATAGACCCTTAGCTATACCTCCGGTTTTGGATGTTGTTTCAGATGTTTTCTCGAAGCTTCCCTTAATCCAGATTCTGTGCCTCCTGCCCCAGTTAAACCGGACAGGTATTACAGGGTGCCTGAGGCTCATAAATATTTGTATAAGAGTCCTAGGGTGGACCCAGAAACTATTAGTCAGGGGCCTAAGGGTGTTAGAGCCTCTGTTGTTAAGAATCCGGTTCCTCTGGATAAGGAAGCTAGAGCTTTGGATAGATGGGGTAAGAAGGTGTATACCTCTTCTACTTTAGCAATGAGAGCTTTGAACTGCCAGTTTCATATGTTGAAGTATCAGAATTTCCTCCTTTCTCAGCTAAGATCTAAAGTGGATGCCTTGGCAGAGGGCATAGAGTGTAAAGAATTGCAGGATTTAGTGCATGTTTCTGAACAGGTGGGTAAGCACTCTTTGCAATGTGGTTTTGATGCTTTACAGGCTTCTTCTAGGGTGGCTGCCACTGGTTCAGTTATTCGAGGCACGCCTGGCTTAAGGATCAGAATTTGTCTGAGCATGTTAAGTCTAGAATTCTGGATGCCCCTTTGCAGTCTGAAGTTTTGTTTGGTCCTCCTGTGGAGTCAGTCTTAAAGAAAATGGAAGACAAGGCTAAGTCTATGCAGACTGTTAAAGATTTTTTGCAGGTGCAACCTCCAAAGTTTAGTAGAAATTGGCCTACTAAGGGGTGGACGTACCCTTCTTCTGAGTCTAGGGGTAGATCTAGGCGTGGTAGGGGCAGAGCTCAGAGTACCTTCAGGCCGAGACAATGGAGTTCGCCTGCTCAATCTGCTGGTGAGGGCAGGGGCCAGTCCTTTCGTAAACAGGCCCAATGACCTGCATTTTCAGCTGCCAGATTCCTCTTGCCTGGCAGCTCCTTTGGGAGGAAAGTTGGCTCTTTTCAAGCAAAATTGGCATTTAGTCACCCAGGACAAATGGGTATTGGACATTATAAACTGAGGTTACAAGTTCTATTTCCATACCATGCCTCCTTTCAAAGGCATGCCGGACGTCCCTCCTCGGCAAAGGATAGAGGCTCACAGACAAATTTCTTTACTTCTTCAAATAGGAGCTATACAGCCAGTTCCTCCGTCAGAAGTGGGCCTAGGATTTTATTCTCGCCTGTTTCTAGTTCCAAAGAAAGGAAACACGTGGAGACCAATTTTGGATTTATCTATCCTCAACACTTACCTGGACATTCCAAAGTTCAAAATGCTGACTTTACAACAGCTTTTACCTCTGTTGGGAAAAGATCACTGGATGGTTACTCTGGATCTCAGAGAGGCTTACCTTCATGTTCCTATCAGGCCCAGTTGCAGGAGGTACCTGCGTTTTCGGGCTGGAAATTTACATTATCAGTTCTCTGCATTGCCCTTTGGCTTATCTACTGCGCCCAGAGTGTTCACAAAGGTTCTGGCTCCAGTGATAGCATTTTTCAGACTAAGAGGAATACAGATTTATCCTTATTTGGACGACTGTCTGATTATGGCACAAGAAAAGGACGAACTTCTTCATCATCTACAGTATGTGATGGCAGTGTTAAGATGCCTAGGGTATTCTGTGAACGAAACAAAGTCCAGTCTAGTACCCTCTCAGGACATGTGCTTTCTGGGTGTGAGACTGAATACAGCTTCCCAGATGGCTTTTTTGACCCCGGACAAACAAAGAAGCCTTTCTCTTTATTTCCAGCAAATGTCTCTACGGTCCAGGCTGACTGCAAGGACAGTCCTTCAAGCCTTGGGGTTCATGGCATCTTGTATCCTGGTGCTTCCCAATGCCAAATTGCATATGAGGAAGCTTCAATGGTATCTCAAAAATGTGTGGACACAGCACTGCCAAGATCTAGACACTGTCATTCAGATAATACCTTGCATTCAGAAGGAGTTTTTGTGGTGGGCTCAGGAATGTCACCTAAACAAGGGACTCTCTGTGACCCGCCAGAGGCGAGTCAGATTCTAACGACAGATGCCTCGGACAAGGCTTGGGGAGCACACCTCAATGGAAAATGGGTGCAAAACACATGGCCTGTCAAACTCCAACATTTGCATATCAACTTGAAGGAAATGTTAGCAGTCCAGTTTGCTTTGATGGCTTTCAAAGATTTTCTTCGTCCAGGGCAGGTGTTGATTCAAACAGACAACACTACTGTCATGTGGTACATCAACAAGCAGGGGGGAACCTATTCTTACCCTCTTTGCAGGCAAGCGATGATTCTGTGGGAAACTGCTCTCAATCTACACCTCAATCTTCAGGCAAGGTTTCTACCAGGAGCACAGAACTCCTTAGCAGATGTATTGAGCAGACAAATAGTGGATCCTCACGAGTGGAAATTGGATCCTCATGTATTTCAACAGTTGACAGTGTTATGGGGAACTCCAGACATAGATCTGTTCGCTTCTCCACTGAATTACCAGTTGCCAAAGTTTTGCACAAAAATGTTTCATCACACAGCTTGGAAGGTGGATGCTCTATCTTTCAGTTGGAACAATCTGCATGTATATGCCTTTCCACGTCTGCCTCTTCTTCCCAAGGTACTTTTGAAGGCCAGACAAGACAAGCCAACCATGATTTTGATAGCACCGGATTGGCCTCGACAACACTGGTACCCACTACTGGGGAGTTTAGTACGAGAACCTCCGTGGCCTCTGCCTTTGATTCCGCACCTTTTGTCACAAGAGGACAGTCACTTCCTCAATGTCAAGATTCAGTCTCTGCATCTAACAGCCTGGCATATTCTGTTTTAGACTCTGGAGGGTCTCAGCTTCCACAACAAGTTTTGAATGTTATTTTGGAGGCCAGGAGGCCTAGTACCAGGAAAGTTTACGCTGATAAATGGAGGAGATTTTTTTATTTGGAGCAAAGGAAAGGACTTTGATGTCTCCAAACCTGATTTAAGTGTTGCTCTTCAATATCTTACTGAATTATTGGACAAGGGTTTGTCTTTCTCCTCAATAAAGGTCCATGCTGCAGCCATTTCTGCTCACTATGATTGTGACCCTCCTTTATTCTCTCATCCTTGGTTTAAGCAATTTCTTAGAGGGCAAAGAATAGAAGACCCCACGTGAGCTCCTACTCCTGCTTGGGATCTCAATTTTGTGTTGGAAAAACTTACTCTACAACCTTTTGAGCCTGCAGCTACTGCCGAGTTAAAGTATTTATCATGGAAAACTGCTTTTTTGTTGGCCATTACCTCTGCAAGAAGGGTTTCTGAATTACAGGCCCTCATGGCAGTGGAGCCTTTCCTGATTTTTCATAAGGATAGGGTATCTTTGCGTACTAATCCTTCCTTTATGCCTAAAGTTGTTTCTAGTGTGGCCTTAAATCAAACTATTCATTTGCCTACTTTTTATGCAAACCCCCAAAATAAAGGGGAGAAAACTTTGCATACTTTGGATATTCACAGGCGCGTTATTATTTGAACAGAACCAAGGAGTTCAGACAGTCTCAGCAATTGTCTGTTTCTTTTGCTTTGGGTTCACAGGGTAAACCTGTTTCGAAACAAACTATTTCTAAATGGATTGGGTTTTGTATTTCTTTCTGTTATTCCCATCATGGTAAGGAGATTCCTGCTGGAATCAGGCCTCATTCCACTAGGGCTACTGCTACTTCTACGGCCTTTATAAGGGGGGTAGCTACAAAAGACATTTTGGAGGCAGCTACTTGGAGTTCAGTGCATACCTTTTCTAAACATTACCACCTTCCTCTTTATTCTAAGTCTAGGGCTGGATTTGCCACTGCAATTTTACAGGGCATTTTAGCGGCCCCTAATGCTTTATGGTTTTTGCCATCCTCCCTTTCCCGTTGCTTTGGGATTCTACCCATAAGTAAGGACTGCAGCAATGTGAGATGAAGAACATAGTACAGTTTTGTACCTACCATAAATGTAGATGTTCGAAGATCCACATTGATGCAGTCCAATTTACCCTCCCTCCTTCCCCTCTGTAGTTTGACTTGGTGCTAGGCTTTAGGTGATGGTTGTTGTTGGGCATGTTTTTGGGAGGTATTCTGTTTTTGGCTGTGGCCTTTCTGGTTGCGCCTTCTGACATCTGGGGCAAGAAAAGACTGAGGATATGACGTCGGTCATGCGCCTTTATACCCTGACGCTCTGATGTCAGATCTAGGCGCCCATGACCGACGTCAGCCTAATACTTTGGTATTCGGGCCGACCGAGGACAGCGGACTACCCATAAGTAAGGACTGCAGCAATGTGGATCTTCGAACATCTGCATTTATGGTAGGTACAAAACTGTACTTTGTGGATGCTGCATTTAATGATGCTTGTACTGCCCCTGACTCACTGCCTCCGGCCCCTGCTAAGCCCGACAGATACTACAGGGTTCCGGACACACATTATCATTTGTATAAGGCTCCCATTGCAGATCCTGAAACTATTTCACAGGGCCCCAAAGCTGTAACAGCTGCCTCTGCCAAAAACCCCCTCCCCTCTGAAAGAGAATCTAGGGCATTGGAGAGATGGGGTAAAAAAGTTTATACTTCTGCAACTCTTTCGGCTAGGGCCTTAAACTGTCAATTCCACATGATTCAGTATCAGGAATTTCTGTTAGATCAACTCACTAAAAAACTGTCCTCGCCTGAACCTTTAGACCGTAAGTCCCTTCAGGATTTGGTGCATAACACTCAGCAGGTCAGTAATCATTCCTTAAAATGCGGCTATGATGCACTGGAGGCTTCCTTTAGATCAGCTTTGACTGGTACAGTGATCAGAAGGCATGCATGGTTAAAAGAGCAATCCTTACCAGACCATGTAAAGTCAAAGCTACTAGATGCTCCCATGGAAAAGCACAGTTTGTTTGGTTCCCCTGCACAGCAAGTGTTGAAGAAGGTGGAAGAGAAAGCTAAATCTGTCCAGACAGTCAAGGATTTCTTACAGGTCCAGCCTCCGAGGTTTAGTAGGAACTGGCCTTCCAAGAATTGGTCCTTTCCAGACACCACCAGAGTACAGAGAAGCAGAAATAGACGCCCTAGAGGCAGAGATCAATCCAGAGGTGCCTACAGGGGACGTCAGTGGCAGCCTAACAGCCAGAGAACTACTGCCACAGATCCAGCCGCTACCACTTCTGCAGGACAATCACAGTGACTTGGCTCTGAAACCGCCTACCAGGGAACAACTGGCAACACCCTTAGGCGGAAAATTAGCCTTATTTTCAGTAAATTGGCATTACATTACAGGAGACAAATGGATTTTACAGACAATAGACAAGGGCTACAGGTTTCACTTCCATACTCTTCCAAGGAAGAGAGGAATGCCAAACCTACCTCCAAACCAAAGAACAAACGCTCTACAGCAAATAGACCACTTGCTAAGGATGAGAGCTATAGAAAAGGTACCGGCTATGGAACAAGGACAAGGATTTTATTCAAGGCTTTTCCTAGTACCAAGAAAGGAAAACCAATGGAGACCTATCCTCGACCTGTCCGCTCTAAACACACATCTCATTGTTCCAAAATTCAAAATGCTGACCCTACAGCAACTTCTTCCCATGCTGGGCAAGGAGTCTTGGCTGGTGACTCTGGATCTCAAGGAGGCATACCTGCACGTCCCCATATGACCAAATTGCAGAAGATACCTCAGATTTCTTGCAGGATCAGAGCATTATCAATTCTCAGCATTGCCTTTTGGCTTATCTACTGCCCAGAGTATTCACGAAATGCCTGGCATCAGTAATTGCTCATTGCAGGCTTCAGGGAATTCAAATTTATCCATACCTGGACGACTGCCTGATACAAGCGGACAGCAAAGACAAATTAACAAAAGATTTGAAAAAGGTTATTCACCTGCTGCAAGCCCTGGGATGCACAGTCAACACAAAAAAGTCAAGGCTGATACCATCCCAAAGGATAACCTTCCTGGGTGCGGAACTGGACACATCAAACCAGATGGCATTCCTCACAGCAGAAAAACAGAAGCAGCTACCACTCTATTTTATGGCATTAACAACACAGAACCAGCTTACAGCAAGGAAAATCCCGCAAGCCCTGGGTTACATGGCATCCTGCATAATAATAATTCCACATGCCAGACTACATATGAGGAAGTTGCAATGGTACCTGAGGAATTTATGGTCTCAGCACAAGCACAGCCTAGAAACCCAAATTCCAATAATTCCATGCTTGAAACAAGAATTCCAGTGGTGGGCCCAGGCCTGTCAATTGAACAAAGGACTGCCCTTCCACAGGCCTCACCCAAGCCAGACTATCACCACGGACGCCTCAGACCTCGGATGGGGGGCACACATGGTGGACAAGTGCATACAAGGCTTATGGACTCAAGACCAGATGAACCTACACATAAATCAAAAGGAGATGCTGGCAGTAAAACAGGCAATTCAGACATTCAAACCATTTCTTCAACAGGGTCATTTGCTGATAAGGACGGACAACACCACGGTTATGTGGTATATCAACAAGCAGGGAGGCACACATAATATCCTCTATGCCGGATGGCAATGGACCTCTGGAATGTGGCCCTGAGCCTCAACATTCAGCTCCAAGCCATATTCGTGCCAGGAAAAGAAAATATACTAGCAGACATCTTAAGCAGAACCACCACGGATGCCCACGAATGGAGGCTGCATCCAGACATCTTCAAAACCATCACAAGGAAATGGGGACTGCCAGAAATAGACCTGTTCGCATCCCCACACAACCACCAATTGGAAAAATTCTGCACAAGGACATACCACCCACTTGCTTGGAAAGTGGACTCCCTATCCTTCAGTTGGGAAAACCTGACAGCATATGCATTTCCACCTCTTCCTTTGATGCACAAAGTGCTACTGAAGATCAAAGAAGATCACCCGAGGATCATTTTGATAGCTCCAGATTGGCCGAGACAACATTGATACCCGCTGCTGAGGAGTATTTCCCGGGAACACACATGGCCTCTACCCCTACTACCTCTACTGCTAACACAGAACAACTTCAAAATCCTGCATCCAAACTTGAAAACACTGCAGCTAGCTGCTTGCAACATTACATAAGGAAAAATAACCCAGATTTATCTCAAAGGGTTAAAGACATTATCTTGGAGGCTCGCAGACCCTCAACAAGGAAAACTTATTTAGCAAAATGGAAAAGATATCTCATTTGGAGTGCAACAAAAGGAGTAGATGCATCATTGGCAAACATAGCTAACATCCTGGAATACTTAGCAGAGCTTTTCCACAATGGTCTGTCTTACTCCTCCATTAAGATTCATGCATCAGCAATTTCAGCAGAATACAACATGGATCCTCCAGTCTTTTCTCATCCTCTTCTCAGGCAGTTTCTCAGAGGAATTAAAAATGTAAAGCCACCAAGGGAAACCACCATTGCCTACATGGGACTTGAACTTTGTGTTAGAAAAGTTAACACTCCCCCCTTTTGAACCAGCAGCAACAGCAGAATTACAGTACTTATCTTGGAAGACTGCATTCCTGCTTGCAATCACTTCAGCTAGAAGGGTTTCTGAATCACAGGCATTAATGGCAGTACAGCCCTTCCTTATCTTCCATCAGGATAGAGTGTCCATGAGGACTAATCCTACCTTTATGCCCAAGGTGGTCTCCAGGGTATCATTAAATCAAGCAATACACCTACCAACATTCTTCCCCAACCCACAGAACAGGGGGGAAAGATTGCTGCATACCTTGGATGTACACAGACAATTACGCTACTACCTGGACAGAACCAAGAACAATAGAAAAACTGACCAGCTTCTGGTAGCATATGCAACAGGAATGGAAGGAAAAGCAATTTCAAAACAAACAATCTCAAAATGGATAGGAAATTGCATTAGATTGTGTTACTCTCTTCATGGAAAGGCAACTCCAGAAAACATCAGACCTCATTCCACAAGGGCTACAGCCACTACTACAGCTTTCTTACGAGGAGTGGCTACCAAAGACATTTTAGAGGCTGCTACTTGGAGCTCTGTGCATACATTTGCCAAGCATTATATAATCTGCCTTTATACTCCAGATCCCGAGCAGGTTTTGCCACTGCTGTTTTGCAAGGGATCTTAACTACACCATAAACTCTTAGTGCCTCCTTAGTGCCTCCTCCCCCAGTTTGGCTATGGTATTCTACCCATTTGTAAGGACTGCAGATGCATCCTTGAAGGACATAGTACAGTTTTGTACCTACCATAAATGTAGATGTCTGAGAGGTATGCATCTGCAGTCAGGATTACCCACCCTCCTTCCCCTCTGTGGTACTCCTAGGGTATTTGCCCATCTTGTAGCTAGCTGGGGGAATCTATTATGGTGTATTTGTTTGTATATATGTATATACATGTTTATTTCTATGTGCTCTCTATTGTTTGGAAACATTTGCATTTATCCAAATTTAGCCTTTCTAGAGGGCACCTGGCATCTGGGGCAATAAACACTGAGGAAAATGGTGTCGGCTGATGCCTTTATACCCGCTGAACTGCAGCTATGACGTTGGGTGAAGTGCGACATCAGCCGAGGCCAGACCCAGACTTTGGAATCCGGCCGACCGAAGGGCTGCCTGAGGCCAGGACAACCCATTTGTAAGGACTGCAGATGCATACCTCTCGGACATCTACATTTATGGTAGGTACAAAACTGTACTTTTCTTTCCATCATTTCCCAAGGTTATTTCATGGTCTCGTAATCTCTTCCCCCTTTCATGGACATTCCTCAGCCCCGTCAGGAATAACTGGCCTTTTTTCAGAGGTGCTTCAGGGTCTCTTGATTCGTGAAACTATTCAGGAAGTTCCATTTTCTCTAAGGGGGGAAGGGATATTACTCCAGAATGTTCTTGGTCCCCAGGAAAGAGGGCACTTTTGAAGACCCATTCTGGATCTCTCTCACCTAAACACCTTTCTGAAGTTCCTTTCTTTTCAGATGTTGCCCCTGCAGACCTTGTTTCCTCTGTTGCTTCCTTTGATTTTTCTAGTTTCTCTGGACCTCATGGCTGCTTAACTTCATATCCCTATTCATCCTCTCTTCAGGAAATTTTTACATTTCTGAGTTGCTTCCTTGCTTCAGTTCTCTGCTTTGCTCTTTGGCATCTCTGCTGCCCCAAGGATATTCACCAAATGTGCCTTATTTCTGTGATTGCTTTTTGCACCCTAACGGGGTTACAGGTCTTTCCCTACTTAGATGACCTACTTTTTCAGTCATCCTGTCCAGAGATTCTACTGCAGCATCTTCAATTTGCCATTTCTTTCCTATAAAACTTTGGGTTCACTATAAATTTCCAAAAGTCCTTTCTAACTCCTTCACATGATCATGTGTTTGTAGAGTGGATGATCCAGACTGTTCAATGCTGGCATACTTGCCTCCTCCAATTTAAAACATGGCAATATCGAATACAATAAATACAAGTTCAATACATCAGTTAAAGTTAAAAAATTCAATTATAATGAAAAGAAAATTAACAATGAGAAGAAGTAAGACGAACAAGTACATGAGAGAGTAACAAATTTGTAGCACACTCCTATTTAAGCAGAGTAGCAAGATGGCAGCAAGTTGGAAGGGGCAAGAGTTTTAAAGAGAATAGCTTGAGAGAAAGAAAAAGACAGGAGAAGAAATAAATCATGAGGGGGAACAACCTTTGCTTGAGACCCTAAGTAAGTGAGGTATGCAAGCTAAAGGGGTAGCTAGAAAGGAGACATTGTAATTATGTTGGGTCATTACAGTGGCAGAGCCAGGACAAATTGAAGCTGTCTTTTAAGGCGGGTTTAAAGGAGTTGGGGTTTGTAATAGTTCTGACATTTAGTGGTAACTTATTCCAGGCTGAGGCTACAAAATGACTATAGTGTAGTTTATCTATATTAGTCTTGCATTTACTGACTTGTAACTGGTGATATAGAGAGCATCTAAGTGCACGGTTTGGGCTATGTGGCTTACGAAAGTGAACAGGGAGGGATTGGATGATGGTGCGTGAGCTAGGAACAGTTGGGAGAGTAGAAGTTGGTGTTTGAATTCAAGGCAGTGCAGGTTTTTTTAGGGCTATACAGTGATGAGTGCAATAATGTAAGTTGGCAGCAAACCTTACAGCTTTGTTGTATGTTTTCTCTAATTTAGTCATGAGATTAGATTGGTGGGATATGAGTAAGGGGGCAGCATAGTCTAGAGTTGGTAGTAGGAGGGCTTTTTAGGGAGAGCCTTGGAGGTATTGGTGAAGAATTTTTTGTGTCTGTATAAGAGGCCTAATTTCTGGTGTTTTTTTATGCTTTGCTGCATCTGTAAGTCAAACCTTAGGTCATCATCCATTATGACACCTAGGAGTTTAGTGTGGGATTCAGTAGAGATGATTGTATTGGTTAGGGAAGAGACAGAAAAAGGAGTCTTTGTGATGTTGCATGGCTTTTGGAAGGAATAGAAATAGTTTTGTTTTTTGGGGGTTTAGTATACGTTTGTTGGTGTTAACCAGATGTTCATGTTTCACTGTTGCGCAGTCATTACACTTGGGTTATCCTGCTGGCAAGCTACCCGCAGTCGGCCTGAATTCCAAAGTCCTGGTCCGGCGTCGGTTGCTGTCGCCTCTTCCCTGACGTCAGTGCGCCAGGGGTATAAAAGATGCAGCCAACGCCATTTTCTTCAGTCTTTCTTGCGCGGTGCCCGAAGCAAAAGCAGTTCGCAAGTGCTGGTCGGCCTACTCCTGAGATTTTCGAAATCAAATTTCAGATCCGAAGTCTTCAATAAAGCTAAGTACCCCTTTGGGGAAACTTTTTTCTTGCTCCAAACCGATGTCAGAAAAAGTTAACAATTGTATTTCTTGTGGGAAGCAAATACCTCAGAAGGATTTTCATTCTTACTGTATTCCTTGCGTAGGCCCTGACCACGACGTTGCTAGCTGTCTGTTTTGTGCTAAATTTAACCAACGCACTATTAAGTGTCGGTACGATTTTGCTTTTCATTACTTTGGCCGAAGGTTTAATTATATAATGCCATCGGAACAGCCGAAGACCGGAGTTTATAAAAAGTGCAAGGAAAAGGACAGGCATCCGAGGTCCAAAACCGACGACGAGGCCTCCGCTAGGCCAGTCGCCGGTTCTCGGTGAGGCGCTTTCGCAGCCCCTGACGCCCGCTACCTCAGAGCCACAGGCCGCTTTCGACTCCCACGAGGAGACAGCTAGGCCTCTGGATACTCAAGGTATTGGACACTTGGAAACTATTCCCTCAGATGGGTCTGGAGCCGCTGAGCAGGCATCGGCTTCTGAGGATGTTTTCAGACCTACACAGTTTTATATAAAGCCAACCTCAGCTTCCAAGGCAAAGACTAAAACAGCTTTAAAGACAAAGAAACAAGTACAGCATTCTCCTGAACAGACTTCCATGCCTAAGAAACAGATGCTTAAAATGGCCGAATACCTAATTACCTTGATCAGGGGTTCCCATCCCCCTCCTGATAAGAGGCCTAGGCAAGACACAGAATATGATTGTTCTGATCAGGTTTCCATTTCCTCTGACTCCTCTTCAGAACAGGGTTACTCTCTTCCTCCCTGTGAGGATTCTGATGCTGAAGAATCTATTCCTTCAGCTTCTCCTCCTGAGGATTATTCCTTTGGGGAAACCCTGCATACCATGAAGGAACATTTCCACTGGGAGAGCCAAGATTACTCAGAATCTAAGAAAAGTCTCAGAGACTTTCTTCTACTTCCTCAGCACAGACCTCTTGCTATTCCTCCTGGTCTAGACATTGTAGACTATGTTTTTTCAGAGTCCGGCCTGTCTCCCGACTCTTTATGTCCTGCTCCTGTTAAGCCAGACAGATACTGCAGGGTTCCAGACTCTCATAAATTTCTATATAAAATCCCTACTGCTGACCCAGAAACTATATCTCAGGGTCCCAAAGGGGGGTCAAGGCTTCTTCTGCAAAAAACCCTGTCCCCTCAGATAGGGATTCAAGGGCACTGGACAAATGGAGGAAAAAGTTTACACTTCTGCTACCTTGGCTGTATGGGCTTTAAATTGTCAGTTTCATGTGCTTAAATATCAGCAATACTTAATGTCACTGCTAAAACAGAAAACGTTGACAAATTGAGTGTTCTGAGAACAAGGAAATGAAGGATTTATTGCATGCAGCTGAACAAGTGGGAAAGCATACTTTGCAATGTGGTTTTGATTCACTGGAGGCCTCTTGCAGGGCCGCTGTTACAGGTTCTGTCATTCGAAGGCATGCTTGGTTAAAGGAACAGAATCTGCCTGATCATGTTAAAGCAAAATTATTGGATGCTCCATTACAGCATGAGACTTTGTTTGGTGTTGCGGCAGAAGAGGTGTTGAAGAAAATGGAGGATAAAGCAAAATCTATGCAGACAGTAGAGGATTTCTTACAGGTACAACCACCCAGATTTAGCAGGAACTGGCTTTGTAAGAACTGGTCCTTTCCAGTGTCAGGCCACAAAGAGGCAGATACAGATGCCCTAGAGGCAGACAACAGCCCCAGGGCTCATACAGGCCCAAACAATGGGGTGCTTCTACCTCCAAAAGCGGAGAAGACAAATCACAGCCATATAAGAAACAGTCCCAGTGACTTTCCTTTGCCAATGCCAAGGACTTATCTTTTGGCAGCACCCTTAGGGGGAAAGCTAGCACTTTTTTCACAAAATTGGCACATGATCACCCAGGACAAATGGGTCATAAATATAGTCTCTCAGGGCTACAGGTTCCACTTTCACACCCTTCCAAAGGCAAAACATATGCCAGACCTGCCACACAGTCAATGTGCAGAGGCACAAAAGCAAGTTTCATCTCATGGGCATGAGGGCTATTCAGCCAGTACCACAACAAAAGCAGGGACAAGGATTTTACTCAAGACTTTTCTTAGTACCAAGAAAGGACAAAGCCTGGAGACCAATTCTGGACCTGTCTATTCTAAACACTTTTCTGGACGTTCCAAAATTCAAAATGTTGACTCTGCAGCAGCATTTGCCCATGCTGGGCAAGAAGGCTTGGCTTGTAACTTTGGACCTCATACCTGCATGTCCCAATCAGACAGTCTTGCAGACGATACCTCAGATTCATAGCTGGCTCAATGCACTACCAATTCTCTGCACTGCCCTTTGGTTTATTTACTGCACCCAGGGTCTTCACAAAATACCTGGCACCAGTAATTGCATTTTGCAGACAAAAAGGAATTCAAATATATCCCTACTTGGACTACTGCCTCATTCAAGCAGAGACCAAAGACATTCTACTAACGCATCTGGCGTTTGTAAAAAGATTACTAATTTGCCTAGGGTACACAGTAAACGAAAAGAAATCAAAACTAGTACCCTCTCAAGTGATAATATTCCTGGGTGCAAGCTTAAGTGCAGCTTCCCAGATGGCTTATCTCACGCCAGACAAGCAGAGGCAACTGACTTTTTATTTCGAAAGCATGGCAACAAAGGCCCAGTTATCTGCAAGAAAAATTCTGCAGGCTTTGGGCTACATGGCATCCTGCATTCTGCTAATTCCATATGCAAGACTGCATATGAGGAAGCTACAATGGTATCTAAAAAGTGTTTGGAATCAACATTGCCACAGCCTGAAATCATTAATTACCTTCATTCCCTGCCTGCAACAGGAGTTTCAATGGTGGGCACAGGCCTGTCACCACAACAAGAGACAGCCATTCACTTTACCCACAGCCAGGCAAACACTAACAACAGATGCATCAGATTATGCCTGGGGGGCCCACATGGCAGGAAAATGTATTCAGGGCACATAGCCCGCAAGCCAAAGGCATCTTCACATCAATCAAAAAGAGATGCTAGCTGTACAAAATGCCCTGACAGCCTTCAAGGACCTACTTCATCCAGGACAACTGCTGATAAAGACTGACAATACTACAGTCATGTGGTACATAAACAGGGAGGCACACATTCTTACCCCCTCTGCAGACAAGCTATGATTTTGTGGAACACAGCATTGACTTATCAAGTACACCTGCAAGCACAATTCCTGCCAGGAAAAACAAATGCTCTGGCAGACGAACTAAGCAGAAACATCATGGATCCTCACAAGTGGAAACTAGATCCACAAATCTTCAGCACGATAAAAAGGAAATAGGGATGCTCTAGACATGGATCTAGTTGCCTCCCCTCACAACTGCCAACTACAGAGATTCTGCACTAAGACTTATCACAAACAAGCATGGAAAGTGGATGCTCTGTCATTCAGCTGGAAAAACCTTACAGTATATGCTTTTCCTCCACTGCCTCTCCTCCCCAAGGTACTCTTAAAGGTCAGACAAGAGAAGCCACAAATGATACTGATTGCCCCGAATTGGCCACGCCAGCACTGGTACCCAATCCTAGAGTTTGTCTCAAGGCCCAGCCTGGACATTGCCTCAAATCCCTCATTTACTGACCCAACAAAACAGTCCGATCCTGCACAGCCAACTCAGAACCCTAAATCTGGCAATATGGCGGATAAGGTAACCATTCAGAATACACTTCTCTCTAAAGCGGTTATGGATGTTATTTTGGAGGCCAGGAGGCCCAGCACCAGAAAATCTTATGCAGAAAAATGGAATAGATTCTGTGCTTGGAACCAGGCACAAGGAATTGACACACTTGTACCAAATATTCCTCAGATTTTAAAATACCTAACGGAGATGCTGGGCAAAGGCCTATCCTTCTCGTCAATTAAGATCCATGCCTCTGCCATTTCAGCTCATTACAATACGGACCCACCTATTTTTTCACATCCACTGCTTAGGCAGTACCTCATAGTGGCCAAAAACATAAGACCTTCAAGGAGAGCCCCAATACCTGTATGGGACCTCAGTTTTGTCTTGGAAAAACTCACACTGCCTCCTTTTTAGTCAGCCAAGACAGCCAAGATAAAATTCTTATGGAAAACAGCTCTGCTCCTAGCAATAACTTCAGCAAGAAGAGTCTCAGAGTTGCAGGCATTAATGGCTGTGGAACCTTTTATTATCTTCCATCCGGACAGGGTTTCTCTAAGGACAAACCCAACATTTATGCCTAAGGTAGTGTCCACTGTGTCTCTTAGCCAAACCATTAATTTGTCTACCTTTTGTCCAAACCCACAGAGTAAAGGGGAGAGACTTCTGCATTCTTTGGACGTACACAGTTACGCTTCTACTTGGACAAAACTAAAGCTTTCAGAAAGACTGAGCAACTTTTAGCGGCATATGCTGCAGGATCACATGGAAAGGCTATTTCAAAATGGGTAGGCCACTGCATTCGTATCTGCTATTCACAACATGGCAAATCAGTGCCTAAGGGCATTAGGCCACATTCAACCAGAGCAGCAGCTACTTCTTCAGCCTTCCTCAGAGGAGTACCAACCAAGGATATTTTGGAGGCTGCAACTTGGACTTCAGTGCACACTTTTACAAAGCACTACCACTTACCTCTTTACTCTAAATCCAGAGGAGGCTTTGCCACTGCAGTTCTGCAGGGTCTCATAGCCACTCCTAATTCTATTTAGGCCCAGCCTCCCAACCTCAGCTTTGGGATTCAACCCAAGTGTAATGACTGCAACAGTGAAACAAGATGAACATAGTACAGTTGTGTACCTACCGTAAATGTAGATGTTAGAGTGTATTCACTGTTGCAGTGCAGGTTACCCTCCCTCCATCCCCCTTTTATTTGCTGGGACTTATCTATACTTCTCTATCCTATACAACCTTTGCGGTGTATTTGCTTGTAGATGAAGGTAATGATTATGTTACTGCATGCTGTTTTATAAACAGAATTTTTAGCCTACCCTTTTGGGGGCACCTGACATCTGGGGCAAGAAAAACTGAAGAAAATGACGTTGGCTGCATCTTTTATACCCCTGGCGCACTGACGTCAGGGAAGAGGCGACAGCAACCGACGCCGGACCAGGACTTTGGAATTCAGACCGTCTGCGGGTAGCCTGCCAGCAGGATAACCCAAGTGAAATGACTGCAACAGTGAATACACTCTAACATCTATATTTATGGTAGGTACACAACTGTACTTTATGGCTGCTCCCTGTTTTTTAGCTTTCCTTAAGGACAGAGGGTGTTCCTTTGTACTAAACCTTCTTTTATGCCCAAAGTGGTGATGAGTTGTCGTAATCAGTCTATTCATTTATTTTTATTTATTTATTTAACATTTGTTAACCAGCAAAGTCTGACTTGGAACAAAACCAGTTTTCAGTGGAGGCCTGGGGAGAAATACTCCAGACGCACGTCATTGTAACGTATTGCCCAACTTTTTTCTCTTCTCCACAATCTGCTAGTGAAAAGGTTTTGCTGCACAGTTTGGAATTGCATAGAAGACTCATTTTATTTTGATAAGAACAAATAATATAGCAGATCTGATCAGCATTTTTGTTTCCTTTTATCCTGGGTCTTTGGGATTGGCTGTTCATAGGTTGGTACTAGGCTGTCGGCCCTAGGGCCTATACAAGCCTAGCCATAACAGCTCCCTGGCTATTTCTTCCCACAATATTTACTTCCCTGGACCCCTGTCTAGCAGGGCGACTGACATGATCCCCAGGGTGAATTTCCTATCTCCCATCCATTCGTCAAGGTTCCTTTTGAAGAGGGCCAAAGAGGCACTTTGCTCGACATGTATGGGCAGTCTATTCCAGAGTCTGGAGAGTCTCTGGGTCAGGAACCTATCCCTCCAGCATGTTTTGTTCATTGTGTTAACAAGGTTTAGATCCCTGGAGCGTGTGTCTCTGAGGGATTGGGATTTCTTTAAGTGTAGCATGTCCAGCAGCTCTGGGTTTGACATGGCCTTGTATGTTAAGCAGAGATCGCCTCTGAGTAGATGATATGCCACAGAGTATAGCTGGAGTTTTTTTAGACGGTCAGCATAGGGCATCTGCTTTAGGCCTGTGATACTTTTAGTGAGGTGTTTCTGCGGCCTTTCCAGTTGTTGCAGAGGTTTCCATGTTTCCAAGCAAACTATTTGTTCTTGGATATCTAAACCCTTTTTTTTTTTGTTGTTGTTTTCATTGCAAGAGCCTTCCTTCTTCGGCTAAGGTGCATTCTACTAGGGCTGTGCCTTCTTCTGGTGCTTTCTTTGAGGGTTTAGATACTAATTCTATTCTTGAGGCAGCTACCTGGAATTTTGTGCTTACTTTTACCAAGCACTATAAGTTTGTGATATCCAAGACTAGAGGTGGTTTTGCTAGGGCCATTCTTCATGGGTTCCAAGAAGGCTCTGTTGGTCCTTCCTCCCTCTCTACTTCATGAGCTTTGGCACTCTCCTTATTGTAAGGAATACTGCAACAGTGAAATGGAAGGACATAGTACAGTTGTATAAATTCTTACCATAATGGTATATGTCCTTTTCTTCTCTGTTGCAGTATTCACTCCCTCCCTCCTCTTTGTTCTTTTCCCTTCTGGATGTGCCTGGTACCACTGGTCGCTTCAACAAAAGAAGTACCACGTGAGTGTCAAAGTGATGAGAGCTCTTCTGTTGGCTCTTCAGGCATTTCATAATCATCATTCCCGGGCCCCACAAGCTACTGGCAGACAATACCACAGTTTTGTGTTATGTGAACAAGCAAGGGGGAGGGGCAAGATCTTATGTTTTGTGCAGGTCTACTGGGACTCTCAGATGTTCTTCATGTTTCACTGTTGCAGTCATCACTTGTGTGGTTATCCCTGCTAGGTAGCCCTTGACCGGCCTGAATACCAGAGTAAAGGATTTCCCTCCTGCGTCGGCTCTTCAGGGGCAGTGGCTGACAGTAGGGCTATAAAGGGTGACAGCCGACACCATTACATCAGTCTTTCTTGCCGTGGAGCCCGAAGCAGAAGCAGTTTTGCGAGTGTGTCGGTCGGCTATTGCCAGATTCAGGGAAACTGTCTAAACCCAAGTACCCAATTGGGGAACTTTTTCTTACTTTTAACCGATGTCAGAGAAAGTTAATAATTGTCTCAGTTCTGTAAAGCAGATCCCACAACGAGACTTCCATACTCTCTGCGTCCTTTGTTTACGCAAGACCACGATGTCCTGGGTGTTGATTCTGTGCCCTGTTTAATGCTAAAACCATGCAAAGAAGAGCTGAAATTGTAGCTAGCCATTTTAGTGCGTCTTTTTCTCAACATGATATGGCGTTGGTCTCTCATCTGGCTACTGACTTACCGAGAAAAAGAAAAAGGATAGAGATAGGCCTCTAAAAGTTGGGCCCTCTGACGACTCAGGTCAAAAGTCTGGTATTTTTCAACTCTGTGCTACAGCTGAACTCAGTGAGGCGCTGTCGCAGCCCCTGACGCCAGCCGAAGAACCATTGCAGGCCTCTACTGAGACCCGTTAGAAGTCTGGTATGCCGCCAGATCCACCTCCTTTTGCCAGTATGTCACTGCCACTTCACTCGCTTGGGTCCGAAGCTTCTTTGCAGGCACCGGCTTCTGCTCAGACTTTTTTGACTACCGAAGCCAGACTCCCGGACAACAACCCTGCTGGTTAAACTCACTTTGAATTCCCTCGGACAAGTTTTTCAGTGGGAGACCAAAGATTACCCTCGGTCTAAGAAGAGACTGAGAGTTCTTGACCTCCCCCGGCATAAGCCTCTGGCCATCCTGCCTATCCTGGATGTAGTGGAGGATGTTTTTCTAGAATCTTCCCTTTCGCAAGATTCTCTCCCCCCAGCACCCAGGAAACCAGACTGATATTACAGCGTGCAAGACACCCACAAATATCATTTCAAGAACCCTACTGCAAACCCTGAAGTCCATTACTCAAGGCCCTAAGGGAGCTAGGGCAAGTTCATCTAGAAATCCCATCCCAGCTGACAAAGAAAGCAGAGCATTAGACAGAATGGGAAAAAAGGTATACACTTCAGTCACTTTAGCTGTAATGGCATTAAATTGTCAATTCCATATCCTGAAATTCCAGCAAAATGTCCTTGAACTGATTAAACAAAAATTATCTTCCATTCCTGACAATAGTACTTCCAAAAAATTAACTGACCTTATTCAGTCTAGCTGTCAGGTAGCCAAACACTTCTTGCATTGTGGTTTTGATGCCTTAGAAGCTTTTACCAGGGCTGCAGTCACAGGCCCAGTAATCAGAAGGTATGCCTGTTTAAGGGAGCAGCCTTTGCCTGACCAGGTAAAAGCCAAACTACTTGACGCCCCCTTAAAGACCAGTTGTTTGGACCTAAAACGGAGGAGGTCATTAAAATGGAGGACAAAGCCAAGTCCATGCAAATTGTTGAGGACTTCTTACAAGTGCAACCTCCCAGGTTCAGCAGAAACTTTCCCACTAAACACTGATCCTTTCCTTTTCAGACAAAACCTGTCCAGAGAAAGTGTTTCAGAGACAGAACCCCTAGACATCAGTCCCATAGCCAACGAAGACCCAGGCCGTAGTCCACTGCTGCTCTTAGGCAAGGGAGTTCTAAGCCAGCTCCCTTCCCCAAAGGCTGTCAATGACTCTTCCCCCCTCTCCTCTGTCCCTCGGGTCACCCAACAGAGTAGGAGAAAGACTTTCCCTCTTCCTAAAAAACTGGCAGGCCATCACCTCAGATCTATGGGTCCTAAAAATTACCAGCTGGTACAGATTCTATTTCAAAGAGAAACCCAAAAGGTCTGGTTGCCCAGACGTCCCTACAAATCAGAGGACAGAAGCTGCAGAAAAGAGGGCACCTAATGCCCTATCCTAGAGCTCTCCACCCTGAATCCCCTCCTGGTTCCAAAATTCAAGACCCTGACTCTGCAAAAATTTCTACCTGTGCTCCTGCCTCAGGCATGGCTAGTGACCGTAGATCTGAAGGATGCCTACCTGCATATCTCTGTCATACAGCCCTGCAGGAGTTACCCAACGTTTCAGAGCAGGGTCCCAACATTTTCAGTTTTTTGCTCTGCCCTTTGGCTTATCCACTGCTCCCAAAGTCTTTACCAAGTGCCTTTGTCCAGTCATTGCTTTTTGCAGACAGAAGGGCATATGCATTTATCCCTATTTCGACGACTGCCTCATACAGGCATAAACCAAGGAAAAACTCCTGCAGGACCTCTCCTTTCTGCAAACTCTACTAACCTCTCTGGGATTAGCTGTTAACCGGGAAAAGTCCCATCTGCAGCCCACACAAAAGATTACCTTCCTGGGCACCCTTGTAGACACATCAGCACAAATGGCCTTCCTCCCCCCTCAGAAGCAGGCCTTCCTACAGTCTCACTTCACCCAGCTTGCACACAAAATCCAAGTCACTGCCAAAAAAGTCCAGCAAGCCCTGGGATAAAAGTCCTCCTGCATCCTGCTGGTACCTCTTGCCAGGCTGCACATGAGAAAACTGCAGTGGTACCTAAGGGAATCTCTGTTGCCAACACTCCCAGTCACTGGAATACCAACTCCCCCCTCATTCCTTGTCTGGGGAAGGAGTTCCTATGGTGGGCCAAGGCTTGCAACCTAAACAGTCTCCCCTTTGTCCTTCATCCATATGGCCAAACCATAACGACAGAAGCCTCAGACATAGCCTGGGGAGTTCACAAAGGAACACTGCAAACTCGGGCCTTTTGGGAACAGGAGGATCAGGGTTTCCATTATCAACCTGAAGGAAATGTTAGCAGTGCACAGAGCAATTCTAACCATCAAAGAACATCTGTCACCTGGAGTCCTTTTAATCAAGACAGACTACACAACTGTCATGTGGTGCATCAACAAGCAAGGGGGCACCCATTCTTACCCCCTTTGTCACTTGGCTATTAAAATCTGGCAGTCAGCCTCAAACCTGGGACTGCTCCTGATAGCACAATACCTTCCAGGGAAACAAAACACCCTGGCAGACCAATTAAGCAGACAACTTTTGAATTCACACAAGTGGCTGTTGCACAGAAAGACCTTCCTTCAGATCAGTCAAATCTGGGGAAAAGCAGACAGACTTTTTTGCAAGCCACCAGAACCGCCAGTTAACATTTTGCTCAAGTGAACTTTACCCAGAAGCTTGGAGGGTGGACGCCCTCTCCTTTCACTGGGGCAGCTTGTTTGTATACACTTTCCCACCACTGCGTCTGATACCCAGGGTGCTGCTCAAGATCATTGAGGAAGGCCCAAAGGCCATCCTAATTGCCCCTGACTGGCCGAGGGAGCACTGGTAACCCATGCTGCTCAGTCTGAGCAGGCACCCCCCCATCCTCCTACCCCCTACTATACCCAGGACTGGCCACTCTCAAATTAACTACATGGTTGATTTCTCAAGGGCAGATAATACTGCAGCCCTCAACAAGCGTTAGACATTGTTAAGGAGGCCTGTAGACCCAGCACCCTCCCAGGTTGGGAGGGTGGCCTAATGGTTAAGGTGTTTGCCCTACAAACACAAGGTGCAGGTTTGAGTCTCACAAGGGATATTTGGCTAGGCTTAAAATGGCTCGCAAGGGCAGTTAGCTTAGTACTAATCTATGAACCAGAAAATCTTATTCAGCAAAATGGAAAAGGTTCAACTTTTGGTACAGCATCAGAGGCGCAGGCAGTGCCAGTGCCACTTTAACACTGGTTCTGGACTACCTGGCAGAGCTTCTAAAAAAGGGGTTGTCCTTACCCCTCTGTCAAGACTAATGCTTCAGCTGCTCAGCCTATGTCCATGTGGAGCAACCCTTGTGTTCTCAGCACCGCTTAAAACAGTTCCTCAGAGGTGTAGCCCACATCAGACCGCCTAGAAAGCTACCTGCTCCAGCTTGGGATATGAACTTTGTTTTGGAAAAATTGACAGTCTCCCCTTTGAGCCAGCATCCCCAACATATCTCAAGTACCTCTCTTGGAAAACTGCTCTATTGCTAGCCATCACTTCTGCCAGGAGGTTGTCTGAGCTCCAGGCCCTAATGGCCATTGAGCCCTTCATCTTCCACACAGACAGGGTCTCTCTGAGAACCAACCCCGCCTTTATGCCTGAGGTGGTCTCTAAGGTAACCCTCAACCAGGCCATTCACCTACCTACCTTCTTCCTAAAGCCTACCAGTAAAGGAGAGAGAATTCTGCATACCTTGGACATAGATAGACAACTGAGATTTTCCCTTGACAGGACCAAATCATTCAGAAAAACTGACCAGTTCCTGGTTTTGTTCGCCCCTGGGGCAGAGGGGAACTCATTACCAAGCAGACCGTTTCCAAATGGATCTCTGATTGCATACATTTCTGCTATGCCTTCCATGGAAAGAGTCCTCCAAAATCCATCAGGTCACACTCCACTAGAGCGGCCTCTACTTCCACAGCCTTACTGAGAGGGTTCCTACCAAGGATATTCTGGAGGCTGCTACGTGGACATCTATCCACACTTTCACTAAGCACTACCCGCTACCTGCATTCTCCAAAACCAGGGCAGGATTTGCTTCTGCAGTCCTGCAGGGTATGCTAGCATCCCCATAACCTAAATAACATGCGTCCACCCACTTCCTCAGCTTTGGAAGTCTTCCCACAATTGATGACTGCAACAGTGAAACAATGAACATAGTACAGTTGTGTACACTTACCATAAATGTAGATGTTAGTGTATTCACTGTTGCAGTCTTGTTTCCCTCCCAGTTTCTCCTGTTTTTCTGTATCCTCTTAGGGGCTCCTGACTATTGGGGGCAAGAAAACTGATGTAATGGTGTCAGCTGTCACCCTTTATAGCCCTAACGTCAGCCACTGTCCCTGAACAGCTGACGCAGGAGAGAAATCCTTTACTCTGGTGTTCAGGCCAGCCTAGGGCTACCCTGAAGGGATAACCCTACAAGTGATGACTGCAACAGTGAATACACTGACATCTGCATTTATGGTAAGGGTACACAACTGTACTTTCTGTGGGTGGTACGTCTGGACATCACCTTTATGCCAGACACTGAATACGGGGAGCATACATGTGAAGTACCGCATACCCTTGGCAAACTAAAGGCTTTGGTATACTGGCCAGATGTCAGGCTGTCTTTGGCAAGGGATCCCTATTGTAAGGAATACTGCAACAGTGAAGTGAAAGGGTATCTACCATTATGTTAAGATTTTATACAATTGTACTTCCCTTGTCTGAAGATGAATTGGTTTTGAGGTATTTGTTGGAACTGCTTGCAGAGTTTGCAGGAGGTCGTGACCTTTACATTCTTGGTGAGGAGCAGCGAAATGTCCAAGTTCCGATCCTTCATTTCTCTTTTTAACTAAATGGTGGACGTAATGTTGGTATATTTTTGGTGTTTCTGGGTGCTGGAGTCAACTGTGATGCATCAGTGATTAAAGTTCCAAGTACTGACATTTCAGGACCTCTTTCAGGATTTTGAAGTGGTGGGATAGTCCTCCCCAGTCTCATTGTTGATATCCAGTTTTGGCAGTTGTTTTTTCTAATATAGTGGTGGGTGGTCTTAGTCTGCTCGTCTTCTGTTCAAGACTTTGAACATACCACCCAGTAAAAGTTGCCTTAGCATAAATCACCTGGAGTAATGCATTGGAAGGGAAGTTTAATTATATCTGATCCCAGTCTTATCCTTTCTGATGAACAAGTGTCTTTTGTGATGTCCTTCTGTTCATCTGTTGCAGTATTCTTTACATGAGGTAGTTGCCTGCCTAGGTCACCCGAAGCTGGCCAGTATACCAAAGTCTTTTACTACTGTAGGGTGGATGGTACATCTCATAAAGGCAGCTATTTGGACGTAGACCATAAAAGTGATGTACACGTACACCATCCTCAGAACTTCTTTGCCGCCAGTCTGATCGCCAGTTCTGGATGTCGCTCTGCTGCTAAAGATAAGTGCCCCATTGGGGAACCTTCAGTGTCTTTTGCTGCTGTATTTTCTTTGCTTAGAGTTAATGTCATCCAAGAAGGGAAGTGTGATTGTGGAAGACAGATTCCACACAAGGATAGTTGCTTGGACCCCACAGCAACCATAAAAAACTGATGTCCTTCTATTCATATGCTGCAGTATTCATGACATCAGGGAGTTTGTTCCTGTGAACTGTCGAACGTCTGGCCGTTATACAAAAGTTAAATGCTACCGCTAATGTGCACATGATGACCTGCGCCTCTTCTCTGACATCTGTTGTAAATGGACGTCGGGTATAAAACAGACGTCAGCAAGCTTCCACCTCAGAACTTTTCTGCCGCCCGTGTGACTACCATCTCCAATCATCGCTTTATCAGAAGGAGCATTTTTTTACATCCGATTCCAGATAAGTACTCCATAGAGATGTTCTAATCTTTTCTTGCTACTGCTTTGGGTTTCATGTCTGGTAGGAATGGCAAGGGTCGGTGTGGAAGGCAAATTCCACATAAGGATTCGCATGAGCTCTGCCTATTCTGTCTAGGCCGAGAACACGACCATACTAGGTGTAGTATTTGTCAGGCCTTTGTCCCCAAAACCGTTAGAAGCCGTCTAGCTTTGAATATGTACCTTGAGAACCAAAGGCTTAAACATCTAACCACACTTGTATGGATCCAACATTGGTACCCTCAAAAAGAGCCCACGGTCAAGAAGGCCAAAAAGAGCAGGCCTGCACAGACTGCTGCGCCCTCCACTCCAGCCGTACCTCTCGAGGCCAGCAAAGGCCCAGAGTCCTCGGAGCTTCCTTCGGCGGAAGGCCCAGAGGAAACTATTCCATTGCCCGAGGTCACATCCCAGAGGGAAACTCAGGCATCTGAGTAGGTTGCTGAGGGGGAACCTAGGCTTGTTATTTCTAAGGGACCGCATGGGGTTTCTCAGATTGCAGTTAAAAAGACCTAGAATCTGAAGTCATGGAGTACAAGCTGGCATCAGGCCCTCCTACCTGAAACCATTTTTCTCAACCATCTCCACCAGGTTCTGATAGGAAGACAAAACAGAAGACTAAGCATATTTCCAATCTCTGTCTTCTCCCGAGCGTCAAGCAGCCCCCGGATTGGCAGGCCTTTACCCAAGGCCTGCTCGACACTTTCCTGGCCCTACGTAAGGGCCTGATCCCTACTCAGGTCCCTACGGCCTCTACCCCCAAGGGAAGCGGGTCTTTATTACGTTATCAAATACTCATGTATTCGAAAACCTAATAGTCGACCCCTAAATGTCGAAAACGTCAAACGTTGAACATTTCAATGGAGATCTCCATACAGTGCGGAAATGGAAGTTTTCCATTGTCTGCACTGTATGGCGATCTCCGAGTTGGTATATTTAAGTAGCAGGGTGGGGGCATGCCCCCCCCATGAGGGGGGTGCAGGGGGGCTTGCCCCCCTGCTTACAGCGTTTAAATGGTTTGCTTGGGTGGGTTTTTGCATTTTATGTAGTTCGTTTGATGTTTTCGGCATTTAGGGGTCGACTATTATGTTTTCGAGTACATTAATATTCGAGAACGTAATATAGACCCCAAGGGAGCAATCCGTGACGACCCTTCCTAGAGGATTCTTCAGAGGATGATGATGAATCCCTCACCTACTCTTCACAAATGGCTTCTCTCCTGGGATATGCCACCCCAGAGGAGTCCAATGGCATAGATTCCCCAGTCGAGGATCTCACCTTTGGTGAGACCATTACTAACTTGCAAGATTTCTGTAAATAGGATAGCAGCCAAGTCACTGAAACTCAAAAAACATATGAATTACTCAAGTTTGATGCTCTTAGCCCTTCTGCTGTGCCCCTTGTACACCCTGCTTTTCTAGATACATTCATGGCTGCTTCTAAAAAGCCTCATTCATAGACCCCAAGCATCCAGACAGATTCTACAAGGTGCCTGAGGGAGCAACCAAATTGCTCCCCTCCACTTCTCTTTTGCCATCTGATAGAGACCAGGATGACTAAATGCCTATGAAAGAAGGTTTACATTTTTGCCATCCTGGCTGCAAGAACCACCAACTATCAGACACACATGCCTAAATATGCCCTGGCTCTCATGGCAGATATAACAAAACAATTGGAAGAACTACCAGATTCCCCTGCTAAGGTGAAGATCTCTTGCCTCCTGAGCTTTTGCTCCCAGGTCACAAAACATTCCATCAAGTGCAGCTACGATGGTGTAGAGGCCTCTGCTAGAGCTGCTGCCTCAGGCTGTGTCATCAGGACGTACTCCTGGCTGAGACTGCAACCTTTCCCTGATGACATCAAATCCAAACTCCTGAATGCGCCTCTGGACAACAGTCACCTTTTTGTTGCAGCAGCTGCTGATCTCTTCAAAGCCCTCCAAACCAAAAGGAAGGAACTGAGACGTATCTTTGTCTCTCCAGTACATCATTTTCAAAGGAGTTACCCAACAAAAACATCATTTGTGAAAACTTCTGGCAAGAGACCTCAGACAAAACCCAGAAAGGAACACTGGAAATGGGCCTTACTCAGGCCTGCCTCCATCACCCCTCCCCCTAAACAGCCCTTTCAGGGAAAACCTGGTATTCTGTGACTACTAGTCTCCTCCCTCAGACATCCCTCTATCCATTTGCATCTCCCTTCCCACTTGGAAGCAGGGTACCCAGGACTCCTGGGTCCTGTCAATCATGAAATGGGGATACTTCACGTCCTGGGAGGCCAGACCCACCCCGAGACCAAATTATTTTCTTCCCACCAATCGTCTAAGAACTCCCTGCTCAAGGAGCCATTCAGGAGCTTTACCTACCTTGGCAAGAGGAAGAGAATTTTATTCAAGACACTCTCTGGACCCCAGAAAGGAAGTACTGTGGAGGCCTGTCCTGGACCTATCCCACCTCAAAACCTTCCTCAGAGTCGCCTTCTTCACTGTTCTCTCTTTCTTTACTGTCCTACCCCTGATCCTTCCTCAGGCTTTCCTAGTGTCCTTGGACATAAGACGCCTACTCTGCGCACTTTCAGATGATGTTTGTGTTTTACTGTTGCAGTCAACACACTAGGGTTGTCTGCCTGCAGGTAGCCCTCAGTCGGCCAGAATACCAGAGACTTAGTATTTCTCCGTCAGTTGTTGTTGCTCCAGGTCTGACGTCAGGTCGTCAGGGGTATAAAAAACAGGCAGCTGACGCCATGACATCAGTCTTTCTTGCCGAGGAGCCTGAAGCAGTTCGCACGAATGCCGGTCGGCCGCTACCGGAGTTCTTATTTCAGAATTGAATCATCCTGAAGTCTTCTAAAGCTAAGTGCCCCATTGGGGATCCTTTTTTCTTGCTCTAACAGATGTCAGAAAAAGTTAATTGTCTTGCCTGAGGAAAGCAAATACCACACCAAGATTTCCATTCTTACTGTGTCACCTGTTTAGGCCCAGACCAAGACATACCTTGCTGTCGGTTTTGTGCCTTGTTCAATGCCCAAACTATTCGTCATCGGGCCCTTATTGTCACTAAATACTTTAGTTCTCGATCTCCGTATTCTGAAATGGCTTTGTCCATACCGGTGGACAAAGTTACTCCAGCACGTGGGGCAGCTAGGCCTCCTGTGTCTATGTCCATCAAGGCCTACACACGTGCTAAGGCTGCCAGCCAGGCTAAGTCTCACCCTCCTAAATCTTTCTCACAGGGTTCCTCTTCTGATAAACAGATCATGACTTTAGCTGCAGATCTAATTTCTTTAATCAGGGGCTCTCAGGCTCATCCAGAAAGGGGATCTCAGCCGCCTTCAGACAAAAAGCCTAGGGTTGAGCAGGCAGATACCTGGGAGGGAGGGTGGCCTAATGGCTAAGGTGTTCGCCTTACAAACACAAGGTGCAGGGTTTGATTCTCACACGGGATAATTGGCTAGGCTTAAAATGGCTCACAAGGGCAGTTAGCTTAGTACGATCCTATGAACCTATACCCTTTCTTCAGATGAAGCCTCTGGTAAGTCAGACCATTCAGATTCCCAGGAAGAATTCTTCCCGGCCTACGAGGATTCTGATGCTGATGAATCCATTCCCTCTGCCTCTCCTCCTGAGGATATTTCTTTCGGGGAAATTCTCCACTCCATGAGGGAACATTTTCAGTGGCAGGGCCAGGATTTCTCCGACTCCAGGAAAAGGCTTCGGACTTTCCTTAAGTTACCCCAGCACAGGCCTTTAGCTATACTCCCAGGGTTAGATGTATTGGATGATGTGTACTCAGACTCGAGTACTTCTCCTGATTCTCTACCTCCTGCTCCTGTCAAGCCAGACAGATATTACAGGGTTCCTGAAACTCATAAACATCTCTTTAAGGCCCACTCTGTTGATCTAGAAACTATTTCTCAGGGGCACAAAGGAGTGGCCACTTCCACGGCCAAAATTCCTTTGCCCGCAGACAGGGAATCTAGGTCTCTGGAGAGGTGGGGTAAAAAAGTTTATACCTCAACCACCCTTGCCATGAGGGCACTTAACTGTCTTTTTCCTGTTTCATTACCAGGATTTCTTGCTAGATGATTTGCAGAAAAAGTTAGCCTCTCCTGAGGCTTTAGATAGAAAGGCCTTGCAGGATTCGGTTCATAATACTCAGCAGGTTAGCAATCATTTTCTTCAGTGTGGTTATGATGCATTGGAAGCTTCATGTAGGGCAGCTATGACAGGGGCTGTCATACGTAGACATGCTTGGTTGAAAGAACAGGCATTGCCAAATCATGTTAAAGTAAAGCTTCTAGATGCTCCTCTGGAAAAACACAAGCTATTTGGTGATAATGCACAGGGTGTGTTGAACTTAATAGAGGAAAAGGCTAAATCAGTACAAACAGTCAAAGATTTCCTCCAGGTTCAGCCACCAAGGTTCAGCAGGAATTGGCCTTCGAAGAATTGGTCCTTTCCAGACACAGACAAGTTCCAAAGGGGAAAAAACAGGCGTGCTCGAGGTAGAGGGCAATACCGAGGCTCCTACAGGGGCCCCCAATGGCAACCAGCTAATCAGAGAAGTGGCGCAGGGACTTCTACTGCTCCACAGGGACAATCACAATGACTTGACTTTGACACCGCCGACAAAGGCTCAAAGAGAAGCACCTTTAGGCGGAAAATTATCTTTTTTCTCAAAAAATTGGCGCGTTTTAACAAAGGACAAATGGATTTTGGACATAATAGACAAAGGATACAGGTTCCACTTCCATACCCTACCAACAAGGCAAGGCATGCCAAACCTGCCACAAAATCAAAGGGCAGAGGCACTCATACAAGTTTCAAAACTGCTACAAATCAAGGCAATAGAAAAAGTTCCTCCTCAGGAAAAAGGCCAGGGATTCTACTCAAGACTGTTCCTTGTTCCAAGAAAAGAAAAGCAATGGAGACCTACACTGGACTTTTCCGCTCTAAACACTTTTCTCATTGTGCCAAAATTCAAAATGCTGACGTTACAGCAACTTCTTCCCATTCTTGGTTACTCTGGACCTCAAGGAGGCATACCTGCATGTCCCAATCAGACACAGCTGCAGAAGATACCTCAGATTTCTTGCAGGGTCAGAGCACTATCAATTCTCAGCATTGCCTTTTGGCTTATCTACTGCGCCCAGAGTATTCACGAAATGTCTGGCATCAGTAGTTGCACATTGCAGACTTCAGGGGATACAAATATACCCTTACCTGGATGATTGCCTTATACAAGCGGACAGCAAGCAAGCCTTGATAAGAAACTTGAACTATGTCATTCACTTACTACAGGCTTTGGGATACACAGTCAACAATCAAAAATCAAGACTACTGCCATCCCAACAAATAATTTTTCTAGGAGCCAAACTGGACACAAACTCACAAATGGCTTTCCTCACAGAAGAGAAACAGGAACAATTACCAGATTACTTCAAAAGCCTAGCAAAGCGCACCCAGATGACTGCAAGGAAAATCCTGCAGGCCCTGGGTTTCATGGCATCTTGCATTCTTCTGATTCCACAGGCAAGACTACACATGAGAAAACTACAATGGTACCTAAAAAGTTTATGGTCTCAACACAGCCACAACTTAGAAGTAATTATTCCACTCATTCCATGTCTACAAAAGGAATTTTTGTGGTGGGCACAAGCAAGCCAGCTAAACAAAGGCATGTCTTTCAACAAACCTCAAGCAAGCCAAACCATTACAACACACGCCTCAGATCGTGGATGGGGGGCGCTCATGGAAGGCAGATGCATTCAAGGGCAATGGACTCCCCGGGAATTGCATCTGCACATCAGTCAAAAAGAGATGCTGGCAGTGATTCATGCAATCGAGGCCTTCGGAAAATTTCTACAGCAAGGTCATCTGTTAATAAAGACAGACAACACCACTGTTATGTGATACATAAACAAACAGGGATGCACCCACTCCTACCCCCTCTGCAGACTAACAATGACTCTTTGGGAAAAGTCCCTGAAACTGAACATACAGTTGCAATCCCAGTTTGTTCCAGGCAAGGACAATGTTCTGGCGGACAGTCTGAGCAGAAACATTATGGACCCGCACGAATGGATGTTGCATCCAGTCATTTTTTCACAAATAACTCGTACATAGGGAAGGCCGGACATAGATCTCTTTGCCTCACACCTCAATCATCATCTGAAGAAGTTCTGCTCAAGGACACACCATCCTCAAGCCTGGAGAATGGATGCTCTCTCCTTCAGCTGGAATTCCCTAACAATCTATGCATTCCCACCTCTGCCATTAATGACCAAGGTGTTGCTGAAGATCAAGGCAGAACAACCGAAATGCATTTTGATAGCTCCAGACTGGCCAAGGCAGTACTGGTATCCATTACTAAGGAGCATAACTCGTACCAAGCCGTGGCCCCTGCCTCAATGGCCTCTGCTTATAACTCAGCACAATTACAGGACTGTTCATCCCAACCTGCAAACATTGCAACTGGCAGTTTGGAGGGTTCCATGACTTCTCCCCATATCTCTCTCTCCGAAAAAGTTCAAGAGATCTTACTGGAATCACACAGGCCTTCCACCAGAAAAACTTATTCAGCCAAATGGAAGAGATTCAACATCTGGAATGCCAACAAGGGTCAGGATGCATCAGTAATGAGCATCCCACAGATATTAGAATACTTGGCAGAAATGCTTCACAATGGCCTTTCATATTCTTCCATAAAAATACATGCATCAGCAATTTCAGCAAAATACAACTGTGATCCACCTGTGTTTTCACATCCTTAGCTAAGACAGTTTCTAAGATGCATTAAGAATATCAAACCTCCAAGAAAACCACCAGTGCCTGCATGGGAACTCAACTTCGTCTTGGAAAAATTAACTCTTCCTCCTTTTAAGCCAGCAGCATCTTCAGAATTGCAATTTCTATCCTGGAAGACAGTTCTCCTGTTGGCAATTACTTCAGCAAGAAGAGTCTCTGAGATACAGGCCCTCATGGCAGTACCTCCATTTCTCATTTTCCATCAGGACAGAGTCTCTTTAAGAACCAATCCTTCATTCATGCCAAAAGTGATATCCAGGGTTTCTCTAAATCAAGCAATACACCTGCCTACTTTCTTTCCCAATCCTCAAAATAAAGGAGAAAAGCTTCTGCACACTTTGGACATTCACAGACAATTGCGCTACTACTTGGACAGAACAAAGGCCAGCAGAAAGTCTGACCAACTGTTTGTAGCTTATGCTGCTGGAGTACAAGGAAAGGCAATTTCCAAACAAACAATTTCAAAATGGATTGGAAACTGCATCAGATTCTGCTACTCTTTCCATGGAAAAAGTGTACCAGCCAATATCAGGCCACACTCCACCAGAGCTACAGCCACTTCCACAGCCTTTCTAAGAGGGGTGGCTACAAAGGACATTCTAGAAGCTGCTACATGGAGCTCCGTGCATACATTTTCCAAACACTACAACCTGCCTCTATATTTCAGATCCCCGAGCAGGCTTTGCTTCTGCAGTCCTGCAGGGCATTTTAGCTACACCATCCTTATCTTAGATCCTACCACCCCCAGCTTGGCTATGGTATTCAACCCATATGTCAGGACTGCAGTTGCATTCTTGAAGGACATAGTACAGTTTTGTACCTACCATAAATGTAGATGTCCGATAGATATGCAACTGCAGTCAGGTTTTCCCTCCCTCCTACCCCTCTGTAATCCTCTTTTTTGGGTTCACTCCCCCCTTTTTTCAAATTAGCTGGGGATATCTGTTATGGTGCATCTGTTTATTACTGTTGTGCATGTATGACATTTTTTATCCATTCTCTAAATTTAGCCTTCCTTGGAGGGCACCAGGCATCTGGGGCAAGAAACACTGGAGAAGATGGCGTCGGCTGATGCTTTTATACCCCAGCCGCTCTGACGTCGGGGAGGAGGTGACATCAGCCGACGCCGGACCCAGACTTTGGAATCCGGCTGACCGAAGGGCTGCCTGAGGCAGGACAACCCATATGTCAGGACTGCAGTTGCATATCTATCGGACATCTACATTTATGGTAGGTACAAAACTGTACTTTTCTTATGCTCAAATATCAGCAACATGTCATGGCATTGCTTAAACAGAAAATGTTGTTAAACTCTGAATGCACAGAAAACAAGGAAATGCAGGATTTATTGCATGCAGCTGAGCAAGTTGGAAAGCATACTTTGCAATGTGGTTTTGATTCTTTGGAGGCCTCCTGCAGGGCCGCAGTTACGGGTTCTGTAATTAGGAGGCATGCTTGGTTAAATGAGTAAAATCTGCCTGATCATGTGAAAGTTAAATTATTAGATGCACCTTTACAGCATGATACTTTGGTGTTAAGGCAGAAGAGGTGTTAAAGAAAATGGAGGACAAAGCTAAATGTATGCAAACTGTCAAAGATTTTTTACAAGCTAGGTTTAGTAGACACTGGCCTACAAAAAATTGGACCTTTCCTGTGTCAGACAGACCTCAAAGGGGCAGATCCAGGTGCCCTAGAGGCAAATCCCAGGCGCAAGGTTCATATAGGTCAAAGCAATGGGGTGCTTCTACCTCCAAAGCTGGAGAAGACAAATCACAACCTTACAGGAAACGGTCCCAATGACTTCCCCCTGCCTGCACCAAGCACTTATCTCCTGGCAGCACCCTTAGGGGGAAAATTAGCACTTTTTTCTCAAAATTGGCACAGTAAAACCCAGGACAAGTGGGTTCTAAACATAGTGTCACAAGGCTACAAGTTCTATTTCCATACCCTGCCAAAGGCAAACGGCTGGCCAGATCTGCCAAAAAATCAATGGGCAGAGGCACAAAAACAAGTCTCATCCCTCATGAACATGGGGGCCATTCAACAAGTACCAGAGCAAGAGCAGGGACAAGGATTTTACTCAAGACTGTTCTTGGTACCCAGAAAGGACAAGGCCCTGGAGACCAATACTGGACCTATCTATACTGATCACATTCCTGGATATGCCAAAATTCAAAATGTTAACTTTGCAGCAGCGTCTGCCCATGCTGGGCAAGAATGCTTGGCTGGTGACATTAGACCTAAAAGAGGCATACCTGCATGTCCGAATCAGACAATCATGCAGAAGATTCCTCAGATTCAAGGCTGGCTCAATGCATTACCAATTCTCTGCACTGCCCTTTGGCTTATCTACTGCGCCCATGGTCTTTACAAAGTGCCTGGCACCAGTAATTGCATTCTGCAGACAGAGGAATACAAATATATCCTTACTTGGACGACTGTCTAATTCAAGCAGAAAACAAGGGCATTCTTCTACAGCATCTAGCGTTTGTGAAAAGACTTCTAACATGCCTAGGGTACACAGTCAACGAAAAGAAATCAAAACTAGTACCCTCTCAAGAGATAATATTCCTGGGTGCAAGCTTAAATACAACTGCCCAGATGGCTTATCTCACACCAGACAAACGGAGGCAACTGACTACCTATTTCAAGATGTTGGCAACAAAGGCCCAGTTTTCTGCATGAAAAATTCTGCAGGCTTTGGTCTTCATGGCATCCTGCATCCTACTAATTCCATATGCAAGACTGCATATGAGGAAACTTCAATGGTACCTAAATAGTATTTGGACTCAACATTGCCACAGCCTGGAGACAGTGATTACTCTCATTCCCTGCCTGCAACAGGAGTTTCGATGGTGGGAGAAGGATTGTCACTAGAACAAGGGACAGCCATTCACATTACCCCCAGTCAGGCAGACACTTAACGGATGCATCAGATTATGCCTGGGGGGCCCACATGGCAGGAAGATACATTCAGGGCACATGGTCCTCAAACCAAATGCATCTACATATCAATCAGAAAGAGATGCTATCTGTTCAAAATGCCCTGACAGCCTTCAAGGACTTCATCCAGGACAACTACTGGTAAAGACGGACAACACCACGGTCATGTGGTATATAAACAAGCAGGGGGGCACATATTCTTATCCCCTTTGCAGACTAGTCATGAGTGTGGGACACAGCATTGACTTACCAAGTACATCTGCAGGCACAGTTCCTGCCAGGAAAGGAAAATACTCTGGCAGACTAAGCAGAAACCTCATGGATCCCAGTGGCAGCTGGATCCACAAGTCTTTAGCATGATAACAAGGAAATGAGGATGCCAGGGCATAGATCTAGTTGCCTCCCCTCACAACTACCAACTAAAATGATTCTGCGCAAGGACTTATCACAGACAAGCATGGAAAATGGACGCCCTATCTTTCAGCTGGAAAAACCTATCAGTATATGCCTTTCCTCCACTGCCACTCCTCCCCAAGGTACTCCTAAAGGTCAGACAGGAGAAGCCAAAGATGATGCTGATTGCCCCAGATTGGCCTCGCCAGTACTGGTCTCCAATCCTAAGGAATTTGTCTGTGCCCAGCTTGGACCCTACCTCAATTACCCCATCTACTGTCCCAGCAAAACAGTCGGGTCCTGCACACCAACTCAGGACTTTAAACCTGGCAGCATGGCGGATAATGTAATCATGCAAAACACACCTCTCAGTAAAGCTGTGATGGATGTCATTTTGGAAGCCAGAAGGCCTAGTACTAGAAAATCTTATGCTGGAAAACGGATGAGAGTCTGTGCTTGGAACCAGGCACAAGGAACTGATAGAGCTGTACCAAATATTCCTCAGATTTTGCAATACTTAACAGAGATGCTGGACAAAGGCCTATCTTTTTCATCAGTTAAAATTCATGCCTCTGCCATTTCAGCTCATTACAATAGAGCCACCAATCTTTTCTCATCCTTTATTAAAGCAGTACCTCAGAGGAGCCAAAAATTTAAGGCCTCCAAGGAGATCGACAATACCTGCATGGGACCTCAACTATGTCTTGGAAAAACTCACCCTGCCTCCTTCTGAGCCAGCTGCTACTGCTGATATAAAGTTTTTATCTTGGAAAACAGCTCTGCTCCTAGCAATAACTTCTGCAAGACGAGTTTCAGAGCTACAGGCAGTCATGGCTGTGGAACCTTTTATTATCTTTTATTCAGACAGGGTTTCTCTGAGGACAACCCCGACATTTATGCCTAAAGTGGTGTCCATTGTGGCTCTTAACCAAACTATTCATCTGCCAACTTTTTATCCAAATCCACAGAACAAGGGGGAGAGAATTCTGCATTCCTTGGACGTACACAGACAACTTAATTTCTTCTTGGACAGAACCCAAGTTTTCAGGAAGACAGAGCAATTGCTAGTGGCATATGCTGCAGGATCACAAGGAAAGGCTATCTCAAAGCAGACTATTTCAAAGTGGATCGGCCACTGCATTTGTCTCTGCTATTTCCAACATGGCAAGCCAGTGCCTAAGGGCATTAGGCCACATTCAACCAGAGCTGCAGCCACTTCAGCAGCCTTTCTCAGGGGAGTACCAACCAAAGACATTTTAGAGGCTGCTACTTGGAGTTCACTGCACACCTTTACAAAGCACTATCATCTGCCACGCTACTCTAAATCCAGGGCAGGCTTTGCCGCTGCAGTTCTGCAGGGCCTCATAGCCGCTCCGAATGCGGTTTAGCTCCAGCCTCCCAACCATAGCTTTGGGACTCTACCCAAATGTAATGACTGCAGCAGTGAAACACGAAGGACATAGTACAGTTGTGTACACTTACCATAAATGTAGATGTTCGAGTGTATTCACTGTTGCAGTCCAGGTTACCCACCCACCCCCCCCCCCCTTTTCTGCTGGAACTTATCTTTCCTTCTCTGATTTATACAATCTATGTAGTGTATTTGCTTGTAGGTGAAGGTAAAGTTTATATTGGTGCATGTATTTTGCATATATAAATTTTTGGCTACCCTTATAGTGGGCACCTTACATCTGGGGCAAGAAAAACTGAAGAAAATGGCATTGGCTGCTTCTTTTATACCCCTGATGACCTGACGTCAGGGAAGGAGCGACAGCAGCCGACGCAGTACCCAAGACTTTGGAATTCAGGCCGACCGAGGGCAACCTGCCAGCAGGATTACCCAAATGTAATGACTGGAACAGTGAATACACTCTAACATCTACATTTATGGTAAGTGTACACAACTGTACTTGGAGTAAAACTACCGAGTTTCTAAGGCCAAGAGTACGCGCTATGCCTAAAAAAAACGATGACCCAAACTCATGCACCTGCTTCCTTGCCACATCATCACATGCTTAAAATGGCAGAAGACCTTATTATGCTGATCAGGGGAAGTCTGCCTTCCCCTGCTAAGAGAGAGACCTGTCCCCAGCAGCTTTAACAGACCAAGAGTCCGACGACTCTAAGGTATCTGTTTATGAAGACATGCCTTTATCTGCTTATGAGGATTCAGATGCAGAGGAATACATTCCCTCTGCTTCTCCTCCAGAGGAAGAGGATTTTTCTTTTGATGAAACCTTACATACTTTGAGAGCATTTCCACTGGGAATGCCAAGACTATCCACAGTCCAAAAAGAGACGCAGCATTTCTATATTTGCCACAACATAGGCCTTTAGCAATACCCCCAGTCCTGGATGGTTGTGGATGATGTCTTTATGGATTCCAGTTTAACTCCTGATACATTACCCCCCCCCCCCCCTGCTCCTAGGAAACCAGACGGGTACTACAAAGTTCCTGACTCTCACAAATTCCTTTTCAAAAATCCTACTGCTGACCGAGAGGTCATCTCCCAGGGGCCTAAAGGTATCAAAGAAACTACAGCTAAGAATCCCACCCCTTCGGACAGGGATTCCAGAGCTTTAGACAGATGGGGTAAGAAAGTGTACACCTCTGCAACTCTTGCCATTAGGGCTTTGAATTACCAGTTTCACTTGCTGAAGTACCAACAACATACTGTGGAACTTAAAGCAAAAAATAGCTACCTTTACAGACTGTGCAGAAAATAAAGAATTACAAGAGCTTATGCATTCTGCAAGCCAAGTCAGCAAGCATACTTTGCAATGTGGCTTTGACACCCTAGAAGCATCTTGCACAGCAGCAGTCACTGGTTCTGTACTGAGAAGGCATGCTTGGCTTAAGGAACAGACCTTGCCAGATTGTCAAATCAAAATTACTAGATGCTCCTTTGAACAAGGACAATCTGTTTGGCACCAAAGCAGAAGAGGTACTTAAAAAGATGAAAGAAAAAGCTAAATCTATGCAGACAGCCAAAGACTTCTTGAAAGTCCAGCTTCTTACATTAAGTAGGCATTGCCCCTCAACATTGGTCCTTTCCAGCCCCCTCAAGGCCATCGCAAACTAGACCCAGGGGAAACAGACCCCCCCCCCCCAGACTGCAGTCTCGGGGTATGCAGAGATCTAAGCAATGGAATACCTCCACTTCAAAAACAGGGAGTGCTAAGCCACCCCATTACTGAAAGAATTCACAATGACTTCTCAACTCCACTCCCCACCTCTGTCCAACTGCTTGTGCCCCTAGGAGGAAACCTTGCCCATCATGCAAAAAACTGGACTTCCATCACCAAAGACCGATGGGTACTCAACATTGTATCCCAGGGGTACATATTTTACTTCCACTCACTGCCAACCCCAAAAGGGTTCCCAGATCATCTTCCAAACCAGTGGGCAGAGGCAGAAAACCAAATTCAATCCCTGCTCTCTATAAGGGCAATTCATCCTGTTCCTGCAGAATAGGTAGGTAAACGGTTCTATTCCAGACTTTTCCTGGTACCCAGAAAAGAGGGCACTTGGCGCCTAATCCTAGATCTTTCCATTCTAAACACCTTCCTGGTGGTACCAAATTTCAAAATGCTCATCCTGCAGCAGCAGCTTCTTATGCTGGCCAAAGATGCCTGGTTAGCCACCCTAGACTTAAAAGAAGCTTATCTGCACATTCCTATCAGGGACATTTGCAGGAAATAACTACGCTTCAGGACAGGATCTATGCATTATCAGTTCTCTGCATGTTCCTTTGGCTTATCCCACTGCTCCCAGAGTATTCACAAAATGTCTGGCTCCAGCCATTGCCTACTACAGACAGAGAAAAATTCAAAGCTACCCGTACATGGACGACTGCCTGATTCAGGTAGACGGTCAGGAAATGCTGTTGCAGTGCCTGACCTTGTAAAAAAAAAAAAAAAAAAAAAAACCTAACCTCCCGGGGGTATACCATCAATGAAAATAAATCAAAACTAGTCCTCAGTCCAAAGATTGTATTCCTGGTAGCAAGCTTGGACACAGCATCCCAGATGGCATTCCTTACTCCAGAAAAACAAGCCCATCTAACAGACTACTCAAATGGCCACCAGAACACAGCTATCCCCAAGGAAAATCCTGCAGGCTCTAGGGTTCATGGTCTCCTGTATCTTACTAATTCCATATGCCAGACTGCATATGAGGAAACTTCAGTGGTACTTAAAAAGTCTTTGGTGCCAACATTCTCAGGACCTGGAAACTGTCATTCCTATCGGACCTTGTCTAAGGACAGAGTTTCTTTGGTGGGCAGCAGTATGTAACCACAAGGGACTGCCCTTTACTCAACCCCACACTGCCCAGACCCTAACCACAGACGCATCAGACTATGCCTGGGGGGCACACCTGGACGACAAGTGCATTCAGGGACACTGGAGCCCAAGTCAAATTCATCTGCACATAAACCAAAACGAGATCCTAGCCGTTCAGCACGCTCTAACAGCTTTCATATCCTTACTTTCACCAGTACCCCTGCTAATAAAAACAAATGATACCACAGTTATGTGGTACATAAACAAGCAGGGTGGAACCCACTCTTACCCACTATGCAGGCTAGCCATGGCCCTGTGGAACACAGCCATGGACATGCAGGTCCATCTGCAAGCTCAATTCCTGCCAAGCAAAAAAAACTCACTGGCAGATGACTTAAACAGAAATCTCCTAGACTTACACGGGTGGCAATTAGAGCCCAGCACCTTCAGGCTTCTGATTCAGAAATGGGGGACCCCAGAGGTGGACCTCTTTGCCTCCCCTTACAATCACCAGCTCAGCAAATTCTGCACCAGGACACCTTACAGCAGGGCCTGGAAAGTGGATGCCCTATCCTTCCAGTGGGTAAACCTCTCAATCTATGCATTTCCCCTCTGCCCCTTCTCTCAAGAATATTGTTCAAGATAAGACAGGACAGACCAAGGACAATTCTGATTGCCCCACACTGGCCACGCAAACACTGGTACCCACTCCTGCGCAGCCTGTCACCGGTACCACCCTGGTACCTTCCTCAGAGCACGACCCTGCTCACTCAGCATGGGGACAGATCTTGCATCCGCAACTGCAAACCCTAAATCTTGCAGCCTAGCTTATTTCTTGAATTCTCTCCCAGTGACCATCCTAAGCAAGCAGATGCTGGACGTCATTCTTGAAGCCAGTGCAAGGAAATCCTATGCTGGTAAGTGGAAAAGGTATTGCTCCTGGATTCAATCTAAAGGAGAGGACACGACTCTGCCCTCCCTACCTCTAATCCTGGATTACTTGGCTGATCTACTGCACAGAGGTCTATCCTTTTCCTCTCATTAAGATTCATCCCTCTGCCATCTCGGCTCATTACAACTCTGAGCCACCCCTATTCTCCCACCCTCTCATCAAACAGTTCCTGAGAGGTTCAAACAACGTAAGGCCACCAAGGAGAGCGCCCACCCCTGCTTGGGACCTTAACTTTGTACTGGAAAAGCTCACACTACCCCCCTTTTGAGCCTGCAGCGTCAGCAGACTTAAAATTCCTCTCTTGGAAAACAGCATTGCTCCTCGCCATCACTTCAGCGAAAAGAGTGTCTGAGCTACAAGCACTTATGGCCGTGGAACCCTTCATTATTTTTCATGCTGACAGGGTTTCCCTCAGGACTAATACTTCCTTTATGCCCAAAGTGGTGTCCAGTGTGGCTCTCAACCAATCTATCCATTTGCCAACCTTCTTTCCTAATCCTCAAAATAAAGGGGAAAGGATCCTGCACTCCTTGGACGTTCCACAAACAGCTCAGATTCTACCTGGATAGGACTAAGCCCTTCAGGAAATCTGATGTTCATCGTGCATACAGCTGCAGTCATTACAGATGGGTTATCCTGCCGTCAGGCAGGTCCTTGGTCGGCCGAATTCCAAAGTCTAGGTCCGACGTCGGTTGTCGTCGCTTCTTCCCTGACGTCAGTGCGGCAGGGGTATAAAAGAGGCAGCCGACGCCATTTTCTTCAGTCTTTCTTGCTGCCCGAAGCAGAAGCATTTCGCAAGTGCCTGTCGGCCAGCTCCTGAGATTTACGAAAGTATTTCAGCCGAAGTCTTCTTGAAAGCTAAGTACCCCGTTGGGGAACCTTTTCTTGCCTCAGACCGATGTCAGACAAAGTTAATAATTGCATTTCTTGTGGGAAGCAAATACCGCATAAGGATTTCCACTCTTTCTGTATACCTTGCTTAGGCCCAGACCACGACGTCTCGGCCTGCCGTTTGTGTGCTAGATTCAACAAGCGCACTATTAAGCGCCGGGCGGAGTTCGCCCTTCACTATTTTGGCAAAAAAATTAATTATATTATGTCGTCGGATACTCCGACTCCAGTTTTGAGCAAAAGACGCAAAGATAAGGACCGACATTCGAGGTCTGCACGGTCTACTGAGACCACGCTAAGGCCGACTACCGATTCTCTGGTACTCAGCGAGGCGCCTACGCAGCCTCTGAGTACCGATGACAATACATTACTGGTGTCTTCAGTACCCGAGGTCGCAGGCTCCTCTGTCCCCATTCCTACTGCAAATACCGACGCCACTCTTGGCGGGGAAACTCAGAATTTAGACAGGCCTGTCATTTCTCAAGGCGTCTTCAGGCCTTCCTCCTTCTCTACTAAAGCCTTCACTAAATCTAAAGCAGCCATGAAAACCAAAAAACAGGATTCTCAGACCCCCTCTCAAGGCCCCATGCCTAAAAAGCAGATGCTTAAAATGGCTGAGGATTTGATTTCTCTTAGGGGTTCTCAACCCCCCTGTGACAAAAGGCCCAGATTAGAGGAAGACTGCCCTTCCTCAGATCAAGCTTCTGTTACCTCAGAACTATCTGAGGACCAGGATTATGTCTGTTCTCCATTCGAATATTCTGATGCAGAGGAGTCTATTCCCTCGGTCTCCCCTCTGAGGACTACTCTTTTGGGGAAACCCTGCATACATGGAGAGAACACTTTCACTGGGAAGGCCAAGATTACTCAGATTCCAAGAAAAGGCTCAGGGAATTTCTTCGGCTCCCACAGCATAGGCCCCTGGGTATCCCTCCTGTTTTAGATATATTGGATGATGTGTACACAGAAGCCAGCCTTAATCCAGATTCTTTGCCTCCAGCTCCTGTTAAACCAGACAGGTATTACCGGGTTCCTGATTCTCACCAGTTCCTGTATAAAAGCCATACTGCTGACTCAGAAACTATTTCACAGGGTCCCAAGGGAATTAAGGCCTCTACTGCTAAGAACCCATTACCTTCAGAGAGAGATTCCAGAGCTTTAGAAAGGTGGGGGAAAAAGGTGTACACCTCGGCCACTTTAACCATGAGGGCATTAAACTGTCAGTTCCATATGTTACAGTATCAACAGTTTTTGATATCTCAGCTGAAAAGCAAAATGACACAACCAGAACAACCAGATTTAAAAGAGTTGCAGGATTTGTTGCATGGTGCAGAGCAAGTGGGTAAACATACCTTGCAGTGTGGTTTTGATGCTTTAGAGGCCTCATGTAGAGCTGCTGTTACGGGGTCTGTTATACGTAGACATGCTTCGCTCAAAGAGCAAACCTTACCAGATCATGTCAAAGCTAAATTATTAGATGCACCCCTTCAAAAAGATGTATTGTTTGGTGTTAAAGCTGAGGAGGTACTAAAGAAAAAGCTAAATCAATGCAAACAGTGAAAGATTTCCTGCAGGTACAACCTCCACGTTTCAGCAGAAACTGGCCTTCAAAAAATTGGTCCTTTCCAGCCACTGACAGACCTCAAAGGGACAGATACAGACGCCCAAGGGGTAGAGGGCAACCTGAAGGGTCTTTCAGAGCCAGACAGTGGCAAGCACCAACCCCAAGAGGTGGAGAAGATAGATCACAGTCTTTTAGAAAACAGACACAATGACTTCCCCCTACACCTGCCAAGCAAAGCTTTAATGGCAGCACCTTTGGGTGGAAAACTGGCATTATTCTCAAAAAACTGGCATATTACAAAAGACAAATGGATTCTGGGCATTATAGACAGAGGCTACAGGTTTCACTTTCACACTCTTCCAAAAATGAGAGGCATGCCAAACCTTGTTATTAGTATTTTTTTAGGTGGGCCTAGTTAGCCCTGTATTTAACCTCTACAGGTTAATTTTGTGGTGTCTGTTTCAAACATGTAGGATGAGAGGGAAAAGTCTCATCCCAAATCAGGGATTAAGAAATGTCCAGATTGTGGACAGAAAATGTCTGTCACTGACTGGCATGTCCAATGTGTTTACTGTCTGGGGGCTAAACACCTCCAAGACTCTTGCAGTATTTGCCACTCTTTTTCCTCTAAGGTACTCTTAGAGGGAGGGAGAAAACTCATTGATAGGGGGTTGCTACAGCATACTTTCTCTGAGGCATTGGGTAGCCAGGAAGATGTCAGCACTTCTTTAAAATCTTTAGCAGATTCTAAACTTACTAAGAAGGCAAAAGGATTAGTGGGTACAGGGTCATCAGTTCCACAGTCCTCAGAACAGTTCGGAGCCAGCTCCCAGTCTTGGAGCTGGTTTTTGAGGTTCCCTCATCTCCTCTGCTCCAGTCAGCACCTTCGGTGCATTCCTCGAAGTCTTCGGTCAGCCTATCAGATATGGATATGGATCGGCTAGTGCAGAAGCTTGTACATGCACCAGGACTTGCTAAATTGTTGTCGGCCCCGACCATTTCGTCGGAGCCGAAGATCATTGAACCGGACTTGACTACTCCTCCGAGCCGTACTGGACTCTCGGAGCCGAAGGAGCCCGAACCGATAGTTGTCGAACTTATGGAACAGAGACCCGCACCTGTGTTATCGGTTCCATCTACTCTGACATCCTCTGCACCGACCGAGGACGCTAGGAGCCGCCACTCTCCTGTCTGGTCCGGGGAGGATAGTCGGACCAATTTGTCGGTGCCAACTCTTCCTCTTGGGGCTTCGGCTCGGATGAGCTCCGCTCCTACCTCAGGCTCGGAGCCCATGGTTTCGGTGCGGAGCCATGGTGCTTTCGATGCCATGAGGAGAGTCCTGTCTCCTAAGACATCGTTGGCATCAGTTTGGGCTTCCTTCTCCCCTCAAGCTCCTGTGTCTGCTTCTACGTCTACCGGTCCCTCTAAGCATAGAGACCCTGAGCCTCAAGTAGCCCCACAGGGTGTCCCCTGTTCTTCCGAGACCTCCCCAGATCTCCCCACTGAGGAGGTACCCAGGAAGAGACTGTGCAAGAGGAGGCACTTGGACTCCCCACAGGAGCCTTTGACATCCGACACTGACTTGGATGTGTCAGAAGGGTCCCCTCGATCCCCCTCTGAGGATATCTCCTTTGCGGAGATATTAGAGATCCTGAGTCAGAGGGGCGATTGGCAGTTCAAAACCCCTACTGAGGACGAGTCAGTGCTCTTGAAGGCTTTTGGGTCTCAACCGCCCACTTCTTGGGTGTCTCCACCTTACGACGAGCTCATAGAGCTGATCTCTCGTAAGGCGTGGGAGTCACCGGAGGCCATGGAGCCTGTCCCTCGGAAGCCGAATAAGTTCATCTCTGCCCCAGTGGACAAAGCCTTTTTGACCAAAGGAGTGCCAGTTGATACCATGGTGGTAGCTGCTGCCACCAAAAAGGAAGTGTCTGAAACATCCGCATCTATCCATCCTCCTAACAGAGATTCTAGGATCATGGATTGATATGAGAAATGCATGTTTAGTTCAGTGACTTTTTTCTCTGCGATTGCTGAACTGTTTAACTCATTTCACGAGACTGCTAAGAGATGCTCTCCAGGGTACGGAAGCTGCAGGGGTTGCCGACAAAGTCAACACACAGCTCGCTACCCTAAACTTGGTTGTGAACTCGTCCATACGTCTCATATCTTATGCAGCTGATGGTTCGAGTAGAGCCGCTAGTTCGGGCATGTCTCTGCAGAGACAAACCTGGATGCATCTCTTTGCAGCGCCCTTTAAGTCTTCCTTTATCAACACCCCATTTGGTGGCTCATCGCTGTTTGGACCTAAAGTAAAGGGAACTTTAACCAGGTGTGAGCAGGAAGGCAAGAACCCTATCTGCCGTTGGAGTCCGTTTTTCTACCCCTAACCGGCCCTATCCCAAGGGCCCTAAGGGCGGTAAAATGTGGTTCTGAAAGGCACAGGGAGCCTTTCACGACACACGTGGAGAAACCCCCTCCAGAGGCAGAGGAGGGGGTTATAATGGAAGACACCGGCCGCACGGCAGAGGGGGTCCGCAGCAACAGGGTGTCAGATGCCATTTCTCTGGTCAGCCCTACCAGCGCTCCTGAAAGGAGGCCCGGCTGTCCGGCTCTGGAGGCAGTTGGGGGTCACTTATCTTTGTACCCAAAATGCCTGGTTAAACCTAACGTCAGATACATGGGTACAAAGCATCATTTCCAGAAGATACTTTGTACCGTTCTCTTCCCCTCCCACTCCTGTAAACAGAATCCCAGATGTTCCACCCAGTCTCAGGGAACAAGCAATTACAGAGGTCCAAAAATTGCTAGAAAGAGTCATCCAACCAGTCCCAGCAGACCAACTTGGATTCGGAACTTACTCGAGATTCTTTTTGGTACCAAAGAAAACAGGGGACTGGAGACCTATTTTGGACCTCGGCAGACTCAACCTATTCGTAAAGAAAGAGAAGTTCCGAATGGTCACGCTTCAGTCCAGTCTTCCCTTCCTAGGGAAAGGCGATTAGATATGCTCCATAGATCTCAAGGACACATACTATCACATCAAGATGAACAGACGCTCCAGGGATCACCTGCGTTTCTGTTTGGGAGCCAGTCATTACCAGATGTCCTTCATGGATGCATCTGCAGTCATAACAAGTGGGTTGTCCTGTCGTCAGGCAGCCCTTCAGTCGTCCGGATTCCAAAGTCCGGGTCCGGCTTCGGCTGATGTCGCACTCCACCCGACGTCATCTCTGTTGGACTTCGGGTATAAAGGCATCAGCCGACGCCGTTTTCCTCAGTCTTTCTTGCCGCGTGGCGCCCGAAGCAGAAGCTGTTCGCAAGGGTCGGTCGGATCCAGAGATTACTTCTACCGAATACTACTTCGAAGACTTCTAAAGCTAAGTACCCCGTTGGGGACTCTTTCTTGCCTCAGCCGATGTCAGAAAAAGTTAACAATTGTTTAAACTGTGGGAAACAAATACCTCATAAAGATTACCACTCTTACTGTCTGCCTTGTTTAGGCCCAGCCCACGACGTAGCAGCCTGTTCGGCCTGTGCTTCTTTCAACCGAGCGCTTAGGCGTCGGTCGGAGTTTGCAGAACAGTTTTTCTGTTCTGATTTTGCGTACATTATGCCGTCGGATCCTCCGACTACCCAATCTACCAAAAAACGCAAAGATAAAGACCGACACTCGCGGTCTGCGGTTTCGGCCGAAACCATGGTCAAGCAAACCGCGAGTGTCTCGGTTTCGGCCGAAACCGAGAAAACTGAACAAAGTACAGCTGAGCCTATTCCTACAACTGAGGCCCCTGCTACAACTCTTGAATCGACCTCAGAAATTTTACCCACTGCGGTAGTTGACTTATCAGACACCATCCCCTTGGATGTCTCTACCCCAGCACGTGGTGCTGCTAGGCCTCCAGCAGCCATGTCCATTAAGGCCTTCGCCAGGGCTAAAGCAGCCAAGACTACTAAAACAGTGCCTGTTAAACCCCCCACATCCAGGCCCTCTTCCAGTTCTCAAATGCTTACTTTGGCAGAAGATTTAATTTCTTTAATTAGAGGATCTCATTCTCACCCAGACAGGGCCTCTCAGCCCCCAGAGAAGAGACCTAGGGCAGAGCCCCCCGAGCCAGTGTCCTCTGATGATTCTGCTGATGAATCAGACATAACTGACCAACCAGAGGCTCCCTTCTCCAATTTTGAAGATTCTGATGCTGAAGAATCCATTCCAGCTGCTTCCCCACCAGAAGAATTCTCCTTTGGGGAAACCTTGCATGCCATGCGAGAACAGTTCCAATGGCAGCAACAGGAATTTTCAGACTCGAGAAAAAGACTTAGGACCTTTCTGCACCTCCCACAGCACAGGCCCTTAGCTATACCTCCTGTTCTCTCTGTGGTGGATGATGCTTTCAATGATGTTTGCTCGCTCCAGATTCTTTACTCCCAGCCCCTGCCAAACCAGACAGATTTTACAGGGTGCCAGATACTCATCACCACCTTTACAAGGCTCCACTTGCAGACCCAGAAACTATATCCCAGGGTCCCAAGGCAGTAGCCGCGACCATAGCTAAAAACCCTATCCCTTCTGAAAGGGAAGCAAGGTCATTAGACAGATGGGGTAAAAAGGTCTACACTTCAGCTACTCTCTCAGCTAGAGCTTTAAACTGCCAGTTTCACATGATACAATACCAAGAGTTTATGCTTGATCAGTTAACTAAAAAACTAACCACTGATGAATCTCTTGATAAGAAATATGTATTAGAGATGGTAAATAACATACAACAGGTTAGCAACCATTCCTTAAAATGTGGCTATGATGCACTGGAGGCTTCATTTAGATCAGCCATGACAGGCACAGTGATAAGAAGGCATGCATGGCTAAAGGAACAAGCTTTACCGGATCATGTTAAAGCTAAGTTGCTAGATGCTCCTATGGACAGGACAAGTTTGTTTGGTACACCTGCCCAGCAGGTTATGAAGAAAATGGAAGAAAAGGCAAAATCTGTTCAAACTGTTAAAGATTTCTTGCAGGTTCAACCCCCAAGGTTTAGCAGGAACTGGCCTGCCAAAAATTGGTCCTTTCCTGACTCCACAAAATTTCAAAGGGGCAGGAATAGACGTTCCAGAGGCAGAAACCAATCCAGAGGAGGTGCCTACAGAGGAAGACAGTGGCAATGTAACAACAGAGGCACAGACACAGCCACTGCCACTACATCAGCACAACCACAGTGACTTAACCCTAAATCCGCCTACCAGGGAACAAATAGCAGCTCCTCTAGGCGGGAAGTTAACCTTATTTTCAAAGAACTGGCACTACATAACAAAAGACAAGTGGATTTTACAAACCATAGATCAAGGTTACCGGTTTCACTTCCACACTTTACCAGTCAAAAAAAAAAAAAAAAGGAATGCCAAATCTACCTCCAAATCAAAAAACAGAGGCTCTACGCCAGATAATGGAGTTAGCAAACATGAGAGCTGTGGAAAGAGTGCCAACAGCAGAGCAAGGAAAGGGGTTCTATTCCAGACTATTCCTAGTTCCAAGAAAGGAAAAAAGTTGGAGACCAATTCTCGACCTGTCCACCTTAAATACATACATCATTGTCCCAAAATTCAAAATGCTGACCCTACAGCAACTTCTTCCCATGCTGGGCAAGGAGTCTTGGCTGGTAACTCTAGATCTCAAGGAGGCATACCTGCACGTCCCCATTCGACCAATCTGCAGAAGATACCTCAGATTTCTTGCAGGATCAGAGCACTATCAATTCTCAGCATTGCCCTTTGGCTTATCTACTGCGCCCAGAGTATTCACAAAATGCCTGGCATCAGTAATCGCCCATTGCAGACTTCAGGGAATTCAAATTTACCCATACCTGGACGACTGCCTGCTACAAGGGACAACAAAAGCAAGCTGACAACAGATTTACAAAGGGTCATTTACTTGCTACAAGCACTGGGATACACAGTCAATTTACAAAAATCAAGGCTGATACCATCCCAAACAAGGACATTCTTGGGCGCGGAATTGGACACAGTAAAACAAATGGCATTCCTGACTACAGAAAAACAAAAAGAACTTCCTCTTTACTTCTTGGCACTAACAAAACTGAACAAGTTAACAGCAAGAAAAGTACTCCAGGCCTTGGGCTTCATGGCATCATGCATAATCTTGGTTCCATTTGCCAGACTACATATGAGAAAACTACAGTGGTACCTAAAGAATTTATGGTCCCAACACAGACACAGTCTAGAAACAGAAATCCCACTAATCCCATGCTTAAAACAGGAGTTCCTATGGTGGGCTCAGGTATGCCAGTCAAACCCAGGCCTACCCTTTCGCAGATGTCAAGCAAGCCAAACCATCACAACAGACGCTTCAGACCTAGGATGGGGGGCCCACATGCTGGACAAATGCGTACAAGGATTGTGGACACAGGATCAACTTCAACTGCACATCAACCTAAAAGAAATGCTGGCAGTAAAACTGGCAATCCAAAAGTTCAAACCATTTCTCAAAGAGGGCCAATTGATGATAAGGACAGACAGCACCACAGTCATGTGGTACATCAACAAACAGGGAGGCACTCATTCATACCCCCTATGCAGAATGACCTTGGAGCTGTGGACCCTGGCACTCAGCTACAACATCCAGTTACAGGCAATATTTGTACCAGGGAAAGACAATACTCTAGCAGACATATTAAGCAGAACCACTTCGGATGCCCACGAATGGAAGCTTCACCCGGACATCTTCAAGACCATCTCAAAGAAATGGGGAATGCCACAGATAGACCTATTCGCATCAAATTCTGCACAAGGACATTCCACCCATTAGCATGGAAAGTGGATTCGCTCTCCTTCAACTGGAAAGGCCTAACAGCATATGCATTCCCACCTCTTCCTTTGATACACAAGGTACTACTGAAAATCAAGGAAGAACGTCCAAGGATAATCCTGCACTGGTACCCACTACTGAGGAGCATGTCTCGGAACAATATGTGGACAATTCCCCTGATGCCTTTGATGTTAACGCAGAACAACTACAGCATCATACATCCAAACCTAAAAACCTTGCAACTGACTGCATGGAACATCACATAACAGCAGCTAATCCAGAACTTTCCCAAAGAGTTAAAGACATTATTCTTGAAGCACGCAGACCTTCAACAAGAAGGAACTATGCTGGAAAATGGAAAAGGTTTGTCACCTGGAGTACGGAAAGAGGAAAAGATGTGTCAAACATAGATATGCCTAACATTCTGGAGTATCTGGCCGAACTTCTTCATTCAGGCCTGTCCTACTCCTCCATCAAGATACATGCATCAGCTATTTCAGCAGAATACAGCTTTGATCCACCTGTTTTTTCGCACCCTTTGCTCAGGCAGTTCCTCAGAGGAATCAAGAATGTAAAACCTCCAAGGAAACCACCATTACCAGCTTGGGATTTAAACTTCGTGCTAGAAAAGTTGACACTATCACCCTTTGAACCAGCAGCAACAGCAGACCTACAACACCTGTCATGGAAAACTGCTTTCCTACTGGCAATTACTTCAGCAAGGAGGGTTTCAGAACTACAGGCCTTAATGGCAGTGCAACCCTTCCTAATCTTCCACCAAGATAGAGTGTCCATGAGGACTAATCCTACATTTATGCCCAAGGTGGTATCCAGAGTGTCTTTAAACCAGGCAATCCACCTACCTACCTTCTTTCCCAACCCACAAAACAGAGGGGAAAGAATACTGCATACCTTGGATGTACATAGACAGCTACGCTACTACTTGGACAGAACAAAAAATAGCAGAAAGACTGACCAACTTTTGTAGCCTATGCAACAGGAAGGGAAGGAAAAGCTATTTCCAAACAGACAATCTCCAAATGGATAGGAAATTGCATACGATTCTGTTACTCCTTCCATGGAAAACCGATTCCACAGAACATAAGACCTCATTCTTCAAGGGCAACAGCCACTACCACAGCCTTCTTACGAGGAGTGGCAACCAAAGACATTATTGAGGCGGCTACTTGGACCTCCGTGCATACATTTGCCAAGCATTATAATTTGCCTCTATATTCCAGATCCCGAGCAGGGTTCGCCACTGCTGTACTGCAAGGGATCCTAAACACACCATAATCTACTTTTATCCTCCTCCCCTAGTTGGCTATGGTATTCTACCCACTTGTTATGACTGCAGATGCATCCATGAAGGACATAGTACAGTTTTGTACCTACCATAAATGTAGATGTCCGAACTGGATAGCATCTGCAGTCAGGATTACCCTCCCTCCTTAACCTCTGTGGTACTCCTAGGGTGTTTACCCTTCTAATAGCTAGCTGTTGGGGGGGAGTCTTTTATGGTGTATTTGTTTGTGTATATGTACATACATGCTTATTGTTGTGTTTACCTCTATCTATTTGGAAACATTGGCATCTATCCAAATTTTAGCCTGCAAGAGGGCTACTGGCATCTGGGGCAAGAAACACTGAGGAAAATGGCGTCGGCTGATGCCTTTATACCCGAAGTCCAACAGAGATGACGTCGGGTGGAGTGCGACATCAGCCGAAGCCGGACCCGGACTTTGGAATCCGGCCGACTGAAGGGCTGCCTGACGACAGGACAACCCACTTGTTATGACTGCAGATGCTATCCAGTTCGGACATCTACATTTATGGTAGGTACAAAACTGTACTTTTCGAGCCCTGCCCTTTGGTCTCACTACAGCCCCAGAGTGTTCACCAAATGCATGGCAGTGGTCACGGCTCACCTGAGGCGTCTAGAATTCCAGGTGTTTCCATACCTAGACGACTGGCTCTTCACCGCTACCACCAGGCATCAACTGACTCAGGCAACACAATATACTCTGACACACTGCCATCAGTTAGGCATTACAATCCACTTCGAAAAGTCTTGACGTATCGCCATCATAGCATACCGTTTTTATAGGAGCAGGGTTAGATACCTCAACGACCACTCAACGTCTTCCAATCAAAAGAGTAAGCTTCTTCGCCAACACGTCATCTCACTGGTGTCAAAGAACAAAGCTACAGCAGCAGAGGTCTTGAAGGTGCTAGGTCTGATGGCGGCAGCCACTTGCTAGGATGCATATACAAATCCTTCAATGGCTCCTTTTCACTCAGTGGTCTTACCAAAAGCTACCGATGAACCATCTTGCAAGAGAGACCTTCGGTGGTGGTTGACGTCTCTTCATGTCGCAGTCAGAAGACCCTTTGCCCCCCCCCCCCAGTAGCCCTTGTGACCATGGACGCTTCCCTGATTGGGGGGGGGGGTGGGGGGCATTTTCAGGGAAAGACTGCCCAAGGCACATGGACGGGATCAAGAGTCGCATCTGCATATCAATGTTCTGGAATTGAGAGCGGTATTTCTGGCCTTGCAGTACTTTCAGATCTCTCTTCCTCTAGGGACAATTGCAATTCAGACAGACAACATGTTAGTGGTCTGGTACTTGAACAAACAAGGCGGAACCAAGTCTTACCCCCTTTGTCAAGAAGCCCTCAGGGTATAGCAATGGGCTGTGTCGTCCCACCATTTTCTGATAGCAACGCACATCCTGGGGAAATCCAGCGTGATAGTGGACAAGCTGAGCAGGGAAATACTCTTGCCTCACGAGTGGTCTCTCAACCACCGAGTTGCGGATTTGATTTTCCGCAAATGGGGCCATACTTGCTGCGACCTCACTGCCAGTCGCATCAATACCAAATGCAGAAGCTACTTTGCCCTAATACCACCTCCAGGACATTCCCCGAGAGATGCACTCATGCACAATTGGCCTCCTATATGCATTCCCACCTATTCCATTGATACCCAAGGTTTTACAGAAAGCAAAATCGCTGGGATGGACAGTTATCTTCATAGCCCGCTGCTGGCCACGACAGATTTGGTTCCCCTTCCTTCACCATCATCTGCTGGAGGATCCATGGATCCTGGACACAGTTCCGGACCTTCTGACACCCCCGTTAGGGGACCTCCTTCCTTTACTGCAGTCCCTAAAGCTGACTGCTTGAGTAATCCACTTCCCCCAATTGCCAGGCTTCATTCACTCTCAGATGATACAAGACAAATCCTTTGGTCTTCTCACAAGCCATCCACCAGAAAACTATACCACAGTAAGTGGAACAGGTTCTCAATTTGGACCAATATACAGAAAATCAACCCTTTCCGAGCTCCTCTATCGTCCATTTTAGAATTTTTGACAAAGATTTTTAAGGAAGGAGCAGCAGCTGCCACAGGTAGAGTCCAGTTAGCCGCCATATCAAATTTCCACCTTGGATTCGATGGGTTGAACGTTATGGGCCATAAAGTTATCCAAGGCTTTTCTTTAAGGGACTTTTCACATGAGACCTCCTGTCAAAGTCCCTTATTCTCCATGGAATTTGAATTTTATGCTGTCTTAAATAATTCTCCCCCCTTCGAACCAGCATCTTCTTGTAATCTCAAATATTTGTCCTGGAAGACTGTATTTCTAGTAGCCATTACTTCTGCCGCAGAGTGTCACAACTTTAAGCATCGTCTATCAGACCTCCTTACATGATTTTCCATGCTGATAAAGTATCTTTCAGAACAAACCCCTCCTTTTTTGCCTGAAGTCTGTTCTGAATCCAATGTCAGTCAGGTCATTGAGTTGCCAGTCTTTTTTCCCAACCACTCTAACAAATTGGAATACATGCTGCACAAACTTGATGTACACAGACAGCTCAGATTTTATCTTGACAGAACTAAGGATATTAGAAAATCAGATCAACTTTTTGTATCCTTTCCAGAGGCCAGAAAAGGTAATCCAGTGGCTAAAACAACCCTAAGTGGTTATCAGATTGTATATCCTTTGTTTATGCGAATGCAAACATGCCATTGACACGCAAACCTAAGGCTCATTCTACCAGAGCAGTTTCTACGTCTTCTGCCTTTCAAGCTAAATTGCACCTTGACAATATTTGTGCTGCAGCCACTTGGTCTAAGCCTCATACCTTTGTCACGCATTACAAAGTAGATAAGGCTTCCAGGGACAGGTCTTCCTTTGGTTCCACGGTGCTGAAAAACATACTTCCATGAGCCACCCAAGATTGAGGGTGCTAGGGATGTTAACCATCAGTGAGAATAAACGTCGAGATTTAACAACTTCACATAACGAAGGTATGTACTCACCATAACGTTCCATGTGAGTTGTGTATCTCTCCTTTATTCACACGTCCCTCCCTTTTCCCCCCTCCTGGCTGACAGTTGACTTAGAGGCTAGTACCATCCTTGGTTATTCAGTACTTCTTCCCCTTTGGGAAGTGCTTCCTTGTAGAAAAAGAAAAAAATAAAAGGGTATATATACTCGCAGCAAACAAGATCTGAGGTAATTCCAGCAGTGCATTGTGGGGCTTGGTCTCAAGCTACTGGCAAACCTTGAGCTTTGCTATCAGTCTCCTCGGCTCCGAACCCATCTGTGAGAATACAGGCGAGATAAACAACTCATATGGAATATTATGGTGAGTACATAACTTTTTTTTTTCCTTGCTGACAGGGTTTCCCTCAGGGCTAACCTGTCCTTTACGCCTAAGGTGGTATCCAGTGTGGCTTTAAACCAGTCCATAATCTTCAGAATAAAGGGGACAGGATCCTGTACTCCTTTGACATGCACAGACAGCTCAGGTTCTACCTTGACAGGACAAAGCCTTTCAGAAAATCTGACCAGCTGCTAGTCAGCTTTGCTAAAGGGGCAGAGGGCAAGGCCATTTCAAAGCAAGCCATTTCCAAATGGATAGCACACTGCATCCATTTTTGCTACAAGTACTATGGAAAACGTTCCCAACAGGGGATCAGAACTCATTCCACTAGGGCTACCTCAACTTCTACAGCATTTCTTGGGGAGTTCCTACCAGGGACATCCTGGAAGCTGCAACCTGGAGTTCTATACACACCTTCACCAAGCATTACCACTTATTTTTTTTCTAAATAAAGAGCTGGATTTGCTACAGCAATCTTGCAAAGCCTACTAGCCAGCTTTAACGCTTCTTGACTGCCTCCACCCTTCCTCAGCTTTGGGAATCAACCCAAGTGTGATGACCGAAACAGTGAAACACTAAGAACTTTGTACAGTTGTGTACACTTACCATAACTGTAGATGTTTGAGTGTATTCACTGTTGCAGTCCTGGTTACCCTCCCTCCAGCCCCCCTGACTTTTCTAGACTTTCTACCTAGCCTCTTTTTGGCCATATCTTATGGCTATGGTATTTTACTTTTTACTGGAGGTGTTCCACACCATGTAATTTGCTTCCTATTTTGGGGGCTCGTGACATCTGGGCAAGAAAAACTGATGTAATGGCATCGGCTGCATGTTTTATAACCCTGACGTCATGGAAGAGGCGACCGCATCTGATGCAAAAATCCCAAGACTCTGGTATTCGGGCCGACTGAGGGCTACCTGCAGGCAGATAAACCCAAGTGTGATGACTGCAACAGTGAATACACTCGAACATCTACATTTATGGTAAGTGTACACAACTGTCCTTTCTGTACACATCTTCACCAAGCATTACTACTTACCAATCTTTTCTAAATCCAGAGCTGGATTTGCTACAGCAGTCTTGCAAGGCCTACTAGCCAGCCCTAACACTTCTTGACTGCCTCCACCCTTCCTCAGCTTTGGGAATCAACCCAAGTGTGATGACTGTAACAGTGAAACACTTAGAACATAGTACAGTTGTGTACACTTACCATAAATGTAGATGTTCGAGTGTATTCACTGTTGCAGTCCTGGTTTCCCTCCCTCCAGCCCCCTGGCTTTCTCTATCTTTCTACCTCTCCTCTCTATGGCAATTCCTAATGGCATTGGTATTTACTTTTTACTGGTGGTGTTCCCCGCCATATACTAGCTTCCTATTTGGAGGCTCCTGACATTTGGGGCAAGAAAAACGTATGTAATGGCGTTGACTGTGTGTTTTATACCCGACGTCATGGAAGAAGTGACCACAACCGACGCAGAAATCCTTAGACTGTGGTATTCGGGCCGACTGAGGGCTACCTGCAGGCAAATAACCCAAGTGTGATGACTGCAACAGTGAATACACTCTAACATCTACATTTATGGTAAGTGTACACAACTGTACTGTTTGTGTCTCAAACCTCCTTTCTTTCTTTCTATTTATCTCTTCCTCCCCTCACTCTGAAGAAGACTACATGAATCCTCTTCTGAGGAGGAGGAAGAATCTGATTCTGATGAACACATTTTATTACGTTCTTTTCTGATTCATTCTCCTGGCCATTTGGCTTTTAGTAATGAAGACACCCTATCCTCTGAGACTCCTGTTGAGGAATTCTCCTTTGGGGAAACTGACAAAAATTACTTATCATTTTGAAAGTGAATTAAGGCAAGTTTCTTTTTTTTTTTTTTTTTTTTCTTTCTTGTTGTTTTATTCAATAAAGAAGCAAACTAATTACAAAAATAATACAGTGGTATGAATACAGATAGAATTGTTAACATAGCTTTAACAGATACATTTAGAGATATGTTTTTTACCACCTTAAAGTAACATTAAGACATGGGCAAATACACATTAATATAAACGAAAACCATATTAACATGTCTTCAGTTACATACATTATACATCTTGTATGATCTTTGTAATCAGTGTTGCGGTACTGATTCTTGGGTCTTCATGGTTGGCCTCATTTCCAAAGTCCTTACATCATCCCAGACTAACGGACATATCATGACTGACATCTGGACATCAGAGTAGAAGGGTGTCCATCGGAGCCCTCTTCAGTTCTTTCTAGCTATGCAGTCTGATGCACATCACATGTGTTCCATTACTCTCACAGTCTGTCAGTTTCATTGTTTTTCCTGAGATCCTTCTTCCATTCCGCTAAGTATCGCACCAGGGAAATTTCTGTACTAAGGTAATGTTCAGAAAATGTCCACAATTGTTTGAAGTGTGAAAAGCAAATCCCACCTAAAGATTTTCACTTGTTTTGTTTGTTCTACTTGACACCTCAGTGTGATGTCTCTAACTGTCTTGACTATACAAAATTCTGTGTGAAAGCACCAAAACATAGGACCAAGGTAATAGCTGCCCATATTTAATTTATTTGTTATTTATTTATTGGAAAGTTTGACTGGGTCAAAAACCCATTTTCAGTGAAGGCCCGGGAAGAAAAGCTCCAAAATAAACATATCAGAAAATAGAATACATTTATCTATGTAGTACATAAACAATAGTATGTAAAATATATGCAAATTACTTGTCACTTGAAAGTTCAAGTAAGCAGAGAGCATTTTGATTCATCAGGTACATAGCTGTGGTATAATAAGCAATATGATATTTATTACATAGTAGTTCATACACAAGTAAGGCATAGAGTTAGGGTGTCATGTTGAGTCCATTTAAATAGAAGGCAGAATGGGTTGTAGAATAGTCCACAGGTAGTATGTTACATGTATAGTGTTTAGAAAGGAGAGAGAAGAAATATGTTCAGTGTGTGTAGTAGCTGGGAGAGAAGGTGAACATTTCAAAGTAGGCAAAGAGTGAATAGAGGATAGTGAGGTAATTTGAGTTAGAGGGGTGGGGGTGAAATAGGAGTAAGGAAGGATAGAAGAGTTGAGTAAGACTGATATTAGTTAAGGAGTTTGCTGGAATGACAAAGGCAGAGACTAAGGAGGTTACTTTTGATTTGCAGGGCTTGGACATATCCAAGCAGAGATGAGTTATTTTAGTGCCATTTTGAAATTATTGGTGTTCTCTGTACTGGTTATATGGCTGGGAAGATTGTTCCAGAGTTTGGCATTAGTATAGGAGTAGAGATAGACCTTTTTTATTGGGCTTTTATACTTGTAATTGTTGGCTGAGCGTAGGTTTCTACTCGGAATATGATTTTGTAGGATGGACTGTAGGGCAGGACAGCTATTGGGTCTGTGGATTATTTTTTTGTGCCATAGTGAGTTGTAGGTAGTTGGGGAATTTTAGCCAATTTATCTGTTTGAGGGCATTGCAGTGGTAGGTGTATGTTGAGTCTGGTGCTTGGTGGCATGATTTTTTGTGTAAGTAGTGTGCGCCGAGTTTGCAGTGTTTTTTTTTTAATAACTTTTTGATGTCCTCCTTTTCCTGTGTTGCAGTATTCATACTGTGGGATTTCTAGCCCTCAGGCAATGTGACGTAAGCTCCTATACAAAAGCTTAAGCCTGGCTGCTGTAGGTGCGTTGGACGTCACGCGTAGGGCAATAAACCAGGGGCTATAAATGTGACGTCTGCATGCACAGACCTCAGAACTTTACAGCCGCAGACGATGTACATTTTGACTATTCCGCTCCTTAGTCGAAGACTTCAAAAAGTTAAGTACCCCATTGGGGTTTTCGTTTTTCTTATTACTTGAGCTTGGTTGCCGTAGGTTTTGTTTCAGCTATTGAGCCGATGTCTGAGAAAAAGAGCAAATGTAATTGCGGACTTTAGATGCCGCATAAGGATTCATACGACAAGTGAGTGTTTTGGTTAGGTGAGGAGCACGACCATAAGGCCTGCTCTATTTGTCAGTCATTCATACCAAAAACCTCCGCAGCAGTCTGGCAGCTTTAAATTTGTATCTGGAGAATCTAAGATGGAAATGCCTTTCTCACAAGATGGATCCCGAGTTGGCCACCCTAACCGAACAACTGAGGAAGAAGGCAAAGGTTTCCAGGCCTACTCCCGTTGCCACTGTGCCATCGAACGTCACGTCGACTACCGATTTAGGGGCCGAGGGACAGCCGATTCTTCCGTCAGCTTCGATGGATCCTCTAGAAGAGGCCGTTTGCAGCTATGGAGAGCACGTCATCGGAGCCGAACCAGACGCCGGCCTCAACCGACGTCGAGGGGGAACCAGTACTTGGTCGACCAAGACTCCTCCTGCTCCAGCCCAGACCTCAGTTACTAGGCCTATTCCTAAGCCAACGCCAACTAAGAAAAAGCAAAAATAACCAAACCCTTGAGCCCTGTGCCTCAAGCTACTCCAGATTGACAGATGTTCACCAGTTCCTTACTGCAGGGCTTTACGGCTCTTAGGCCTACAGGCCCTGCATCTACAGACATTCCTTTGCTGAACCATAGGCCAGCCTCTGCTTCTTCCCTCTCTTTACTCACTACTCAGCAGGGAGAGGAAGAAGAACCTGAACATTATGATTCCTCTTCTGAGGAATCTGTTTCTTGTGTGTCTCAAACTGTTTCTCCCGTGGACTATTACTTCCCAGACAACTCAGTTGAGGATGATTCTACTCCAGAGGATATTTCCTTTGGGGAAACTATCACAAAATGAGAGCACTTCAGGTGGGGTACTACCTTGATCACAGATACCCGGAAAAGATATTTTGAGCTTCTACAGTTAGAATCTCCCTCCCCCTCAGCTATTCCCCAAGTTCTACCAGCCTTTCTGGACACCTTTAATGCAGCCTCCAATAATCCAGATTCTCAACCTTCTGCCCCTAAAAGGCCGGATATATTTTATAAAGTTCCAGATGAACAGAAGATGTTCTTCGTGTTTCACTGTTGCAGTCATCACCTGTGGGGGTTATCCCTGCTGTGTTAGCCCTTGGCTGGCCCGTCAGTGCTTTTTTGCATCAGCTGCCCTTGCCCTGTAGTCTGATGTCAGGTCATCAGTGCTATAAAGCAAGGCAGTCGGCATCATTACATCAGTCTTTCTTGCACTGGAGCCCGTAGCAGAAGCAGTTTGCACGAGTGCCAGTAGGTCAATACCAGAAGTTGAATTTCAGCTGAAAATGTCTAAAGCTAAGTACCCCATTGGAGATCCTTTTTTCGTGCAATAACCGATGTCCGAAAAAGTTAAAAATTGTCTCGCCTGTGGAAAGCAAATCCCACACAGAGACTTCCATTCTTACTGAGTCACTTGCTTAGGCCCAGACCATGACGTCCCCCATTGCTGGTTCTTTGCCTTCTTTGATGCGAGAACCATTCGCCATAGAGCTCTTTTGTAGACAAGTTATTTTCGTGTTCTGTCTTCGCATTCCGATGTGGCGTCCATCGGCCAACAATCTGTGGACATTCCGAAAAACCGTAGAGATAGAGGCAGACCAGACAAGGTTAAGCTTCCAACAATGCTACCGCTAAGCAGGTCGTTAATTCTCCGGAATTCAGTGAGGCACTTTCTCAGCCCCCGATGCCCGATTCAGTATCTATGCAGGTCTCTACCGAGACCCTTTCAGACTCCGGTATGCCGCAGAAATCTTCATCTTCCAAGCCTTTGGCTGTGTCTGCCTCTGTTGGGTCCGGAGCCGCGATCCAGGTACCAGCTTCCGAGGGGGTCTTTCGCACTACTGAGTCTAGACAAAAAACGTCTTCTCGTCTGGCTACCATTACTCTCAGACCAATGGATTCTCTTAGGCCTAGAAGCCAGGCCGCTCTTACGAAATCTGCTTCTAGCCACCATCTTGTTACTGCTCCACCACCCCAAGCACAAATGCTTAAAATGGTGGAGGATCTCATCTCCCTTATCTGGGGTAGTCTGGCCACAACTTCTGAAAGGAAAAGGCACCCTTCTCCAGAAATTGACAGAACAGGATTCTGAGGAGTTTGACTGTTCAGCTTTTGAAGAGGAACAGCATCCCTTAACTGCTTATGAGGATTCAGATGCAATGGAATCCATCCCTTCTGCCTCCCTTCCAGAGGACTTTTCCTTTGGGGAAACCCTTCACTCCCTCAGGGAACATTTCCAGTGGAAATCTCAGGACTTCCCACAGTCTACGAAAAGACTTAGAGAGATGTTCTTAGTGTTTCACTGTAACCACTGGAAGTTTGTGGTTCCTGAAGTTGGTGTGGACACATACCTATCCTCTGAAATTTCTAATCCCGCTCCTACCTTACGTAAAGAAAGAGCTTCTATGGTGGATGCAGCAATGTCCATCAACCCAGGACTCCCCGTTCACCCGTTGCCCCCAACTCAAGACCTGTATACAGATGCTTCAGATACAGGTTGGGTGGGCGCTCAAGGCCCACATACTTTTCAAGGCCAGTGGTCTCCATATCAGCAAAAGGACCACATAAATGTAAATGAGATGAAGGCATTGATCCTAGCAATTCAGTCCTTTGAATCCCTCCTCATCCCTGGACAGCTGAGGATTTACAAAGGCAAACATGATTGTTCTGTGGTATGTAAACAAGGGGGAGGGGGGCAAAATCCTATCTCCTGTGCCGATTAGCCTTACAGGTTTGAGAACTAGTTTGCCAACTTCATATGTTCTTTGTGTTTCACTGTTGCAGTCATTACATTTAGGTAATCTGCTGGCAGGTTGCCCTCAGTCAGCCTGAATATCAAAGTCTAGGGTCCTGCCTCGGTTGACGTCTCCTCTTCCATGACGTCAGGTCGTCAGGGGTATAAAACATGCAGCTGATGCCATTACATCAGTATTTTTTGCCATGCGGTGCCCAAAGCAGAAGCCAGTTCGCAAGTGCCGGTGGGCCGACTCCTGAAATTTTCATTTTCAAGTTTCAGAACCGTAGTCTTCAACTAAAGCTAAGTACCCCGTTGGGGAAACTTTTTCTTGCTCCTTACTGATGCCAGTAAGTTAAAAATTGCATTACTTGTGGAAAGCAAATACACCTCATAAAGATTTTCATTCGTACTGTATTCTCCTTGCCCTAGGCCCTGACCACGACATACCTTGCTGTCGGTTTTGTGCTTTATTTAATCAGCGCACTGTCCGTCTGTATATTTTCGCCTCTAAATATTTCGGTTCTCTGTTTAATTATCCAGAAATGTCGTTGGTTAGCCATCCGACTACAGGGATTCCGAAAAAACGCAAAGATAAAGACAGAGACAGGCCGCCGAGGTCCAAAACTGCCGATGACGCCTCTCCTAAGCCAGTCGCCAGTTCGCCGGTATTCAGTAAGGTGCTTTCGCAGCCCCCGATACCCACTACTTCTGATTCGCAGGCCTCTACTGAGACCCATTCGGAGTCCGGTATGCCGCAAGATGCTTCTGCTATGGAACCCGCGGATGTCTCTGCCTTGGATGGGTCCGGCGCCACTGTGCAGGCACCGGCTTCTGAGGGTGTATTCAGGCCTACGGACTTGCATATTAAACTGACGCTTCCTTCTTTACTTGGGCCTAAAGTTCAATCCATGCCTAAAAAACAGACGCCCAAGCCACATGCGCAGGCCTCTATGCCTAAAAAAACAAATTATAAGAATAGCTGAAGATCTAATAACTCTAATCAGGGGTAGCTACCCCCCCCCTTCTAAAAGCCCTAGGACTGAAGTTGATTATAAATCTTCTGATCAGGATTGTTTTTTCTGATTCTTCTGATCTGGATTTGCCGTTATCTACTTATGAAGATTCTGATGCAGAGGACTCCCTACCCTCTGCTTCCCCTCCTGAGGATTTTTCTTTTGGGGAAACCTTGCATACTCTAAGGGGGCATTTCCACTGGAAAAGCCAGGATTTGTCTGATTCATAAAAGAAGCTTGTGGATTTCCTTCTACCTCAGCGTAGGCCTTTAGCGATTCCTCCTGTACTAGACATTGTTGATGATGCCTTTTCAGAATCTAGTTTGGCCCCTGATTCCCTGCCTCCTGCTCCCAGAAAACCTGACAGATACTACAGGGTCCCTGAGTCCCACAAGTTCCTTTTTAAAAATCCTATTGCAGATCCAGAGACCATTTCACAGGGGCTCAAGGCCATTAAGGCTTCTACTGCTAAAAGTCCTACCCCTTCTGATAGATTCCAGGGCGCTGGATAGATGGGGTAAGGAGGTTTACATTTCTGCAACCTTGGCCATTAGCGTTTTAAACTGTCAGTTTAATATGTTAAAGTATCAGCAACATGTTATTGGACTGCTTAAACAGAAAATGATGTTGATTCCTGACTGTACAGGATTTAATGCATTCTGCTGAACAAGTTGGAAAACATACTTTGCAATGTGGTTTTGCTTCATTAGAGGCCTCTTGTAGGGCTGCTGTTACTGGGTCTGTGCTCAGAAGGCATGCTTGGCTTAAGGAGCAATCCTTGCCTGATCATGTTAAAGCTAAATTGTTGGATGCTCCTTTAAATCAGAACCACTTGTTTGGCAACAAGGCTGAGGAAGTTCTTAAAAAGATGGAAGTTAAAGCTAAATCTATGCAAACTGTTAAGAGATTTTTTACAAGTTCAGCCTCCTAGATTTAGTAGGCACTGGCCCTCTAAGAATTAGTCCTTTCCAGGTCTGCTCAAGCCAAGCCCAGACACAGCAAAAACCCCAGGTTTCAATCCCAGGGGAGAGACAGAACTAAGCAGTGGGGAGGCCTCCACTTCCAAATCTGGGACTAATAAGACTCCCCTTATGGTAAACTGTCTCAATGACTTCCTTTTAAAATCTCCAAGCACTTATCAACTGACTGCCCCTTTGGAGGGGAAGATTGCTCTTCATGCAAAGAATTGGGAACTCATTTCCCAGGACAAATGGGTTTTAAATATACTGTCCCAGGGATACATATTTCACTTCCACACGTTACCAACACCAAGCGGGTGGCCGGACCTACCCCCAAATCCAGTGGGTAGAGGCCCAAAAATAAGTACTTTCTCTCTTAAGCATGGAGGCTATTCAACTGGTACCAGAAGAGGAAAAGGGACAAGATTTCTATTCGAGACTTTTCCTGGTACCCAGAAAAGATAATTCATGGCGTCCTATCCTGGACCTGTCTACTCTAAACACCTTTTTGGAGATTCCAAAATTCAAGATCCTATGCTAGGCAAAGATGCCTGGTTGGCAACACTAGATTTAAAAGAAGCATACCTGCACATCCCAATCAGGGAATGTTGCAGAAGATACCAACGCTTCAAAGCAGGCTACACACAAGATCAGTTCTCTGCACTGCCCTTTGGCTTATCTACTGCGCCCAGGGTATTCACAAAGTGCCTAGCTCTAGTTATTGCATTTTGCAGGCAAAGAAATATTCAAATATACCCATACCTGGATGGTTGTCTTTTTCAGGCAGAAAGCCAGGACATACTTTTGAATCATCTGGCCTTTGTACAAAGGGTTCTAACTTGTCTGGGGTACACCATAAACGAAAAGAAGTCACACCCGATACCCTGTCAACAAATTGTATTCCTGGGAGCAAGCTTGAATACAACTTCCCAGATGGCTTACCTCACGCCAGAGAAACAAATTCATTTGACAACCTACTTCAAACAAGTGGCCACAAAAACCCTGCTACCTGCAAGACAAATACTGCAAGCCTTGAGGCTCATGGCCTCCTGCATTCTTCTAATTCCATATGCAAGACTGCATATGAGGAAACTACAGTGGTATCTAAAAAGCCTATGGTGTCAACATACTCAGGACCTACAAACAATGTTTCCTATCATACCTTGCCTACGCCTAGAGTTCCTTTGGTGGGCAGAGGCCTGCCACCAAAACAAGGGACTACCTTTCACACCACCCCCTGCCACCCAAGCCCTAACAACAAACACATCAGACTATGCATGTGGGGCTCACCTTGCAGGGAAGTGCATTATGGGCAAATGGAACACAAGTCAAATGCACCTGCATATCAATCAAAAAGAAATGTTAGCTGTACAGAATGCTCTGACAGCTTTCAAGGACCACATTCTTCCAGGACAACTAATGGTAAGGACAGACAACACCACTGTTATGTGGTACATAAACAAGCAGGGGGAGTACACATTCTTACCCCCTCTGCAGACTAGCCATGGCATTGTGGAACACAGCCTTGAGCTACCAAGTGCACCTACAAGTTCAATTCCTGCGAGGAAAATTAAATACACTGGCAGACGGACTAAGCAGAAACCTCGTAGACCCACACGAGTGGAAACTGGAACCAAGGATTTTCAACATGTTGACAAGCAAATGGGGGAGCCCAGATGTAGACCTGTTTGCCTCTTCCCAGAACTACCAATTGTACAAATTTTACACAAGGATTCCCCACAAACAAGCCTGGAAAGTGGATGCTCTCTCCTTCAACTGGAAAAAAACCTATCAGTCTATGCCTTCCCCCCGTCTGCCTCTGCTCTCCAAAGTACTACTAAAAATCTTAACAGGACAAACCAAGGATGATTTTGATTGCTCCAGACTGGCCACGCCAACACTGGTACACCCTCCTGCATAGCATCACTGTATCTCCATGGCACCTGCCTCAGACTCCTTCCCTGTTGTCTCAGCAGGAGAACCAGATTCTGCACCCTCCGCTTCTAGCACTGAACCTTGCAGCCTGGCTAGTTACCTAATCTCTCTTTTACCATCCCTCAGTAAACCTGTGATGGATATCATTTTAGAGGCAAGGAGGCCTAGTACTAGAAAATCTTATGCTGAAAAATGGAAAAGATTCTGTGCCTGGAACCAATCTCAAGAGATGAGCACAGCAGCGCCCAATTTACCTCAGATTTTACAATACTTAACTGAGATGCTTCTTTTTCCTCCATTAAAATCCACGCCTGAGCCATTTCAGCTCATTATAACACAGAACCTCCCCTCTTCTCTCATCCACTGCTCAAGCAGTTCCTCAGAGGGGCCAAAAATTTGAGACCACCCAGGAGAGCTCCAACCCCAGCCTGTCACCTAAATTTTATCTTGGAGAAACTCACTCTACCTCCTTTCGAGCCAGCTGCTACTGCAGACTTGACATTTCTTTCTTGGAAAACAGCTTTCCTTTTAGCAATCACGTCAGCTAGAAGGGTATCTGAATTACAGGCCCTTATGGCAGTGAATCCTTTCATCATCTTTCACGCGGACAGGGTGTCCCACAGAACCAATCCATCCTTCATGCCCAAGATTGTATCCAGTGTGGCTCTTAATCAGTCCATTCATTTGCCAACCTTCTTTCCCAATCCACAGAATAAAGTGGAACGGATACTGCATTCCTTAGATGTGCACAGACAACTTAGATTCTACTTGGACAGGACTAAATCTCAAAGGAAGTCTGAACAACTGCTGGTGGCATTTGCTGCAGGGGCAGAGGGGAAGGCTATTTCAGAGCAATCCATTTCTAAATGGATAAGCCATTGCATTCATTACTGCTATAAGCACCATGGAAAACCTATCCCCCAGGGGATCAGACCTCACTCCACCAGGGCTGCATCTACTTCTACAGCCTTTCTCAGAGGCATCCCCATCAGGGACATCCTAGAAGCTGCTACCTAGAGTTTTGTACATACTTTCACCAAGCATTATCATTTGCCAATATTCTCTAATTCCAGAGCTGGCTTTGCCACTGCAGTCTTGCAGGGCCTTATAGCCGGCCCTAATGCTATCTAAATTCCTCCTCCCAACCATAGCTTTGGGAATCTACCCAAATGTAATGGCTGCAACAGTGAAACACAAAGAACATAGTACAGTTGTGTACACTTTCCATAAATGGAGATGTGAGCAGTATCCTACCTTCACCAAAAATGATGCCACGATACAGAGATAAGATGATCAGCTTTAACAATTGGCTTAAATTCTGGTGTCATTCAAAGGGGATCCAATGTCTGTCTGCCTGGGATGACATGCTGGACAAGCAGCTGCCATGAGGGATGGCTTGCACCTGTCACCCTGGGATTCGGATATTGGCAAAGGCTATTGCCACCCCATAGTGCCTTTTTAGGCAAGGCTCAAATTCTAAACCTACCACCCTAGAACTCAATAATGGAAAAAAACTAAGGGTAATGCTGCTCAATGCCAGAAGTCTCAATCTCAAAATGCACGCACCCGAGGCCCTTCTCAGTATGGAGAACATCGATGTCTGTGCTGTGACAGAAACCTGGTTCAAGGCTCCTGAGAGCACCCCAGCACTATCAGGTTTTACCTCATATCATGCGTTCCGGCCCCAAAATTGGACAATACCAAGAAAGGAGGGTGTCCATATTCATCAAGGACACCCACACCTCAAGATTGGTGGCAACGCACGATGCATCGGAGACCATCCAGGTGCAATTAACCATAGGCAAGACTGCTCTGCAATTTGTAGCATGTTACAGGCCACCCTCAAACCCAGGAACCTCACATGGCTTTCCTGAAAACACTGGAGGGATAAATGTATCTCCGAACACCATTATACTAGGTGACTTCAATTACCCAAATATAGACTGGGAACACTACTCAAGCCCAAACACTCTGGCCCAAAAGTTCCTGAAATTCATAAACTCAAATGCCATGGAACAACTAGTCACCATCCCCACAAGAGGAGACAACATACTTGATCTCATCATCACGAACATGGGAGCACAATGTTCAACACCTGAAGTATACCCCTCACTGGTGAGATCAGATCACAAGCTAATCTTGCTGGAGGTCCTCATCCCACCCCACCTGAAACAAAAACCACAGTAAAGAACTTCTCAAAGCTGACTTCACACTTCTAAAGACTAGTGTGGTCTCCTTTAAGGCCCCGAGCCTGCGGTAAACACTCATAAGCCGCTGAATCACTTACAAATGCCTTCTACCAGCACCTGCAGGACTGCATGGATCAAGCAATCCCAAACAAAACAAAGACTCTTTGTACAAAAGGCAGGCGTCCAGTCTGGTGGACCCCAGCCATAAACAAACTTTACAACAAAAGGAGGAAGCTACTACAAGATAGAGCTAAATCCTTAAGAGGTAAGACACCTTTGATCATTATAAGTAAAAAGCTAAGAGCTCTCATAAAATCATCCAAAGCAAATTTTGAGAAAAAAATAGCTAAGGACTCAAAAGACAATCATAAGGCCTTCTTTAGCTATGTTAGAAACCTGGGAGGAAGCTCCCAGATATGCTCAGAATTAGTTCAAAACGATGTGAAGATTACTGATCCTACAGACATTGCCAACATACTGGCTGACAGGTTCAGTGCAAACTTCACCCCACCCTCCCCCAAAAGGAGATATATCTATACCAAATGATAGTAGCCCCCCAAACATCTCTAATGCCCAGGTGAAAACTGCTCTCTCCAAGGCAAAAAACACTGCATCCATGGGACCTGATGGTGTCCCCGGATGTGTACTCCACGAACTCAACGAGGAATTAAACCCACAGTTAGGACAGCTGTTTAATCTCAGTCTCACCTCTGGATACGTACCCAGGGAGTGGCGCACAGCGACTGTGGTCCCACTTCACAAAGGCGGTGCCTCCACCGACCCTGGAAATTACCGTCCCATTAGCTTGACAAGCCTTATCTGCAAAGCCATGGAAAGGATCATAATGGATCTCATAAATAAAGACATAGGGAATTTGCAGACTCTGGATCAAACCCAGTTTGGCTTTGTCAAAGGCAGATCATGCCTTCTAAACTTGGTTGACTTCTTTGAAACGGTCACCAAGGCCATTGATGAGGGTAAGGCAGTCCATACAGCCTACCTGGACCTAGCAAAGGCCTTGATACAATACCCCACTCGGGTATCATTGAAAAACTCATCAGCCTAAAGGTAAACCCATACGTCACAAGATGGGTTGCAAACTGGCTGAGTGACAGAACCCACAGGGTCAGAGTTGCTGGCGCCATGTCAGACTCAATGCCTGTCACAAGTGGTGTCCCACAGGGCTCAGTCCTGGGCCCACTCTTGTTCGGCATCTACTTCTCAGTACAAGCAAACACAGGAGGGTTATGGCTGACCAAGTTTGCAGATGACTGCAAACTGGGCGCCATAGTCGAAAACACATCTGACACGGATATCCTTCAGAAGGGCCTCACAGAAAGCGGATAACTGGTGCCAGAGCCATGGCCTAAAGTTAAATGCCAAAAATGCATAGTCATACCCTTCGGGAAAATCAAGGTTACCCTAGCTACCATATAAGAGGCAATCCACTGAGCACAGAAGAAGTTATCAGGGACCTGGGGACCCAGGTTGACAGTAACCTTTCATTCGACACTCATGTTGCTAAAATAGTTAGGAAGACCTTCTACATTGCCCACCTGATCATGAAGGGATTCACATCTAGATCAAGGAGGTCATAGTCTCCCTGTACTCATCACTCATCAGACCAATGATTGAGTACAATGCCCCATTCGGAATGTATCTGACCCGACACTTGCAGCAGCTGGAGAGGCCCCAAAGTTCCTCACCAAAAGGATAAAAGGTCTCAAAGATATGTCTTATGCTGCCCGGCTGAAAGAACTCCAGCTCTATTCAGTCGCACGCCTGCTCAGAGGTGACCTGTGCCTGACATACAAGGCCATGTCAAACCCAGATTTGATGAACATGCTTCACCTCAAAAAATCGAAATCTCTTAGAGCCACAAGGGCAGGAGACCTAAACCTAGACACAGCTATTAATAGGACGTGCTGGCGGGATAGATTCATCACCCAAAGACTCCCTATGCTGTGGAACAAAATCCCAGTATATGTGAGGCAGAGCACCTCGCTGGCTTTGTTCAAGAGGAATCTTGACCAATGGATGGGAGATCGCAGATATACCCCAGGGATTACCTCAGTGTCTCTGCTCAACAGAGGCACTGCAAAATAATGGGCATAGTTTCTCCAAACTAAAGGGGTGGCGTAAGCCACAAAACTATGGGCTAGGCTTGTAAATGCCCTCGGGCAGATAGCCTAGTATAAACCTATGAACCTATTCACAGTTGCAGTCCTGGTTACCCTCCCTCCAGCCCCCTAACTTCTTTTGGCTATACCTCTACTTTCCTTTAATCTGCTTAAAAGCCTTTTTGGTGTATTTGTTTTTTTTTGTTGGGAGTATATCATTGTACTTTTATATTTAATTGCTTCCCATTAGGGGGGCACCTGACATCTGGGGCAAGAAAAACTGATGTAATGGTGTCGGCTGCTTGTTTTATACCCCTGATGACCTGATGTCATGGAAGAAGGGACAGCAACCGACACAGGACCCAAGACTTTGGTAATCAGGCCAACTGAGGGCTACCTGCTAGCAGATAACCCAAATGTAATGACTGCAACAGTGAATACACGGCTTAGAACTCCCTGCCTCAGAGACTTAAGTGGTCCATTGTTTACTTCTCTGCTGGCCGTGGGATAGGGGCCTGGATGGCCTGTCCCTGCGGGGCTTATCTTGGCCCTGTTTGCTAGGTGCAGGTAAGGCCCAGTGCTTAGAGGGAAAGTTCCTCCTGAACCTGGGAGGTTGAACCTGAAAGAAATCTTTTATTGTTTGCATAGATTTTGCTTCGTCTTCCATCTTTTTAAGCACCTCTTCTGCTTTTTCCTCAAACGAGCGCTCTTTACCTAGGGGTGCATCAGTACGTTTAGACTTGACATTATCAGGGAGAGGTTGTTCCTTCAGCCATGCAATTCTCCTAATAACAGATCAAGTCACTGCTGCCCTGCTAAGAGGCTTCTAGGGCATCATATCCACAGTGTAATTGAGTGTTTGGCCACTTGACAAGCAGAGTGCAGTAAGTCTGCTAACTCTTTTGAATTGGCAGTCATAAAAGGTAGCAATCTTCTGTTTTAATAGTTCCAAAGTGTGTTGTTGATATTTTAACATATGGAACTGACAACTGAGTGCTCTGATAGCTAAGGTTGCAGAGGTGTATACTTTTTTTTACCCCATCTGTCCAGAGTCCTTGTCAGAAGGAAGAGGATTCTTGGCAGAACTAGTCTTGGCTCCTTTAGTTCCCTGTGTAATGACCTCTGAGTCTTCAGCAGGATTTCTGTACAGGTATTTGTAGTACCCGTCAGGTTTCCTGGGAGCAGGAGGGAGGGTGTCAGGTGCTAAGCTGGATTCACGGAAATCATCATCCACAACTTCTAAAATAGGGGGGGTGGCCAGGGGTCTGTGCTGGGGCAGGTCCAGAAAAGCACAGTTGTACACACTTACCATAAATGTAGATGTTCGAGTGTATTTCTGTTGCAGTCCTGGTTTCCCTTCCTCCATCCCCCATAGTGTATCTTTAGGGGGGACATAAGCTTCCCACGGTGGCTTTTAGCCACCATGACTCTTTTCCTTATTTCCTTGTGCTTCTGACAGGTTGGGGCAAAAACTGATGTAATGACGTTGGCTGCTTTGCTTTATAGCACTGACGAACTGAAGTCAGACTAAGGCGACGGCAGCCGACGCCAAAAAACATTGACTCTGGTATTCAGGCAGGCCGAGGGCCATCACAGCAGGGATAACCCTCACAGGTGATGACTGCAACAGTGAATACACTCTAATATCTACATTTATGGTAAGTGTACACAGTTATACTTTTCTGGTGAAACCTCCCCATGGCTGACCCTGCTGTCATTGCTGTGTCTCCAGATACAGTCAAGGCAATTTCCCTCTGCTTCCCTTTTGCCCACAGACAAGGACAGCAAGACCTTGGACGGAATGAGTAAAAAGTATATACCTCCTCCACCTTAGCCTTTAGGACTATAAATTACCAAACACACGTGGTAAAATATGCTTTAGACCGTTGTTTCCCAGGCCTCCACCTTGCTAGCTTCTACCCCTGCCTGTCCAACAAAAATTGACATTGCATCTATACTGTATTTAGCTACTCAAGTAGCCAGACACTCAAGTGCAGTTATGATGCAGCAGAAGCATCACCCAGCTCTGCTGCATCCGCATCCGTCTTGCGTAGATATTCCTGGCTACGCCTCCAGCTTCTACCAGAGGACTTTAAATGCAAGATAATGGATGCTTCTCTAGACCACAGTCTCTTATTTGGTAAGAATTCAGCAGAACTGTTCAATAATCTACAAGAGAAAAGTAAAGAGCTTCAAGATAGCAAGCACTTGCTGGTGTCTCCCTTCTTCAGATACTACAGGAACTACTCTGGTAAGACTTCTTTTGTATGAAGAACTCTGTCTACATCTTGTCCTTCCTCCTCTAGACCTTGTAAAGGGTCCAGGAGATTGCCTTACTCCAGACCTCCTAATTCCCAGGGACCTGCCAAGCATCCCTTTCCTGACCGAGGAGGTTCCACTTCAGCATGACTGCTTTAATCAGCTCCCTCTGTCCCAACCGCCTTACCCAATGCTTCCACTTCTGGAAAACAATTACCTCAGATACTTGGGTGATGTCCTTCAAGGATGCATCTGCAGTCATCACATATGGGTTGTCCTGCCTCAGGCAGCCCTTCGGTCGGCCGGATTCCAAAGTCTAGGTCCGGCGTCGGCTGATGTCGCCCTTTCCCCGACGTCAGAGCGCCTGGGGTATAAAAGCGTCAGCCAACGCCATCTTCCTCAGTATTTCTTGCCGCGTGGTGCCCGAAGCAGAAGCAGTTCGCAAGTGCCGGTCGGCCAGCTCCTGTAATTCAGCTACCGAAGACTTCAAAAGCTAAGTACCCCGTTGAGGACTCTTTCTTGCCTCAGCCGATGTCAGATAAAGTTAATAATTGCTTAACTTGTGGGAAACAAATACCTCATAAGGATTTCCACTCTTACTGCCTCCCCTGCCTAGGCCCAGACCACGACGTCTCGGCCTGTTCAGCCTGTGCTTCCTTCAACCGACGCACTCTTAGGCGTCGGGCGGAGTTTGCAGATGAATTTTTTGGGGCTAGTTTCTCTTACAATATGCCGTCGGAAACTCAGACTCCTCATTTAACTAAGAAACGGAAGGACAAGGACCGACGCACGTGGACCGTGGTTTCGGCTGAAACCACGGCTAGGCCTACCGCGAACGTCTTGGTCTCGGCTGAAACAGAGTCCTTGGTACTTCCGACCACCGAAACCGCTCGACCGACAACCTCGGCCCCAGAGGCCCCTATTGAGTCGGTTATTGAATTTCCTTCAGAAACTGGTGTCCTGGAAACTTCTGACACCATTCCTCTAGACAAAACTACACCAGCACGTGGTGCAGCCAGGCCTCCTGCATCCATGTCTATAAAGGCATTCTCCAGGGCTAAAGCTGCTAAACACACTAAAGCTTTGCCTCCCAGGGCTATTCCTCAGGGACCCACTTCAGGTTCACAGATTCTAAGTTTAGCAGAAGACCTTATTTCCTTAATTAGGGGCTCAGCCCCATCCGGACAGGGTCTCTCAACCTCCTCTAGACAAAAGGCCCAGGGTTGAGCCCTCTGATCCCCACTCCTCAGATGAGGCCTCTGATGGCTCTGCTCTCTCTGACTACCAGGAGGAGGCTTTTTCGGCCTACGAGGATTCTGATGCAGAGGAATCTATTCCCTCTGCCTCCCCTCCTGAAGAGCTGTCCTTTGGGGAGACCCTTCACTCTATGAGAGAGCATTTCAAATGGCAGGGCCAGGAATTCTCTGATTCCAGGAAGAGATTAAGGACTTTTTTGCATTTACCTCAGCGTAGACCTTTGGCTATTCCTCCTGTTTTGAATGTCATTGATGATGTGTACTCTTGAGTCCAGCATAACCCCTGACACTCTTCCTCCGGCTCCTGTCAAACCCGATAGGTACTACAGGGTCCCAGACTCGCATCATTTCCTTTACAAGGCCCACTCTGCTGATTCAGAAACTATTTCCCAGGGCCCTAAAGGGGTTGCAGCTGCCACTACTAAAAACCCACTCCCCTCTGAAAGGGAGTCCAGGGCTTTAGAGAGATGGGGTAAAAATGTGTATACTTCTGCTACTCTTTCTATGAGGGCATTAAATTGTTAACTTCATGAGATACAGTACCAAGAGTATTTGTTAGATGAATTGCATAAAAAACTGTCTTCACCTGAACCCCTAGATCGTAAATCACTTCAGGATCTGGTACATAACTCCCAACAGGTTAGCAACCATTTCCTGCAGTGTGGTTATGATGCATTGGAAGCTTCATGTAGGTCAGCTATGACAGGTGCAGTCATACGTAGGCATGCTTGGCTGAAGGAACAATCTCTGCCAGACCATGTTAAAGCAAAGCTTCTGGATGATCCACTGGAAAAGCAAAAGTTATTTGGCTCCACTGCTCAGGAGGTCCTAAAGAAAGTTGAGGAAAAGGCAAAATCTGTACAAACAGTCAAAGATTTTCTTCAAGTCCAACCACCAAGATTCAGCGGAAATTGGCCTTCCAAGAATTGGTCCTTTCCAGACAGAGAGATTTCAAAGAGGCAAGAACAGGCATGCCAGAGGTAGAGGGCAAGCTAGAGGCTCCTACAGAGGACGTCAATGGCAGCCTCCCAACCAGAGAGGTAGTGCAGGACCTACAACTGCTGCACAAGGACAGACTCAATGACTTTACTTTGACACCGCCAACCAGGGCTCAATTGGAAGCACCTTTGGGCGGAAAGCTTTCTTTATTCTCAGAAAATTGGCACAGTATTACAAGGGACAAATGGACACTGCAAATAATAGACAAAGGATACAAGTTCCATTTTCACACATTACCAAAAAGAAAAGGCATGCCAGACCTGCCACCGAATCAAAGGGCAGAGGCTTTGAAACAAATCTCCAACTTAATGAAAATGAAAGCTATAGAAAAGGTTCCTCTCTCAGAACAAGGCCAAGGATTTTATTCCAGGCTATTCCTTGTTCCAAGAAAAGAAAAACAATAGAGGCCTATTCTCGACTTGTCCGCACTGAATACTTATCTCATTGTGCCAAAATTCAAAATGCTGACTCTACAGCAACTCCTTCCCATGCTGGGCAAGGGGCCTTGGCTGGTAACTCTAGACCTCATGTAGGCATACCTGCATGTCCCTATCAGACAAAGTTGCAGAAGACACCTCAGATTTCTTGCAGGTTCAGAGCATTATCAATTCTCAGCATTGCCCTTTGGCTTATCTACTGCGCCCAGAGTATTCACGAAATGCCTGGCATCAGTAATTGCACACTGCAGACTTCAGGGGATTCAAATATACCCATATCTGGACGACTGCCTTATACAAGCGGACAGCCGACAAACTTTGGTAAAACACTTGAATTATGCCATTCACCTACTTCAGGCCTTGGGATATACAGTCAACATTCACAAGTCAAGACTGGTTCCATCCCAAAGAATAACTTTTCTGGGTGCGAATCTAGACACAACCACCCAAATGGCTTTTCTCACAGAAGAAAAACAAAGACAACTACCGGATTACTTCAAAAATCTGACAAGACAAACTCAGCTGACTGCAAGGAAAATCCTGCAGGCCCTGGGTTACATGGCATCTTGCATTCTTCTGATTCCACAAGCAAGGCTACATATGAGGAAACTACAATGGTACCTAAGGAGTTTATGGACTCAGCACAGTCACAGCTTAGAAACTTTGATACCACTCATTCCATGCCTTCAAAAGGAATTTCTGTGGTGGGCTCAAGCAAGCCAGTCAAACAGGGGTCTGCCCTTCAGCAAACCAATAACCAGCCAAACCATTACAACGGACACTTCAGACCACGGATGGGGAGCACACATGGAGGGCAGATGCATTCAAGGACTATGGTCACAAAGAGAGCTACGCATGCACATAAACCAGAAGGAAATGCTGGCAGTGATACATGCAATCGAGGCTTTCAAACTCTTTCTGCATCAAGGCCACCTGCTAATAAGGACAGACAACACCACAGTTATGTGGTACATAAACAAGCAAGGAGGTACCCATTCCTACCCTCTTTGCAGACTGGCAATGAATCTATGGGAACTTTCCCTGACACTCAATATAGAGCTTCAATCCCAGTTTGTACCAGGAAAAGACAATATACTGGCAGACAGCCTAAGCAGAAATATCATGGATGCACACGAATGGATGCTGCACCCAGACATCTTCCTTCAGATAACACAATCATGGGGGAGGCCGGATATAGATCTTTTTGCCTCCCACCACAATCATCAGCTGAAGAAATTCTGCTCAAGGACATACCACCCACAAGCATGGAAAGTGGACGCCCTCTCTTTCAGCTGGAGAACTGTAACAGTGTATGCATTTCCACCTCTTCCACTAATGACCAAGGTCTTACTGAAGATCAGGACACAGCAGCCAAAAGTGATTCTGATAGCTCCGGACTGGCAAGACAGCACTGAGTACCCACTGTTAAAAAGCATGTCACGCACGAAACCGTGGCCTCTTCCTCAATGGCCTCTTCTCCTGACACAGCACAATTACAAAACTCTGCATTCCAACCTGAAAACCTTGCAGCTAACAGCCTGGAGAATACCTTGACTCCTCCCCAGGATAAGCTATCCAAGAGAGTGAAGGATATCATCATGGAAGCTCGACGGCCTTCCACAAGAAAGGCATATTCAGCAAAATGGAAAAGATTTCGCACTTGGAGCACCACAAAGGGCCTAGATGCGACAGTGATGAACATGGCACATATCCTGGAATACTTGGCAGAAATGCTCCACAATGGTCTGTCTTACTCTTCCATAAAAATTCATGCTTCAGCAATTTCAGCAGAATACAATACTGATCCACCTGTCTTCTCTCATCTTCTCCTAAGGCAGTTTCTAAGAGGAATTAAAAACTTCAATCCTCCAAGGAAACCACCAGTGCCTACATGGGACCTTAACTTCGTGTTGGAAAAACTAACACTGCCTCCCTTTGAACCAGCAGCATCTTCAGAGCTACAGTTCCGATCTTGGAAGACTGCCTTCCTTCTGGCCATAACCTCAGCAAGAAGAGTATCTGAGTTACAGGCCCTCATGGCAGTACAACCATTTCTTATCTTTCATCAGGACAGAGTCTCATTGAGAACCAATCCTTCATTTATGCCAAAGGTGGTATCCAGGGTCTCATTGAACCAAGCTATTCACCTGCCTACCTTCTTTCCAAATCCACAAAACAAAGGGGAAAAACTTCTGCATACCCTGGACATTCACAGACAGTTGCGCTACTACTTCGACAGAACTAAAACTTACAGAAAAACTGACCAGCAGTTTGCAGCATATGCTGCTGGTGCACAAGGAAAAGCAATTTCCAAACAGACAATTTCAAAATGGATAGGGAATTGCATTCGATTTTGTTACTCCTTTCGTGGAAAAACTGTGCCAGCTAACATTAGACCTCATTCCACCAGAGCCACAGCTACCTCCACAGCCTTCTTAAGAGGGGTGGCTACCAAGGACATTTTAGAAGCTGCTACATGGAGCTCCGTGCATACATTTTCCAAGCATTACAATTTACCCTTATATTCCAGATCCAGAGCAGGCTTTGCTACGGCAGTCCTGCAGGGCATTTTAGCTACACCATCCTTTACATAGATCCTACCACCCCCAGATTGGCTATGGTATTATACCCATATGTGATGACTGCAGATGCATCCTTGAAGGACATAGTACAGTTTTTTACCTACCATAAATGTAGATGTCTGATAGGTATGCATCTGCAGTCAGGTTTACCCTCCCTCCTTCCCCTCTGTGGTATTTTTTGGGTACTTATAACTTTCATAGCTAGCTGGGGTTATCTATTATGGTGTATTTGTTTTATATATATATATATATATATATATATATATATATATATATATATATATATTTCTGTGCATGTTTGGAATTTATTACATTTCTCCAAATTTAGCCTTCCTGAGAGGGCACCTGGCATCTGGGGCAAGAAAAACTGAGGAAGATGGCGTCGGCTGATGCTTTTATACCCCAGGCGCTCTGACGTCGGGGAAAGGGTGACATCAGCCGACGCCAGACCCAGACTTTGGAATCCGGCCGACCGAAGGGCTGCCTGAGGCAGGACAACCCATATGTGATGACTGCAGATGCATACCTATCGGACATCTACATTTATGGTAGATTCAAAACTACTCTTCCCATCATCCAAGAAGGATAATTTCTATCATGGAAGGAAAAGCCAAGGCCAAAAAGAATTCTGTCCCCTCAAAGAAACCACCTACATATATTCCCTTTCATACTGAAAGAACTCCTGGCTCAAGGAACTATAGAGCCAGTTCCCTCTGGACATGAAGGAAAAGACATCTATTCCAGCCTTTTCCAAGTCCCCAGAAAGGATGGCCCTTGAGGGCCTGTCCTGGACTTATCCTATTTATACCTGTTCCTAAATGTTCTATCCTTCAGGATGCTCACCAAGTACTGGCCCAAGCCATTGCCTATTGCAGATCCAAAGGACTCCAAGTCTACCCTTACCTGGACAACATTCTTATTCTGGCAGCTTCAGAATCCATCTTGCAAAACCGTCTCACATTTACATTCTGTCCTCCACAACGCGGGCTTTCGTTATCAACCTCCAGAAGTCCTCACTTTTTCCTCAGTAGGACGAAGTTTTCCTAGGCTGCAGGATAAGAACAGAATTGATGAGATCCTGGACAAAGTGCAATCTGTCTCCAGCCATTTTCAAGGCCTACTTACGAAATCCCATCTCTCTCTGCAAGACAATTTCTGCAAGTGCTAGGTCTCGTGCCAGCAACCATTTCCATGTTCCCATTAGCCAGGATGCACATGAGAAAATTACAGTGGTATTTTAAAAATGTATGGTCTCAAAGCCACCATTCATTAGACAGACTCATTCCCCTCCTGCCTTGCCTAAAACAGAACTAAAATGGTGGATCCAGCAAGTTTCACAGAACCAGGACATTCCACTCAAACTACCCACCCACCCCCATCACTCAAACCATGCACACAGATGCATCAGATTTAGGGTGGAGAGCAGAATTCCAGGGCTTCGGGTTACAACAGCATTGGGGCTCTGCACTTCAAAAGCAACACATCCATGTCAGGGAAATAACAGTATTTCTGGCTCTCAAAGCTTTCCTTCCAGTCTTGCAACCAGGCCTGCTACACATTGTGACAGACAACACGACTGTCATGTGGTACATCAACAAGCAAGGAGGGACAAAGGTGTCCCAGTAATGCCAGATAATGCTACAAATCTGGGAAATAGCAACCGGACACAACCTCTTACTGCAGGCCTCTTGCATCCCCTCTCAGGATAACAAACGAGCAGACTTGCTCAGCAGCACATCCTCCCCTCAGCACGAATGGATGTTGCACAGGGAAACCTTCTTAGACATTGTCCTCCAGTGGGGCACACCTCAAGTGGATCTGTTTGCCTCCCCCAGAATAGACAAACATATTTTGCTCCAGGGATTACACTCCACTAGCGTGGAGAGTGAATGCCTTCAGCTTTCCATGGAAGGGAATGTTCCTGTATGCTTTCCCCCCTTCCCTCTAATACACGAGGCCCTACTGAAGATCATTAAGGACCAACCAAAAATCTTGCTGGTGACTCCCTATTGGCCAAGGCAACACTGGTCCCCCCTTCTTCACTTCCCAGCCAAGGGCAATCGCAAGTTAACCTACAAGGTGGACCTACTAACCCAACAAAAGGGATCTCTCATTCACTCTCAGCTGCCTTTACTGCATCTGACCCTTTGGGTGATCAACTTCTGAGCCCTTTCAGACAACTGTACTCAGAAGATGTGCTCTCAGTCCTGAGGGAGGCCAGGAAACCATCTACCAGGAAAAACTATTTGTCCAAATGGCATAGGTTCTCAAATTGCTGTGCACTTAAGGACAAGGGAATCCCTTTCAAGCAGATCCCTCTTTTGTCCTTAGTTATATATGTGAGCTTAAGAAAGGACTAGCATATTCATCTCTGAAAGTCTACCTTTCTGCCATTTCAGCCTGCTTGCCTTTACAGCCACCTTTGCTTTCCAGACTGGATGTTAAACTTTTCCTGAGAGGGGTCTTGCATATCAGACCACCAAGGAAACCCATTCCTCTTTCCTGGGACCTCAACTTCGTACTGGAAAAACTAACCCTACCTCCCTTTAAGCCAGCAAGCACAGCTTCCCTGCAAATGTGCACATGGAAAACCATTCTTTTAGTGGCCATCACCTCTGCAAGAAGAAGCTCCCAACAATTCCTACCCCATCTACCAGAACTGCTATTGCCCGAACACACCTCCTATCAACCCTTCTGTACGCCTCACCCATCTTCGTTAACCTAAGCAAGTCAAACCTTAAATTTACTAGCTGCTACAATAATATAGCTAGATTTGCCACAGGTTCAGCCTACAAAACCCATCATTGTCTAAATATTCAATCACTAGACTGGCTAGAACTACCCTATCAACTTCAATATAACCAATTCATAGTCATTCACAAAATACTCTACCAACCTTAGCAGTACACCCATTCTGAAAAATATCACCCCCTACAGTAACCTAAAATCCTTCCGCTCCTCCAACAGAGTGGTAGTACAAACTGCTAAAGCCAACATTTCAGCTGGTGAGTCACTTTCTCCAACTCTGCTGGTAAAAACTGGACCTTACTTCCTGCTGAACTTACTACTTTATCCTCCTTATCCCAATTCAAAATATTCTCAAAGAAACACATAAAAACACATTGGCTTTATCTGTGTTTAAACCCTGAAAAACCCCATTCAAAGCACAAATCATATAGGAGAACCATCCAAGAAGAATAAAACTCTGGGCCTTTAACTATCCAGAATTAATATGTTTCTCATCTATTGGTAAGATTTGAAATAAGGATGATATCATGTGTGCTAGCCACTTTAAGGCTATTTGTTCCCCTTTTAATATGTAATCCTTAACTATGTGCCTTCCCAATGGTATCTCATTAAATAAATAATGTTATACTTCAATATAAACATGCCTGTGTATTTACACTTATGAACATGTGGAGCTTTTCTCCTCGAGCCTCTGCTGAAAATGGACATTTATCCAGTCGGACTCTCCCGGTTAACAGATGTAAAATAAAATAAAAATAAAATAAATCAATGAACTAATTTTGGCAGAATTTTGTTGGGTTTCTGGAAGTTTTGTAGGTATGGCTTTTTGTATTTTGAGGGGTGCTTCTATAGGTATATGTGGGCAAGTGGTCTCTTAAAGTCTTGGGTAAAGTATTGGTATTAGAGTATTTGTAGGGTTTAGTGACAAGGATCCAGTCAAGGGCAGAGGTTGAGATATTATTTTGGTTTCTAGTGAGAGTTCATAAGTTAAGTTAAGCCATAAAGATTTAAGCTGTTGGTGCATATTTGGCTAGATTTAGCCAGTTAATATTAACATCTCCCATGACTACTGCTTCATTACGGATGTTTAAGAGCCTCCATAATGGGAAAGTCTTCTAATATATGGATGCTCTGGCCTTGGGGGTGTGTTTATTGCTGCTGTACAAAGTTGTTTACAGTTATTTATTTTTAGTGATGCAGTGTGAATTACTGTGTTGCCGAAGGTTAGGATAGATTTGGATAAGGGCACAATTTTGTAAGTTTTAGGATAAATTAGAGCTGCTGCTACTTTTTTTTTTGTTTAGTCTGTCCTTTATTAGCATGTTGTATCCAGGAGGGAGAATTTCTGAGCCTTGGACGTGAGGTGTTGGCATAATGGTTAAGGTGTTTACCTTGCAAACACAAGGTGCAGGGTTTGATTCTCATATGGGGTAGTTAGCTAGGCTCAAAATGACTCACAAGGGGAGTTAGCCTAGTAATAACCTATGAACCATTTCAATGTTTGCTGTGGCTTGGTGGCACTTCATGCAGTCTGGTGAGCCCAAGGTCTGGAGTTTGACACTATGGCTACTATGTCATGGAAGGATTGTGCTAACCAGGCGTGGAATTTGGATATTTTATTACAAATGCTTTGTATGTTTAGGGTGACTAGCATCATTTGCTTGGAGGATGGAGCATGATTGGGGGAGTGATTGTCTGAAAGTCTGGGATTGGAGTGGATGTCCTCACATTGAGGTAGATTCTTGTGGTATGGGAGATATTTTTTGGTTAGTTGTGGTATTTTGCATGGGTATGGCTGGATATAGTGGAGGAGTAGGTTTTAAATAGAGTTCAAGATTTTTTCTTTTGGAGTAGTGTAGTATATTTGTTTTAATTAGTCTAGCTATTCTGTTTCAGTAGCTATTGGGTGTTTTTTGTGGTGGGTAGCTAATGTGGATGATTTAGGAGATGGTTTTATCAGTATGTGATTGTGGGAAGTATAGTATACTAATAATGTTAGGGTTGTGAATGTAGATAAGGTGAGTGGAGTGGAATGTTTTGGCTAAAACATTGAGTGTTATGTGCTAGAATATGTTGAGGGTAATAGATGGATAGGTTTATGGTGTAAGAGGGTTAGTATTGAGGTAGTGTAAGGTTCAGTAGTGATGACAAAATGTAAGTATATAAAGCTTGTGTGTTTATTATTGGCGTATATGTAATGGTATGAGATAGTTGTATTTAAGTATATGGTTTGTAATTGAATAATGAGAGTGTATTTGTGATGGCTAGTGGGGTGTGAGGGGAGGAGCTATGGAAAGAAATTGAAGGGGTGGGTGGGAATGGGTAGGGTAGAGGCACATAGTGAGCCCAAACATAGCGAGGGTGAACGGAGTGGGGCTAGCCCAAGCTCGAAACAGCTGTAGAAAAAAACAATCAGTGAAGCCCAGGAAGGTAAGGTTGGTGAATTAAAGATAGATTACGAGAGAATGAAAATTTAGAAGATTGTTTTGAGAGCAGAGGAGGAGGCGAAACGAGAGGAAAGGTGTGTAGAGTAGTTTTAGGCTGCAGATAAGAGGCGAGAGGTTTGGCTAGGAGGGGAAGGTGTGGTCTGCCGGTACGTTAAGGCTGTGTAAAAATGCAGTTACCATTTGAGGTGTATGAACCTACTTTGAGTCACTGGGGTGAGTGGCGAGCTTTGACAGGTGTCCGGGAGGTCATGACTTTGTAGTGCTCGATTCTGCAGTTGCTAGGCTTGCTGTTGCAAGTCCGTTTTTTATTGAAGAGAAGGAAATGCACTTGTGTCTAGAAAAGAAATATGTAAGGGATATAGCAGATACCAAGTATGTAGAACTAGAGGGCCATTAGGAGATACCAAGAAAGTAGAACTAAAGGACCACTAGTATGGGTCAGAGAATACCCAAGCAGTATAAAGTGTATGTCGTTAAGGAAAAGGTAAGGCTACACAGGAAGCAGTGTGTGCAAATAAAACAATGGAATCAAAAAACAGCACTTAAAAAACATTCAGCAAGTATACATAATGCCCAAATATGGACTTGTATCAATAGCAGCATTTATGTAATAGTATAACTGTATCAGTAGCAGCATTAATGTAATAGCCAATACTCATGCCATTTAGACTGTTATCCTCTCTGACTTCACCCGTAACTTTACAATCAACTGCTACCGCAGGGCTCCAGCAGACTCCTGGATCTGCTACAATCATTCCAGGTAAACAGAAAGACAAAAAGGCCAAGGTCCCTGAGATTACTGAGAAAGCTCCAACTCTAGGTCAAAAGTACAGACAGCCCAGATAAGCACCTTTGCAGCCACTGGTCCAACGACTCCTAGGCCGATGACCCCTCAGGAGCCTGCCATGTTTTTTTGCCTTCCTGTGAATACTACCATGGCGCACATGTTGGTTGTTTGAAGTTGCTCAGCGGGCCTTAGCTTTCAACATCTCCTCTGTGGGTCTTGAAGGAGACACCGTGTCTTCCTCAATTACTGAAGCTACAACCAGTGTTGTGGTCGGATAAGCACATCCTCAGGCTTCCCCTTTAAAACAGACACCCAAAGTGAAGCAAACCACTTCTTTGTCTTTGCCTTCACCTCTTTCCACTTCTCAGACTGAATCCTAAGATCACATTAAAAAAGCTTTGGAGTTTGTGGCCTATATTAAATCTACAGAGCTCTGTCATGCTTTCATTACTGAGGCATCCTCATCTAAAAGGAGCTGGGAAGTAGCCTTCCAGGAGAAGAGATTCCTCTAGCTCTGAGGATAAGGAGGCATTCTTACTGTGACCACTTTCCACCACAAACTTACCCCGACTCGGATAACGACCTCTCTTCTGCTTCCCCATCTGAGGACTTTTTCCTTTGAGGATACACTGCATAGAAAGAAGAAGGCTTTCTGTTGACAAAGTAAGCAGCTCTCACAGGCTAAGATGTACTACAGGGAACTCATAAGCTTGCCTTCACCCAGATTACTGGCTATTCCTCCTTGACATGTTGTATTGGGTGATGTCTTTGAATACGTTGCTTTATACCCGTATTCTCTACCCCTGGTTGTAGGAAGCCAGACACGTTTTACAGCGTGATTATATGTCAGAAGCACCTTTACAAAACCTAAAGGCTGACCCTTCTGTTGTCTCCACTGACTCTACAAAAGGTGTACCTAAGGAACCAAGAAGACATCCCATACCTAATGACAGGGAAAGTAGATTAAGACAGTTTGGGTAAGAAAGTTTATACCACTGCCACACTGGCAATGACAGTTTTGAATTGCCAATTACTAATGAATCTCTTCAGGACAAAATTCTAGCTAAGATGTACACTATTGCAGATGAAACCCTATCTAAGGAAATCCAGGAGACCACCAGAGAAGCTTTACAAGTCTCCAAACAGTCCTTAAAATGTGGCTGTGATGCCTTAGATGCTTCATGCAGAGCAGCTGCCATAGGTTCGGTCATCTGCAGGCATGCTTGGCTCAGGGCTAAACCTCTGCCAAATCAGGTAAAGGCTAAACTATGGGATGCTCCTTTAGACGAGAAATTTTATTTTTGGTCCTGCAGTTGAACAAGTTTTTGAGAAGCTGGATAAAAAAGGAAAGCAAATTTAAGTAAAATTACTCTACCTGTCTCTTACCTCAAGATACAGAAGGAATGACCCTTCTAAACCTTGGCCTTTTCCAGTTAGACAAGACAAGGGAAGACCTCCCCATGGCAAAAGACCCAGATAATTCAGGAGATGGTAGCCAGAACAGTCGCACAGAGCAGGAAGCTCCAAGGGTAGCTCACATAACACAGAAATCAGCTGCGACTGTCAACTCCAGCCTGCAATACCCCCCCCCCCCCAAGCCTCCTTACCCATTGGAAAACCATCATCAGGGACCAGTGGGCACTCAGCATGATATAGAGAGATACTGTATCCAGTTCAGAGAAATACCATCCTCCTTGGATGTTACAAAATCACCAAAAGATCAAGAAAGCGTCTTGCCACCTATCCTCAGGGAGTTACTTCACAAAGGATCCATCCAGCCTGTCCTGCCAGGACAAGAGTGAGAAGGTTTCTACTTGAAGGTGTTTCTAGTTCCAAGAAAGGAGGGCACGTGGAGGCCCATCTTGGACCTGTCAGAGCTAAACAAGTTCCTCAACATTGCAAAATGCTTACATTGCAAAAATTTACTGCCCATGATCTTCCAATATGCCGTTATGGTCACTCTAGACTTAAAAGATGCTTGCCTCCATATCCCTTTGTAGAAAACAGTGACAGAGTACCTATGATTTGCAACAATAGGTTCTTACTTCCAGTTCTGTGCTTTGCCATTTGGCCTATCTACTGCTCCTAGAGTTTCCACAAAATGTCTAGCACATTGCAGAACTGTGGGGTTCATATTTATCCCTTCTTAGACTTTTTTAGGGAAGGTCCACATTAGAGACCCTAGATGCCTTGCAGATCAATGTAGGCTTCTTTCAGAAGGTAGTTCTCACTTTGTCTTAAAAAACTGAAAACTCTTTCTCAAACTAGAATCCTGTCTATGGGAGCTGTTGTGGAGTTGGTTCAAAAGAAAGCTTTCCTTCCCAAATATAAGATTACTTTGTTGTCAGGCTATCTGACCAGTCTGCTTCCAAAGCAGTTCATCACTGCAAATTCCTGAGGATACTGGGGACACGGCATTCTGCATTCTCATGATCCCATTTGCAAAGTTACACATGGGAACTTCTGTGGTTCCTAAACTCGCTTGGGAACAGCATTTCCCACCTTTGCCAACCCAGACGTAGCTTGGAGGGCCTACTTAGGTTCCTTGAAAGTGCACAGTATTTGGTCTCCTCAGCAGAGAAAGTTGCATGTAAATCAGAAGGAGCTGCCGCCAGTCTACCTGGCTTTTGCCTTTTAACAAAACTTAATCACAGGGACCCTGCAAGTCTGGACAGACAACACAGCATTGATCATAGGATCATAAGAGGTTACTAGGCTAATGACCCTAGGGCCCTTACAAGCCTAGCCAAGTAGGTTGTACATAAGCAAGGGGGGACTCTGGCCTACCCTCTGTGCAGCCTTTCCAGGAACATTTGGATGCTGGCTCAAGAAATAGGGCTAGCCTTCAATAGCTTCCTATGTTCTGGGTCAGAATAAATACCCTGGCAGATTATCTAAGCCTGGACTTTCTAGACCCCTGCAAATGGATGCTGAAGAGAGAGGCCTTCCTGGACCTAAGTATACAGAGGAGGATCCCCTCAATAAAACTGTTTGCCTTTCACCACAACAAACTACTGCCAAGGTTGTGCTGCAGAACTCAACAGACAGAAGCTTGGAAAGTAGATTCTCCATCACATGTACAAAACTGGTTCTTATGTCTGTTACTGCACTTAAACCTGATCATCCCCAGTCTTCTGACAAAAGTCATTTCAGACAGACCCAGAATGATCCTGGTGGTCCCCTTTTGGCTGAGAACACTGGTTCTCCCTCTTGATACACACTGAGTGGGGAGTTTCAGCACCCTACCAGAGGAAGTAGATGATCCTAGCAGTCCAAGGGTCCTGTCACCTAGCCGCCTCATCTCAACAGCCTGGAGTATTGAGTTTTTACACCAAGGAATGCATCCTGTACAGGGACATGCTTTCCATTCTAAAGGAAGCCCAATACCAAGAAGTTGTACATGGTTAAATGGAAAAGATTTTCCACTTGGTGTCACAGCAAAAGCACTACCCTCTCAGGCAGACCTAAATGTCATATTTGCAATACCAGTCAAGCTTCTTTATACTAGGGTTTTCCCATTCCAGTATTAAAGTACATGCATCTGCACCGTGTCCCACCTATCTTCTCACTTCCCGAATTGAAACTTTGAAAGGGGTGATTCACTTCACAACCCAGAAGGAGCCCCGTTCCAACACAGGATCTTAATTGTGTTAAAAAAAAAAAAAAAAAAAAAAAAACTAACCTTGTCCCCCCCTTTGAACCTGCTGCCACTGCTTCTCTAAAAATATTAACCTGGAAGGCTACTTTTCTTATAGCTGCTTCATCAGCTAAGGAAGTTTGTGAGATACAAGCCCTCATGTAAAAAAAAAAAAAAAAAAAAAAAAAAAAAAAAACTTTCACATCTTCCCCTGGGAGTAGAGTCACCTTCAGAACTAACACATTTATGCTTAAGGTGGTGAAACTTTGAACCAGGCTATCCACTTTCCAGTCTTCTTCCAAATCCACAGAGCAGGGTAGAGCCAAGTATTCCAGTCCCTGGATGTGCACAAGCAGATTAGATACTACTTAAGACAAAAAAAAAAAAAACTCTACTAGAGCAGAGCATTTACTGGAGTTTCTTTTTTCCAGAAGGCAAACAGGGCAAGCAGGTCTCCAAACAGATTGAAAATGGATAGCTAAATGCATCACATTCTGTTATTCGTACCATAGTAACATTTTACCTGGGCATATTAAAGCCCACTGAAGCAGGCATAGAGCTACTTCCACTGCTTTCCTCAAGAGTCCCAACCCAGGCATCCTAGAGGGAGCCACATGGAACTCCGTGCACACCTTTACAAAAATGTATATCCTAGACATTGTTTCCAGGGCAGATTTCGCTACTGCCATCCTGCAAAATCTTAATTCCTGGGGTCAAACAGATAACCCACCACCCAACTTTTAGCTTTGGAAGTCTTCCCAAGAGTCAGAACTGCAGCATTGACTATAAGGAACATAATACAGTCGTGTCTCACTTGCCATAATTTTAGATGTTCGAGTAGGTCATTGTTGCAGTATGTACTCCAGCCCTCCAACCTTCTGTTTGGTGACCACTTGTCTTCCCCTTGCTCTCCATCATCCGCTGTCTCCTATGTCTTTTCAACCTCCTTATTTTTATCCAGCTATATGGATTGAAAATCTTCCACACAGAAGTTTCATACACTGTTTTGTTTTTGGGCCCCCCCCCCCCCCCTGTACTTTAGTGGGTTGAGACTTTGGGGATACCACGGAGATGACTTGTATCAGATAAATAAATACTTAATCAGGTTTGTGTGTCAGTAACAAATTCTAAAATTATATATTATAAAATAGATGCCATGGATTTTCTTTTTGTAATTTGTTACTTTAAGACTTGGCTTTATGAACCTTCCATTTTTTTCGTGCTTCTGATGGCTTCATACTACTCGGTGTTTTTCAGTTTCATAGATCTGTTAAGGAGGACCTCATTATCTGACTTGACTAATATTTTTTTATTTTTATTTATTTTTTTTTTTATTAACTATTTGTTGATCTGAGAGATGATGCTTTTCTTTAGGTCCTAGCTGCCTAGATGCCCATCCCCTTTTTATGCGGATGGTATGTTATATTTTTCTAAAGTAGGTGTCCCTCGTTTTATATTAATTTGCAGAAGTGTGCTGTCTGTGGTTGGGAGTGAGCTAGCATGTTTTTTGAAGCAGACAATCTCCATTTGTAGCATGTCACCATATCTCCTAGAAGTGGCTGTGTGCTCCTCAAATGTGGTGATTTCAGAGAAAAAAACGAGACTGAGAGAAGGCAAATGGTTATTCTCATATGTACATCAACCAAGGAGTCTGTCCTCGTGGCTTAGCTGGTGCCACTGAGTGAGTGTTGTGATGTCATCTCCCTCCCTTTGATCCTCAGTCTGTTCAGTTTTCTTTTATTTCTTCTGGGAACTGGTTTTCCCCCTAATTGATTGCCTTATAACCTGGAAAAATTAAAGGGTTTGCCCCTCCATTTTTGTGTATTTCATCATCGTAGTCAGGAGTATGCCCATATGAGATAAAATTGCAAACTTGGTGAGCAACACTTGGAAAATTCAAGCTGAGGAGCTTCATCCTGACAAACTGCTTGTGTAACTTTTTGATTTAGTTTTTTGTTCAATTGAAGCAAAGTCAGGACAGGTTAGCTCCTTGTCTTTTATTTTTATTTATTTTTTATTGCTGTTGTATTTTATGGTTAAGAACTGAAGGGAGGAAGGACTTATCTTCCTTCTAGGAAACCGTTTGATGTTTTTGATTAGGGCAGATGCCTCTGAGTTACAAACATAGTGAGATGCGTTGTTGCAAAATTGTTTTCCAAGCAGTTTCATACAGTAAGTGTGAGAAGATTGTTCTGCCCAAGTTCCATTTTTCTTGTAGATCTGGAGCTGTTAGGAGTTACTTAACTAATTTTGTGCCATTGAGAGGGAAAAAAATAGCTTGTAACGTTTGGTATGGCAGCAGATGCTGTGAAAATTATCTTGAATTTTTTTTTTCTCTTGTTCACTCAGTGACTGTGTAAATGAAGCAGTTTCCTTTTAGAGCAAGGAACATCTTTGAATGTAGATTTTTCAAATTATTATTTTCCCCCTTTCACAGGGAAGAGAGGAGAGGAACATTCCGAGAATATTCGCCTGACCGTCGACACTATGATCCAAGAGGAAGACCTTCATACAGAGATTTTCGTTTCAAACATCGGTCACGCAGTAGAGACTATCATTCTGAATTTGATCTTCATGCTGGTGATTATTATGGGTCACGATATTCTGATGATCGGCCAAAGTACAGAGAACATCGAAGAAGTGCTTATGAGAATATACTCGAGTATGGGGACGGGCTAAGGGGTCGAAAGAGAAAGCGTGATTGGGTAGAACCTTTCCGTGGCAGAGATTATATAAGAAGAGCCGTTAGACGAAGTTATAGTCCTCGTTCCAGACAGTCTGTGAGATCTACCATCTGACGATTGAATTCAGAAAATTCCAGGAGGACTTTGAGCACAGACTGTTTAATTCTTGTGCTGATCATTGCAAAACTTGCCATTCAGGTTCTTGAAAAGCTACAAAGAACTCAACAATTTTAAGGTTACTTTGTAGTGGTCACTCAAGTAATTAAAATGGAGCTCAAACTAACTTTTTATTCAGAATAGATTGATAAAATCAAGTCAGGAAATGTGTTAAGAAGGTACCATTTACACACACATAATTCCTAGAAATTTTGCCACTCTGAAGCAAGCTTTGATAAACACTGAAGCAAAGGAAAGCTAGAGATGGATATTGTACATTCAGTATACTTTCTGCAGAGTACAGTTATGATATGCTTCATGAAAGGGTTTTGTCAATTTTGTGAAGAAAATAGATCCTACGGCAGAGTATATAGCACTGCCAAGCCCGTTTTCAGAATCTAAACAAAATTAGCTATAATTAAATGTAGAATGTGTTAAGTTGACACTTTAAAGACACAAAAAAATAAAGCTTTAAAAACAAAATAAATAATAAAAATCAAATGTGGCTTGATTTTTGAAACAGCATTGCAGTTTATTAGGCAGTGGACACAGTTACCCTGGATTCTCCAACTTTTGTGTGGCTAATGCGGAGTAAAAATCTATAACAGAACTGAAGTGAATACAAGGTCATTGCAGTTTATATCAGTTAGTAATTTGTCAGAGTGCTAGCTAATAAACCACTAGGACAAAAGATATTTTCAGACATATTTTCAGATAGAATTAAATCAAGTCTGTACAGAAAGGAAGTAAAGTCTGTTAGAGAAAGGTCCTTATTACCATCTGTAATGGGAACTAGCTAGAAAGTATAGTAATAAGATAAAAACTCAAGACGTGGCTCAGCAGAGCTATTAAATAACAAACACATAATGTTGTCATCCTGTCTACAGCAGGGCAATAAAGCTACCAAACTTGATAATTAATGTTAAGTGTCAGAACTGCAGAACACAGTAAACACTCAGTTGCTTAAAAATCGCTTTATGAGATTTTTTACTTGTATGACTAAGATAGGTTAGGTTCAGTGAAGTTTTATTTAATACCAGCATTTTAAACTGTGTCCAGAGTTATTTCATTCTTGCTGTGAAAAAAGTGCGTTTTCCTTACTTGGGTGTGACCCAGTGTTGGCTCTGCTTGAAACTGATTTCATCTTGCAAGTGCTGTGCAGACAAACTGGATTTCACAATTGAAATTTTGATTTCCAGAGGGACGTGTGACTAACATTCAGAATGTCTGCACTGTCACATTTGAAACCTGAACATTGTTTGTGGGTGTCCTTGAGTAAAGAGTTGTCTGTGAGAAGATGACCGACAAAACTTGGTTCTCACAGTTTTAGATATTGAGCCTAATATGAAGTCTGAAACAAACTAAGAATGCATTGCCCAGTGACTGAAACAGATTGTGGTAAATAGTCATATGCTTTGTCTCACCATTATAGCTGTCATTTTGTTTATTTCCTTGTTCTGCTATCTCTGCTCCCTTAATATTGTTGATCCTTAATGCTGACAATTTTTTGTGTATACTGTAAAGCAACATGTGTATATATAACAACTAAATGCTTTTACAAGGACTAGAAAGGAAGTTCAAACATGGCAGCGCTCTTTCAGCTTTGCAGGCCTCTTTTTTTAAGTTAGAGTATGAAGGTGGCAAAATAGCATATTGAAGACAGTTTCATTGTGTTTGACATCATAGGGGTTATTGTTCTGAGTACTCTCTTGTTGATGCTGTGGAGATGGTAACAATGGGGTTTCTTACATAATTGAGGATTGCTGGTCGGAAAGTCAAAAAACCTTAACCTGTGTCTTGAATTTGATGAGAGAGGTTAATGCTGATAGTTCATCTCCTCAGGGAAGTGTAGGAGTTCCTGCAAAAGTTAAAGTGGTCTTTTATCGATGTCCATCTAATTTGTGCAGATGACATCAGAGTATACGTGTAAGCCAGTCATGTCCTTTAAAGTTTTCTCAAAGAAAATAATGATCACGACTGTAAATGTGATTGTGTATTTTCCTTAATTACCCTTGTTTATTTACATTGTTTTGTGAGTGGCTAATAAATTGCTTTGTTATATTTTAAGTCTCCTGTACAGATGTAACTACATGATTCCTGGCTAGCAGTAATACAGGGAGTGCATTTTATTGTTCATTTGTTTTTGTTTACATTTACGATAACATTGCTGTTAGTGAAAGGTGTATTGGGTTTTCTGATGATGGATTTTATTCCCATTTTTAAGGGTAAGGTTTTACATAAGTGATGTAAAAAAATTAAAATAAAGTTAATTGTTAAAATAGTCCAACCAGGATGACTAGTGCTATTTCTTGTGGATACTGTGCTGAGCTGTTTGATGTATTTGCTTGCCATCTTTAAGTTGGTTTCTGATTTCTGTAGTCCATGTTGCCCATTTAACGTGAATCATTAAAACCTTAGATCCAATATTGTCTGCTCCATCTGGCTTTATCGCATCTGATTCTGATCCAACACTGGCTAATTCCTTCAGACTTCGAACTAGTCAGGCTCTTACTCCCTTACCCATAATTCCATGTTCCTCACCCTACTCTTCAGATCTACTTTGCCGCCATTCCTGTCAGCAGCTTGATCCAAACCTGCTTAGGTTTATCTTTTCAAAAAGTTTATGGCATTGCTTGTTTGATTCTGTATCCCGTATCCCTTTCTTAATGTTAGCATAGGTAATGTTGTGTGTGGTAGGTAGATGGGTAGGCAGGTCGCTGTATTTTAAGTGTTTCATCCTGTAGCTAGGTTTCCTGCATTTTGGGATGATATTTGCTGTAGCTGGTCTTACTCAGTAGTTAGCCTTAGTGTTTTAGTAGTGCAGGGTAGCTGTACAAGTATTTTTTGTAGGTAGTGTGCTTTTGTGGATTTTCTCCCTCTAGTGTTGGTTCATGGAAAAAGGTTTTAAGAAGTGCATTCCTTGTGTGGGCACAAGCCGTCATCTCAGGTTGCACACAGTTGTTGTGTAGTGCCTGAGAGCATTGCACCTAGATTCAGCATGATGTCCTGAATGTCACTGTTGCAGTATTCTTCACCCAAGGGATCTCCTGCAAAGCAAAGCCCAAAGTCCAGCCAATATACCAAAGCTTTCAGCTGTTATAGGTGCCATACATCACAAATATGTTCCCCACGCATGACGTAGGGTCGCAGGTACTCAGGACTTCTGAATGCCCTTCTGTTGTGCTGATTACCAAGCCATGATTTCGGATAAGTGCTCAACTGGGGATGTTCATCGTGTTACCCTGCTGCAATCATCACACTTGGGTTATCCTGCCGTTAGGCGGTCCCGCAGTCGGCCTGAGTTCCAAAGTCTTGGTCCGGTGTCGGTTGCTGCCGCTTCTTCCCTGATGTCAGTGTGCCAGGGGTATATGAGGCATCCGACGCCATTTTCTCCAGTCTTTCTTGCCGCGCGGTGCCCGAAGCAGAAGCAGTTCGCAAGTGCTGGTCGGCCAACACCTGAGATTTTCTAATCGAATTTCAGTCCGAAGTCGTCAATAAAGCGAAGTACCCCGTTGGGGAACCTTTTCTTGCCTCAGTCCGATGTCAGAAAAAGTTAACAATTGCATTTCTTGTGGGAAGCAAATGCCTCATAAGGACTTCCATTCTTATTGTATTCCTTGCCTAGGCCCAGACCACAACGTCACAGGTTGTCGGTTTTGTGCTAGGTTTAATAAACGAACTATCAAACGCTGTTTTGACTTCGCACAACATTACTTTGATAGGAAATTTAATTATATCATGCCATCGGAGCAGCCGACGACCGGCATGCATAACAAACGTAAGGGTAAGGACAGGCAGCCTAGGAACAAGCCAGATTCCGAGGCCTCTGCCGGGCCTGTCGCCGGTTCTCCGGTTTTTAGTGAGGCGCCTACGCAGCCCCTGACGACTGCAGAATTGGAACCCCAGACAGCTGTGGATTCTCAAGCTGAGTGTACTAGGCCGTCGCAGCCATCTTCATTAGGCACTTCCGACACCAGAGCAGGAGGAGATCCTGGTGCAGTAGAAACACCTTCGGTTGCAGAAGGTGTCTTCAGACCGACTACACTGACCATTAAATTTTATGATAAGCTTAAAACTCCATTAAAACCAAAAAAGACTGTACATCAGTCTACAGTTCAAGGCCCCATGCCTAAGAAACAGATGCTTAAGATGGCTGAAGATTTGATCACCCTAATCAGGGGTTCCCATCCCCCTCCAGATAGAAGACCAAGACAAGAGGAGGATTATGCTTCTTGTGACCGGGTTTCTATTTCCTCAGATTCTTCTGAGGAACAGGATTACGCTTTTCCCCCTTATGAAGACTCTGATGCTGAAGACTCTATTCCCTCAGCATCTCCCCCTGAAGACTACTCCTTTGGGGAAACTTTACATACCATGAGGGGACATTTCCACTGGGAAGGCCAGGACTACTCTGATTCTAAGAAAAGGCTCCGAGAGTTCCTTTTACTACCCCAGCACAGACCACTTGCTATCCCTCCAGTTTTAGACATTGTGGATGTTTACTTGGAGTCTAGTCTAAATCCAGACGTCTCTACCTCCTGCTCCAGCCAAACCAGACAGGTACTACAGAGTACCTGACTCTCACAAATTCCTTTATAAAAGCCCTGTGGCTGACCCAGAAACAATTTTCCAGGGTCCCAATGGGGCTAAAGCTTCTATGGCTAAAACTCCTGTGCCCTCTGAAAGGGATTCCAGAGCCCTAGATAGATGGGGAAAGAAGATGTACACCTCAGCTAGTCTGCTATGAGAGCATTAAATTGTCAGTTTCACATGCTGAAATATCAGCAATTCCTAATGTCTCAGTTAAAACAAAAAATGAGCACACATTCTGAACAGTCTGAATTCAAGGAAATGCAGGATCTGTTGCATGCAGCTGAACAGGTGGGCAAACCTACTTTACAATGTGGATTTGATTCATTGGAAGCTTCCTGTAGAGCAGCTGTTACTGGCTCTGTTATACGTAGACATGCTTGGTTAAAAGAACAAACCCTACCTGATCATGTTAAAGCAAAATTATTGGATGCACCTTTACAGCAGGATGTATTATTTGGTGTCAAAGCAGAACAGGTTTTAAAGAAAATGGAGGATAAGGCGAAGTCTATGCAGACGGTCAAGGATTTTTTACAGGTACAACCCCCTCGTTTCAGCAGAAATTGGCCAACAAAAAACTGGTCCTTTCCAGCTTCGGACAGATCACAGAAGGGCTAATACAGACGCCCAGGGGGCGGAGGTCAGTCACAAGGCCCTTACAAACGTCGCCATTGGGGTACTGCTACTCAGAAAGGAGGAGAAGATAGGCCCCAAGCTAGCAGAAGACAAACACAATGACTCAATTCTCAAACTACCAAGCAAATCTCTCTTGGCAGCTCCCTTGGGAGGAAAATTTGCACTTTTTGCAGACAACTGGCACATCATCACAAAAGACAAATGGGTCCTAAACATAGTCTCACAAGGATACATATTCCACTTTGATACCTTGCCAAGGATAAAAGGAATGCTAAACCTGCCACCAAATCAATGGGCAGAGGCACAAAAACAAATTACAGCTCTCATGGACATGAGCCATTCAACAGGTACCTACACAGGATCAAGGACAAGGATTTTACTCAAGATGCTTTCTAGTCCCAAGAAAAGACAAAGCATGGAGACCCATTCTGGATCTTTCAATTCTGAACACCTATCTACAAGTACCAAAATTCAAGATGCTAACACTGCAGCAGCTTCTTTCCATGCTGGGCAAGAATGCTTGGCTAGTAACGTTGGACCTAAAGGAGGTATACCTGCATGTCCCCATCAGACAAAATTGCAGAAGATACCTCCGCTTCATTGCAGGTTCAACCCATTATCAGTTCTCTGCACTGCCCTTTGGCTTATCTACTGCGCCCAGGGTCTTCACAAAATGCCTCTGGCACCAGTAATTGCATGCTGCAGACAAATAGGAATTAAAATACACCCATACCTGGACGACTGCCTTATTCAAGCAGAAAGCAAGGACATTCTTTTAAAGCATCTGGCATTTGTCAAACACCTTCTAAGTTGCCTAGGGTACACAGTAAATGAAAAGAAATTAAAACTAGTGCCCTCACAAAACATAATATTCCTGGGTGCCAGCTTGAATACAACAGCCCAGATGGCTTATCTCACGCCAGACAAGCAACAACAGCCGACTCAATACTTCAAAATAATGGCAACAAAGACCCAACTCCCTGCAAGAAAAATTCTGCAGGCCTTGGGATTCATGGCATCTTGCATACTACTAATACCATTTGCAAAACTGCATATGAGGAAATTACAATGGTACCTGAAAAGCGTATGGACTCAGCACAGCCACAGCTTGGAAACAATGAATACCATTCATTCCCTGCCTTCAACAGGAGTTTCTATGGTGGGCACAGGCATGTCACCTCAACAAGGGTCAGCCTTTCACCTTGCCCACAGCCAGGCAAACTATGACAACAGATGCATCAGACTATACCTGGGGAGCACACATGGCAGGACAGTGCATTCAGGGCAAATAGACTACAGATCAAAGGCATCTGCATATCAATCAAAAAGAAATGCTAGCAGTACAGAATGCCCTAACAGCTTTCAAGGACCTCTTACGCCCAGGACAACTAATAATAAAGATGGACGATACCACAGTAATGTGGTACATAAGCAAGGGGGCACACATTCCTACCCTCTATGCAGGCAAGCAATGACCTTGTGGAAGAAAACACTGTCTTACCAAGTTCAATTAAAAACACAATTCCTGCCAGGAAAGAAAAACACATTGGCAGACGACCTAAGCAGAAACATCATGGATCCCCACAAGTGGAAACTAGATCCATAAGTATTTGCAATGATAACTCAAAAATGGGGACGCCCAGACATAGATCTGTTTGCCAACCCCCAAAACTACCAACTTCAAAAATTTTGCACAAGGACATTCCATCCACAAGCTTGGAAAGTGGACGCCCTCTCATTCAGTTGGAAAACATTAACAGTGTATGCCTTTCCTCCACTGCCTCTTCTAGCAACGGTACTGCTGAAAGTCAGATTAGAGAGGCCACAAATGATACTCATTGCACCAGACTGGCCACGCCAGCACTGGTATCCAATTCTAAGGAACATGGCCCATGGCCCACCATGGATTTTACCACAAATTCCTCACCTGCTCACCCAGCGAGACAGTCAGATTCTATACAGCCAGCTCAAGACTTTAAACCTGGCTGCATGGCAAATTACCTAAACAACCAGCCAACACCTGTATCCAAAGCTGTAATGGATGTCATTCTGGAGGCCAGGAGGCCCAGCACCAGGAAAACCTATTCAGACAAATGGAAAAGATTTTGCGTGTAGAACCAGGCTAAAGGCCAAAATCCCCTTGATGCAAACATTCCTCAGATTCTACAATATTTAACTGATATGTTGTACAAAGGACTTTCCTTTTCATCTATTAAGATCCACGCTTCAGCAATTTCAGCTCATTACAACACTGATCCTCCTCTATTTTCACATCCACTCCTAAGGCAGTACCTCAGAGGGGCTAAGAACATACGACCGCCCAGGAGAGCACCAACACCTACTTGGGATCTCAACTTTGTTCTGGAAAAGCTTACACTGCCGCCCTTTGAACCAGCTTTTTCAGCTGATTTAAAATGTATTTCATGGAAAACTGCCCTGCTACTAGCAATAACTTAAACTAGAAGAGTCTCAGAGCTACAGGCACTAATGGCAGTGGAGCCCTTCCTCATTTTTCATCAAGACAGAGTCTCTCTACGAACTACCCCTTCCTTTACGCCAAAGGTGGTATCCAGTGTGGTCCTAAACCAAATCATTCATTTGCCCACCTTTTTCCCAAATCCCCAGAACAAAGGAGAAAGACTCCTGCACTCTTTGGACATTCACAGGCAATTATGTTACTACTTGGATAAAACTAAGGCTTTCAGAAAAATCTGACCAGCTCTTTGTAGCCTATGCTGCAGGATCACAAGGAAAAGCTATCTCAAAACAGACCATTTCAAAATGGATAGGACATTGCATACGTTTCTGCTACACGCATCATGGGAAACCGGTACCTGCTAACATTAGGTCCCACTCCACCATGGCTACAGCTACATCAGCAGCCTTTCTCAGGGGGGTGCCAACCAAGGATATTCTGGAAGCTGCAACTTGGAGTTCAGTGCACACCTTCACCAAACACTATATCACTTACCTCTATATTCTAAGACTAGAGCTGGTTTTGCCACTGCAGTTTTGCAGGGCCTACTAGCTTCTTCTAACCCTGTTTAACTCCACCACCCATCCTTAGCTTTGGGATTCAACCCAAGTGTGATGACTGCAGCAGGGTAACACGATGAACATAGTACAGATGTCCTTCAAGGATGCATCTGCAGTCCTTACATATGGGTTGTCCTGCCTCAGGCCGCCCTTCGGTCGGCCGGATTCCAAAGTCTGGGTCTGGCGTCGGCTGATGTCGCCCTTTCCCCGATGTCAGAGCGCCTGGGGTATAAAAGCGTCAGCAGACGCCATCTTCTTAAGTCTTTCTTGCCGCGCGGTGCCCGAAGCAGAAGCAGTTCGCAAGTGCCGGTCGGCCAGCTCCTGGTGATTTCAGCTACCGAAGTCTTCAAAAAAGCCAAGTACCCCGTTGGGGACTTTTTCTTGCCTCAGCCGATGTCAGATCAAACGGTTAAAGTTAATAATTGTTTATCTTGTGGGAAACAAATACCTCATAAGGATTTCCACTCTTACTGCTTACCCTGCCTAGGCTCAGACCACGACGTCTCGGCCTGTACAGCCTGTGCTTCCTTCAATAAACGCACTCTTAGACGTCGGGCAGAGTTTCCAGATGAATTTTTTTGGGAAAAATTCAGATGTTAAGTTGTCTATCTCGCCTTCATTCTTGCTGGATGGGTTCGGAGCCGATCCTCGGCTCCGACTCGGCCACTCTAAAAGTTTGAGAGCTAGTTCCACCGGCTCGAGGCTCCCCTATATCCCACAATGCTAGGCGGTAACTCCTCAGATCTCATTTGCCGCTACAGCGATCGAGGTGCGTTCCTACCGGCTCAGGTTAGTTTTTGAAAAGAAACTAGTCATTTCTTAGCTTTTTTCCCCTTTTTAAGTTAGTTTTTCTAAATAGTTTTATACAGTGAGTAGTTCTATCCCATTCCCAGTAATTTTCCCCCCTTTTTCCAAAACTCACTAGAAAATTTTCCCTTGGGCCTTAGGCCCAGTCCCTCCCTTCCTAGTAGTGAGTGACTGTGTTTATAGGGATTTATTTGTCTAATTAACTTCTAAACTACTAACTTAATTTAATTTAAATTATTTTTCTAATAAGTGTAATCGGTGTGTGTGTTTGTGTGGTTACACTTCTCTTCTTAGACATGTGTAAGGACTCAAAGGTCTCAGGTTTTAAGAAGTGTGACTCGTGCTGTCAGAAGATGTCTCTGACAGACGGTCACACTTCTTGTGTACTGCCTGGGACCTTTGCACCTGCAGGACTCGTGCTGTTTGCCATGGCTTCAGCCCTAGAGTCCTGCAGGAGCGAAAAAATAAACTTATATTAAGGGGCTTATTGAAGCCTGAGGGTCCCTCGACTTAGTCCTCTGGGAAACCCTCTAAGCCTTCCAGACCTTCGGCTCCGGTCTCTGAGCCGTCTTCTGGAGGTCCTAAGGCTATTCGAACATCGGCTCCAGCCGGAGCCGATGAATCTTGAACACTTGCCCCTACTATTTCCTCGGCTCCGGCCGGAGCTGTGGAAGACATAACTGTGTCGGCTCCGATCAAGTTGTCGGAACCGACATCTAGAAAAAGGTCCCGATCTCCATCTATCGGCTCCGTTCATTCGGCTCCAGCATCACCTTTGCTGTCTGAACGGAGCCATAGATCTCACTCCTCTAGGTCTTCCAGACTATCGGATCATGACCTTCAGAGAGTAGTGAGTCGACTTCTTAAGTCCGAGGCACTAGCCCAGATGCTTCAAAGTCCGACTCAACAGTCGAGAACTATTCCCATTACTCCAAATGTTCCTCCTCTGACTCTTTTGAGTTCGGAGCCGGGGCGGCTCGGACCCGAGACTGTGGTGGCGTCGGAACCGATACCATTGTCTTTGGTGCCGTCGTCTGCTCTGATGTCTTCCTTGGAGGCATCTCGGTGCCGGACTTCCCTCGTCGGCTCCGAGGGGGCGAGTGGCATCGGACCCTTGTCCGACCCTGCTCTCCCCCTCGGTGCTTCGGCGCTGGCGAGTTCGGCTCCGACATCGGTCTCGGAGCCATCACTGTCGGTGCCGGGGGAGGTTTTCAGCTTTTCGGAGCGGAGACCTCCGGCTCTGTTTGACAGGGGTGCCTTCAAGGTCAAGAGGAGCGTGTTAGAACCAGGTTCAACTCCACAGTCGGCTCCTTCTGCCCCTCCCTCCACGGTGCCTCCGGTGATTTCTGCTCACTCTCTCATCCCCGACCGTAGAGAGCCAGCTCCTCAAGTTTCCCCAGTGGGGATCTCCTCCTCTTCCGAGGCCTCTCCTGACCCGGTAGGAGAGCCCCCTAGGAAGAGGCAGTGTAAGAGGAAGCACGTTGACTCTCCTGAGTCTGTCACCTCTGACACTGTTTTAGAGGAATCTGAAGGCTCCCCTCGTTCCCCCTCTGAAGATGTCTCCTTTGCAGACATCCTCGAAATCCTAAAACAGAGGGGGAATTGGCCAGCCCTCAACCCTTCAGAGGATGAATCAGTGTATCTTGAGGCGTTTGGCTCTTGCCCTTCCACCTCCTGGGTGTCCGCTCCCTTTGACCCCCTTATGCAAGTGGTGGCAAAGAAGGCTTGGGCGGCTCCTGATTCAGTGGAACCCACCCCTAGGAGACCATCAAAATTCATCACTGCCCCCAAGGACAAAATTTTTAACCAAAGCGTCTCTGTTGATGCTATGGTGGTGGCTGCCACCAAGAAGGAGTTAGCCGATCCTTCGGTGCCTGTTCATCCTCCTAACAAGGAGTCTAGGTCGATGGACAGGTACGGGAAGCGGATGTTCTCGTCAGCGACCTTTACTATGCGATCGCTGAATTACCTGTGTCATTTCACTCGCCTTCAGAGGGATTTGCTCAAGGAAGCGAAATGTTAAAGGACCCAACAGCTGCGGGTTTTCAGGATAGAATGAGCTCTCAGCTGGCAACCCTTAATTCTATAACTAACTCCTCCATGCGCCTCCTTTCATATGTGGCGGATGGAGCAAGTAGAGCGGCAGGTACAGGTGTAGCCTTGCGTCGGCACGCCTGGATGCGGCTATGTAACTTCCGTCGGAGAGAAATGCGACATCAGCCGACGTCGGACCCAGACTTTGGAATCCGGCCGACCGAGGGCTGCCTGAGGCAGGACAACCCACATGTTATGACTGCAGTTGCATGTCTATCGGACATCTACATTTATGGTAGGTACAAAACTGTACTTTTCCTTATTTAGACGACTGGCTCCTTACAGCCCCCACCAAGCATCTCTTGCTTCTCGCCAGAGACTACACCTTTCACACATGTCAGGCACTAGGCATTTCAATAAATTACGAAAAGTCTGTCTTGTCGCCTTGTCGTGTTATTACCTTTATAGGCGCAAATCTAGACACAGTCAACATGTCAGCCAGACTCGCAGAGCAGAGAATAGCAGACATACACAGACAGGTCTCTCTTGCCTTGCAGGGCAACAAAGTCAAAGCCAGATTGATCCTGAAAGTCTTAGGGATTATGGCGGCGGCCATCCCTCTTCTACCATTAGCTCGCTTCCATATGAGAATTTTACAATGGATGCTCTTCACACAATGGTCTTTCCAACGACTTCCAATGTCCCATCCTATTCGGATAACTCAATCGTGCAAGAATCATCTCTCTTGGTGGATCACATCTCCCCAGCTCCACCTAGGGAGACCTTTCGTCCCCTCCCCTCCTCCCTGATCAGGTGGGGGGGGCATTACCAGGGCAGGACAGTCCAGGGCATGTGGCAACCTTTCGAGTGCCACTTGCACATAAATGTCCTAGAGATGAGAACATTGCTTCTAGCGTTGCAAGCCTTACAAGACTCTCTTCCCAAGGGAACTATAGCAATTCAGACAGACAATATGTCTGTAGTGTGGTACATCAACAAACAAGGCAGAACCAGATCTTACCCCCTATGTCGAGAGGCACTCAGACTGTGGCAATGGGCGATTTCTTCTCAGCGGTTTCTGTTAGCAACGCACATTCCCGGGAAGTCCAGTGTGATTGCAGACAAATTGAGCAGAGCTATTCTCATGCCTCACGAGTGGTCTCTGAAGAATTCAGTGTTGGAGAAAGTTTTTCAAAGTGGGGCCGGCCTTGCTGCGACCTTTTTGCTACTCCCCAAAACAGCAAGTGCGACGATTTTTTCACCCTCTTTCCCCAACCAGGCCACCCCAGCAGAGACGCTCTAGTACACTATTGGCCCCGGGGACTTCTGTATGCTTTTCCTCCCTTCCCACTGATATCTCAGCTAATACAGAAAGCCATCGCTCAGAAAGCTTCCTTGATCCTTATTGCCCCTTACTGGCCTCGACAGGTTTGGTTCCCGTTTCTCCACCGTTATCTGTTGGAGCAGCCTTGGCATCTGGACCCAGTTCCAGACCTCTTGACCCATCAGTCGGGTCAGTTGCACCACTCACTTCCTTCTCTGAACCTCACAGCATGGTTCTTCCAATTCCAACTCTAGCCAGGCTTCCTCTGATATCTCGCTCAGAGATATTTTGATAGCCTCTCATAAAGCTTCCACTCGGAAGATTTATCATAACAAGTGGAAACGTTTTTCCTATTGGGCGCAGTCAAAGAATATAGATCCTTTCACTGCTTCCATTCAATCCGTTCTAGATTTTCTAGCCGAACTTTTCCACTCAGGTTCGTCTCCATCTACCATTAGGGTTCAATTGGCAGCAATATCGAACTTTCATGTTGGAGTCTCAGAGTCTTCCATTATGTCTCACAAACTCTGCAAAGCCTTTTTAAAGGGAGTTTTTCTCCTCAAACCACCAATTAGGGATCCTCCTTCTCAATGGGATCTCAACTTGGTTCTGACGTCCTTAATTCTTCCCCCACTTCGAACCTGCGGCTTCGTGTTCAATAAAGTTACTGTCTTGGAAAACACTCTTTTTAGTAGCTGTCACTTCAGCTAGAAGAGTCTCTGAACTCCATGCTCTGTGTAGTCGACCCCCTTATCTTGTGTTTCATATGGATAGTGTGTCCTTGCGTACTAACCCATCCTTTTTGCCAAAGGTAGCTTCACTGGCAAATTTGAATCAAACCATTGAGCTTCCTGTCTTCTTCCCTAATTATTCTAATAGGTCAGAACAAAAGTTACACTGTTTAGATGTTCATCGCCAACTTAGGTACTATTTAGACAGGACCAAACAATTCAGGAAGTCTGATCAATTGTTTGTTTCTTATGCAGAAGGTAGAATGGGCCTTCCAGTTTCTAAAGTATCTCTCTAGATGGCTTACTTCGTTGATTACCCTTGTGTATGAGATCAGACATCAACAGTTGCCATCCAAACCCAGGGCTCATTCAACTAGAGCTTTAGCTGCTTCTATAGCTTTCCAGGATAGGCTGCCTATTGATTCGATTTGTTCTGCAGCTACTTGGGCTTCTCCCCATACCTTCATTTCTCATTATAAGTTGGACTTGGCCTCTAGAGACCGAGCCAACTTTGGTTCCACTGTACTCAAGAGTCTGTTCCGATAGGCCACCCGGGACAAGGTGCTAGGGACGCGGTCCCATCCAGCAAGAATGAAGGCGAGATAGACAACTTAACATTTAGAAGTTATGTACCTACCATAACGCGTTCCATGTTAGTTGTCTTCTTCTCGCTTCTTTCAATCCCCCTCCTTCCCCCTAGCCAGGACAGACCTAGAAGAGTTTTTTTTTTTTGTTCCCTTTATGGAATTTACTTGCTGGGCTTAGCTTTCAAATGAGATCTGAGGAGTTACCGCCTAGCATTGTGGGATATAGGGGAGCCTCGAGCCGGTGGAACTAGCTCTCAAGCTTTGAGTGGCCGAGTCGGAGCCGAGGATCGGCTCCGAACCCATCCAGCAAGAAAGAAGGCGAGAAGAAGACAACTAACATGGAACGTTATGGTAGGTACATAACTTCTAATTATATCATGCCGTCGGAGCTTCTGACAGCTCATTTACCCAAAAAAACGCAAGGATAAGGACCGACACACGCGGTCCGCGGTTCCGGCCGACTCCACGCCTAGGCCTACCGCGAGTGTCTCTGTCTCTGCTGAAGCAACCGGTAACTTCGGTACCGGAGGCCACCACTGGGTCGGTCATAGAATTTCCGTCTGAAACCGGTGCTCAGGAATTATCCGACACCATTCCTGTTGATAAATCTACTCCAGCACGTGGGGCAGCCAGGCCTCCTGTATCCATGTCCATTAAGGCCTTTACACGTGCTAAAGCTGCTAAACAGCCTAAACCTCTCCCTCCCAAGGCTATTCCTCAGGGATCCTCTACCGGTTCACAAATTTTAAGTTTGGCTGAAGACCTTATCTCCTTAATCAGAGGCTCCCAGCCACATCCAGACAGGGGCTCTCAACCACCTCCCGGCAAAAGGCCCAGGGTTGAGCAGGCAGATCCCCAGTCTTCGGATGAGGCCTCAGATGACTCTGCCCAGTCAGACTACCAGGAGGAGGCCTTTCCGGCCTACGAGGATTCTGATGCAGAGGAATCTATTCCCTCGGCTTCCCCCCCTGAAGAGTTTTCTTTGGGGAGACCCTTCACA
>NC_056732.1:1582160835-1582428335 GCF_019279795.1 Protopterus annectens | reverse complement strand
CAGTCTGCATAAAAGTCTGTCTCTATTTTAAAATGCTGTTCAGGATGTGCAAAAGTACCACCTGAAAAGATGTATTTACAGGCAGTACAGTTCCTGCATGAAAAAGTCCCCATTCTGTTTGTTAGATCCTTAGTCTTAGATCCTTGGACTTTATAACATGTGTCTTTTTAATGATTTTGTGTTTGTAAAAGAAAAATGAGATATAGGATCAATCACCTCTTCTAGCTCCTTAGTGGCTGTGCAAAGTGTTCTATATAGGCAAAACTAACAGAATGTTGAAAGAATGTATTTTAAAACAGAGGGATATAGTTAATAAGAAAGAAAGTAGTGCTCTAGCTAAACATGTAGAAGCAGGGGGTATACACCATGTTTTTAGATTCATGGTTCTAGAAGTAATAGAAGAAAGTACTGGGGAGGGAGACATGAAAAACAGAACAGAAGAAGCTGAACAAAAATGTATCCTACAACTGAATGCAGATAACCCCCCCTCCCCCCAGGCATTAATGAAACTGTATCTCTGAAACTATTTTTAAGGGCAAGAGCACTTAAGCGCTGAATCCCCTGGAAAGCTGTTTATGCCTATTCATGCACAATGTAATATTTTTCTATGTTTTATGAATGATATAATATGTTTTAATTGTGTTTTTAAACTAATTTGCATAAGTGTTTGATTAACAACACAAGCTGATTAGTTGTTGCATATAAATTTGTGCAAGTTGATTTCTTATTCAGTCTGAAGAAGCGATCAGCAGGTCACGAAAGCACTTACTTTTATTCATTTTAGTTTGCTATTAAAGTGGTTTTCCTTTACCGTGGTAGTTCGGCTTCATTTATTTTTATTATTTTGCACTTTAAGCTTTGAGGTGAAAACCTTGCTTCTATCTGGTACATGAGTTTATTCTTCTTTTTGGTTTGGAGTTTATTGTGAATATCAGGTCCGGGATATGGCAGAAGGATATGATGTTGAACTAAATTATAACCCTAATGGGAATGGCATGTTACAGAACCATATGGAACGTTTCAGCCGAATTTTGAACACGGAAGTGAATCCCCTAGTCGAAAGACTGTTTTTTTTTTCAGAGGACTATGCAGTGGAAATAGACCAAGGGCCACAGGTACTTTTTCAAGACAAATTTAAAGTGTTTGAAAATAAACTCTACAAGTTTAAAAGGCTTTAATGGCAGAGGTTTCATCTGGAAGCCTCATTACGCTATAAGATAGTCCCCAGAGGTTTAACAGTACTGACTATGCCTACATATGGGAACGTCTTTCCTAACCTGCTTAAAAATGGCAACAGCTTAATTTACAGCTAAGTTATGATTACATGATTCTGCTTATAGAGTTTTTCCTACCCCAAGAGAGACAAGTGAACTGAAAACTCTACAGAATGACTTGCACGTTAATTTTTCCACCATTATCGTTGGAGATAAATTAGACACTTTATATGAAAATATATCAAGTTATGAAAAGAGACTGCAAAATAAGAAGCTTAAAAAGCTTCTGGGTACAATAACAATTTCCAGAGTGGGATGGTGTTCTCATGGCCTAAGCCACCCACCGTAACAATGAACCAACCTATCAACTTGCCCCCTCTAGAAGCGGATAACACCCAACGGCCAGTGAATAGCTTAAGAATGGAAGGAGGAGTGGCTACATCTCTTGGCTTGAGTGAGATGCAGATCTCACTGACAGCATCAATGGAGCAGCCTTTAATGGTTAGAAATAAAGATTTAACAGCAAGGAACAATAAAGATGCAGAGAACGGTAACCAGCTGAACGGAAGTTCTTTTTCCATGGCTCAGAAAGGATTAACAGAGACTCCAGCAGTACCCTTCATCTTGAAAAATGCCCTCCCAATAAAGGACAGATCGAGGAGCAGGGGAAGAAAGGGTCAGGTACGGCAGTTACCAAATATGAAAGGAATACAGAATAAGATTGTAACTCGCAGCAGGAATACAAAGGTTTGGTAATTAATCCTTCTTTAACATTAACCGAGGCACAGATTTTGTTATTAAACAAAGGGCTTTCTTTTATCCCAGCCTAGAGAACAGTAATAGTGGATATTTTGAAGGAACTTTAACTGTTTGGCCATACTCTAACTCTTAAAACTATGTTTAAAGGAACAGCAATAGTGACTGCTAATAGTTTTAAAAAACCCAGCACCTTTGTGCCTAAAATGCATTCGATGGTTGCCTGTCAGTTTGTGAAAAGCAAATAAGAGATGTGTTTGAAATAGATAGAGCACCTTCCTTTTTTAATTTGAATAAAGAAGAATCTAATGCATTATGTGAGTTACAGGCATTACACTCTGTGGAAATCAGGCCAGCAGACAAAGGAGAGGGAATTGTAATCATGGATAGGGAATTCTACATTAAGTAAATGATGAAGCTGTTAGGTGATAAAGGAACTTATGTATGCATTACGAAAGCTACAGTGAAAGGAATTGTTGATATAATTGCTGTGTTACTTTTTGATTTATTAACACATTTGATATCAGAAGATTTGTTCAAATATTTTATAATTGAATCTCCCATTACCCCTGTCATTTATGGGCTTCCCAAAGTGCATAAAGATGCAGTATACCCACCTATGAGACCTATAGTCTATAGCAAAGTTTGGGCTACAGAAGACAGGTCTATGTAGAGAAGAATTTGCACCTAGTAATAGAAACATGTGAAACACTATTGAGAGACACCAAATCTTTTTTACAAGCATTATATGAAGGGTAGTTTTACTAAATAGGGAATATCTACTGGTGACACTCGATATAACATTTCTTTTCACTGTGATTCCTAATCAGTGGGGAACTGAAAATATTAGAAATTTATTATGCATGAAACGTGTTTTCACAAATGATAAAGTAAAGCTGTTGTGTAGCCTACTTGAAATTATTTTGAAAAATAATGTATTCTTGTTTAAAGAAGACATCTATTTGCAGAAGATTGGTGTAGCTATGGGCACAGCATGTGCCAATAGCTATGCCAAACTGGCCTTAGTACAGTGGGAAAATATGTTCCTACTGCATGGTAATGATTTTAGCGAACATGTCCTATGGTATGCACGTTTTGTTGATAACATGTTTTTTCTTGGGGGAATTCAACAGAAATGTTAGAGAATTTTATAGAATACCTTCATACAACAACTTTTTTTAAAATTTACTTGTAAATACTCAAATGTACAACTAGAATTTTTAGATGTCTTGGTTAAAAAATCAGAATTAGGAGAAATAGCCACAGGTTTATATAGAAAACCAAGCAGGAAAAACTCTCTACTACTTAGAAATAGCTTGCACCCAAGGCATATCAGTAAAAATGTAATGAAGGGACAGTTCTTGAGAGTTATGAAACTACACGACAGAGAAGAACTTGAGGAAGCCTTATCATTGCTGAGAAAAGATCTTAGTAGAGGCTATAACCAACAAGAAATTGATGCCATTATTGAAGAGGCCTATAAAGAGAGGAACGTTAAGGGTAGACCATACTTTTCAGAACGTGTCACACAAGATATATCTGAGATAAACCCCACGAAAGATAAACTTAGGTTTCCTATTACATATGCTAGTGACATCAGTTTGTTCTGAGATATTTTTAAGAATAATTGGAATATCCTAACAGCCACTAAGGAGTTAGAAGAGGAGATTGATCCTATACCTCATTTTTCCTTTACAAACAAGAAATCATTAAAAAGACAGTTATGTTATAAAGGACAAGGGTCTAAGATGAAGGATCTATCAAATAGAATAGGGACTTTTTCATGCAGGAACTGTACTACCTGTAAATACATCTTTTCAGGTGGTACGTCCGTACATCCTGAACAGCATTTTAAAATAGAGACAGACTTTTATGCAGACTGCAGGACAAAAAATGTAGTTTATTTTAGTTTTGTCAATACTGCAAAGATTTCTATATAGGCAAAACTAACAATGTTGAAAGAACGTATTTTAGAACACGAGGGATATAGTTAATAAGAAAGAAAGTAGTGCTCTAGCTAAACATGTAGAAGCAGAGGGTATACACCATGTCTTTAAATTCAAAAGTAATAGAAGAAAGTATTAGGGGGAGACATCAAAAATAGAACAAAAGAGGCTGAACAAAAATGGATCCTACAACTGAATGCAGATACCCCCCCCCCGGGCATTAATGAAACTGTATCTCTGAAACCCTTTTTAAGGGCAAGAGCACTTAAGCACTGAATCCCCTGGAAAGCTGTTTATGCCTATTCATGCACAGTGTAATATTTTACTATGTTTTATGAATGATATAATTATATGTTTTAATTATGTGTTTTTAAACTAATTTGCATAAGTGTTTGATTAATAACGCAAGCTGATTCGTTGTTTGATGTTCTTCGTGTTTCACTGTTGCAGTCATCACATTTGGGTTATCTGCCTGCAGGTAGCCCTCAGCTGTCCTGAATACCAGAGTCTTGGATTCCTGCATCGGATGCTGTCTCTTCTTCCATGACATCAGGGGTATAAAACATGCAGCCCGACACTATTACATCAGTCTTTCCTGAAATTTTAATTTTTGAGTTTCAGAACCGAAGTCTTCAAAAAAAGATAAGTACCCTGTTGGGGATCTTTTTTCTTGCTCCAAGCGATGTCAGTAAAAGTTAACAATTGTCTTACCTGTGGAAAGCAAATACCTCATAAAGATTTTCATTCGTACTGCATTCCCTGCTTAGGCCCAGACCATGACGTCCCTCGCTGTCGGTTTTGTACCTGTTCAACCCCTGAAGTATTCGTCGTCGGACTATCTTTGCAGCAAATTATTTTGGTTCTCTGTATTTGTACTTCAAAATGGCTTCGTTTAGCCATCCGACTACCGATCTTTTGAAAATAACGTAAAAATTAAGACAGCGACAGACCACATAGGTCCAAAACGGCCAACGATGCTTCCATTAAGCTAGTCGCCAGTTCGCCGGTACTCAGTGAGTCGCTTTCACAGCCCCTGATACCTGCTACTTCAGATTCGCAGGGCTCTACTGAGACCCATTCAGAGTCCGGTATGCCGCAAGATGCTTCTTCGACTATGGAACCTGCGGATGTCTCTACCTTGGATTGGTCCGGAGGTGCTGTGCAGGCACCAGCTTCTGAGGGTGTATTCAACACTAGAGACTTGCATTTTAAACCTACGCCATCTTCTTCATCCAGGCCTAAAACTCGCACCACACCTAGAAAACCGACATCCAAACCACATGCTCAGGCCCACATGCCTAAAAAACATATGCTTAGAATGGCTGAAGACCTTATTACCTTAATTAGGGGAAGCCAGCCTTCCCCCTCTAAGAGCTCTAGAACTGATTTTCCTTCTGATTCTTCTGATCAGGAATCTGATATTTCTGTTCCCTCTGATTACCAGGATACCACTTCCTATCACTCCCTCCTCCTTCTCTATACCTCTACATTGCTTATCTCTATCTCAACATGCCTGGTAAATACTCATCCTTCCCAATTCAACTACTTCTCCTCCTAAACCTTACCTATGTCTATTATCTTACCCAACCTCATCCTATCACATACTCACCTCTCTCACTAACAACTAGCCCCCTCTATTCTTCACCATCCAAGTGTTTCAGCTCTATCTCCCCTGAACTGTATCCCTTCAACAATAAACTATGTCTTAATTTTAAACTACTCTCCCCTCTGAAAACTTCATCAACTACTCTACCCTCCATACCTCCTACTATTCTATCTACTTATACCTCTCAATCCAAACAACCTAAATTCCTCCTCTACTTAACTCAACTTCTAAATTCAACACTTTTATCCGGTGATATACACCCTAACCCAGGCCCACACACCTCCTCCTCTAGCAATAAATCCATCCTACTTGCAGCGCTTAACGCACAAAGTTTAGCTAACAAAATTCCAAATCTCCATGCCTGGCTACTCCATAACAAACCAGACATCCTAGCCATATCTGAAACCTGGCTAAAACCAAATATAAAAAATGAAGAGATATTACCACCCAATTACTCTATCATGAGAACAGACAGAACCAAAAAAGGGTGGTGGTGTGGCTCTAATCTACTCCTCCTCCCTATCTATAACACCTTACAATAAAACCATACCAAGGTTCTCTAATACAGAAGTAATACTAGCTCACCTTCAGCTAAATAAACATAAATCTATATATATAGCCTCCCTCTATATTCCCCCTGGAGACAATGTCCCAATACTCAAGAATTCCTCTCCTGGCTATCAACTCACCTCTGTAACCAAACTCTAATCATGGGAGACACCAATATCAATTGGTCCTCCATTCAGTCCCGTACTCACCGCCTCAACATCTACCTATACAATTATTCCCAACTCATCAACTCCATAACTAGACCAACAAAAGACTTCACTAGTGGAACCATTTAGACTGTATTTTAGTTTCCCACCCCCACAACTACCCGACAGTGGAATCCTCCCTGATTCCCTCAGTGACCACCTTCCCATCTTTACAAGACGCTCTCCTCTCCCTTACTAGCTTCTCACACTTACTTAACCACCCGATGTCATAAAAGTTTAACCCTGAGTCTTTCTCTGCCACACTTAAATCACTTAACTGGTATCCCTAAAACCCTACCACTAGCAAATGCAATAACTCACTTTAATACAACCTTCCTACATCTCCTAGATATTCATGCTCCATTAATTACCAAAAGAATAAAAAGAGAACCACACCCTGGATAACTAAAAGTACTCTTGCCACCATGCGACTTAGAGATAAAGCCTGGACACAATTCCAGAAAACAAATCTACATCTAACCTTAATGCATACAAAACTCTTCGCAACTCAGTGAAAAGCTTATCTCAGCAGACCGTGACGTACTTTGTCCAACTTCAAGACAACCATAGTACCAACCCACAAAAATTCTGGAGGGGTATAGCTACCCTCTTAAAACCTGGTACCACAGAAAACCCTAACCCTCCCCAAGTGTACAAGACTCTGATCTTGCTACTCAATTCAATACTTTTTCATTGACTCTATTTCCAAACTGACCTATTCTTTTTCAAATAACAATCTGCCTCCTAACTTGACCTCTCCTCTCTCAGCCCCCCCCCAATCCTTTCTCCCATTCTTCTCACACACAACCCCCTCCATTTTCCATTAAACCTATACCCACATCTACTATAAGAAAACTCCTACAGAAACTAAAACCATGCACCAATGCCCCTGACAACATTCCCCCATTCTTCCTCAGCATAGCTGCTGATGCCATTGCCCTCCCTATCAGCATCCTAATCAACCGCTCTATCCAGGAAGGTCTTGTTCCTGAAATCTGGAAAAAAGCCTACATCATCCCCCTGCACAAAGGTGGAAATAATACTAACATTTCCAATTTCCGTCCCATCGCTATTCTCTCTCCCATTTCAAAGATCCTAGAGAAATGTATCCACCTTCAACTCCTCCCCTATCTCTTAGACAATAACCTATTAACCCCCACCCAGCATGGCTTCAGACCGCATCATAGCACTATGACTGCCCTCCTCTCCTTCCTTGAAACTGTGAATAAAGCTAGAGATTCTGGCCTCACTGTATCTACCATCCTTCTCGATCTCTCTAAGGCCTTCGACACTATCTCTCATAACCTACTCCTTACTAAACTAACTAACCTAAACCTCTCCCCCTCTTCCCTCAAATGGTTCACCAGCTATCTCTCAAGCAGGCAACAAGCTGTTATATGGAAAAAGGCCACCTCCTCTTTTCTTGCTACCCCCACTGGTGTCCCACAAGGTTCAATATTGGGCCCCCTACTTTTCAACATTTTCATTAACGACTTTTACCACTCTATCCCTCATGCTAACATTATTCAATATGCAGATGATTCCACAATCATCTGTGCTGCCCCATCTATACCAATCCTCTTAAAACAAACTCAGGATGCTTTCTCTACCACAGAACTATGGATGAAAGACAATCATCTAGCACTCAATGCTGCTAAAACTAAACTTATGATCTTTACCTCTTCTACAACCAAGACTTTCGACCGAAACCTATTCTCCATTATCAGCCAAAATACAACACCTCTTGAGCTGGTAACTGAAACCAAACTACTAGGAGTTCAAATAGATGACAGGCTCAAATTCAACTCCCATCTACTACTAAACATAAAAACCCACCAAAAACTTGGCATGCTCTATCGACACAATCGGTTCCTCACCTCTACTACTAAACTTACTCTTTCTACTTCCTTTCTCTTACCCTCCCTTCTCTATGGAGCCCCTCTTCTAACAAACCTACAGTCATCACTCAAAACCAAATTGGCCTCTTGTTACAATAAAATAGCCAGATTCGCTACTAGCAACAAATCCTCAACCCATCACTGTGAATCTCTTCACAAACTAAACTGGCTTGAACTTCCTAACTACCTCTCCTACACCCAGCTCACCTATGCTCATAAACTCATTTTCCAACCTTCCCTCTGTCCCTCTCTCTCCACTACCTTTAAAATGCATCACACACAAAGGCTTCTCAGATCTAACAATCAAAACCTCATAGAAGTGCACAGACCACTCCACCCCCAGGACAATACCTCCTATCTCACTCTCTGGCACGCCTATGGAACTCCCTCCCCCCCCCATTCGTACCACTTCTAGCCTCCCATCCTTTAAAAAATCACTCCACTCTTATCTAACTTCCACATGGGAATGCTCCTGCTCCCATCCCTCATGACTTACACTTACTTCTACACTGTTCCCTTCCTTACTCTCTAATCCCAGGTTACAAATTCTTGTTTCAAAAAAAAAAAAAAAAAAAAAAATTAACTTTGATTGGAACAATTTTTTTACCTATGAAGTCTTTATACATTTTATGTGTGTATATCAATTTAGTCTTGCTTCTTATGTAACCTATGTAATCTATGTTTGTTTAATTAACCTGTGTGTAAATTTGTATGTGGAGCTTTTCTCCCCAGGACTCCATTGAAAACGGGTTCTTCTGGCCCAATGGACTATCCTGGTTAAACAACTGCAAATAAATAAATAAATAAAATAAATAAATTTGCTGTTATTTACCTGTGAAGATTCTGATGCAGAGGATTCCTTTCCCTCTGCTTCCCCTCCAGAATATTTTTCTTTTTGTGAAACTTTGTACAGTCTTAGGGAGCATTTCAACTGGGAAAGCCAGGATTAGTCGGACTCCAAAAAGAGGCTTAGGGAATTCTTACTCCTTCCTCAACACAGACCTTTAGTTATCCCTCTTGTTCTGGACATTGTAGATGATGCTTTCTTGGAATCTAGCCTTTCCCCAGACACTTTACCTCCAGCTCCCAGAAAACCTGACGGGTATTACAGAGTACCTGACTCTCACAAGTTCCTCTTTAAGAATCCTACTGCAGATCCAGAGACCATTTCCCAAGGACCAAAAGGCATTAAGGCTACTGCTGCCAAAAATCCTACTCCTTCCGATAGAGATTCTAGAGCCTTGGACAGATGGGGTAAGAAGGCATACAATTCTGCTACTTTGGCCATTCGGGCTTTAAATTGTCAGTGTCATATGTTAAAGTACCAGCAGCATATTATGGGACTTAAACAGAAAATGATGTTGATTCCTGACTGTGCTGAGCACAAAGAATTACAGGATTTAATGCATTCTGCAAAACAAGTTGGTAAACATACTTTGCAATGTGGTTTTGACTCTTTAGAAGCATCTTGCAGGGCTGCTGTCACTGGGTCTGTACTTAGAAGGCATGCTTGGCTTAAGGAGCAAAACTTGCCAGATCATGTTAAAGGTAAATTACAGGTTGCTCCATTAAACCAAGACCACATTTCTGGCAACAAAGCAGAAGAAGTCCTCGAAAGGATGGAGGAAAAAGATAAATCTATGCAAACTGTTAAAGATTTCCTACAAGCACAGCCTCCCAGATTTAGTAGGCAATGGCCTTCAAAGAATTGTTCCTTTCCAGTCTCTTCCAGGCCTTCTCAGTCCAAACCTAGGAAAAGCAGACCACCTAGGTTACAGTCTCAGGCTACGCACAGGCCTAAGCAGTGGGGGGGCTCCCACTTCCAAAGCATGGAGTAGTAAGCCCCCCTATGGAAAAAAATGGCACAATGACTTAACTTTAACCCTTCCAAGCCCTGCTCAACTGCCTGCTCCCTTAGGAGGAAAACTCGCCCTGCATGCGAAAAACTGGGAACTCATTACCCAGGACAAATGGGTTTTGAATATAGTTTCCCAAGGATACAGATTCCACTTCCACATTCTACCAATCCCAAATGGTCGGCCAGACCTACACCCAAATCAGTGGGTGGAAGCCCAACAGCAGGTTCTCTCTCTTCTAAGTATCAGGGCTATTCAACCTGTCCCAGTAGATCAAAGGGGGCAAGGTTTTTATTCAAGACTTTTCCTGGTACCCAGAAAAGCCAGTTCTTGGCATCCTATCCTGGACCTCTCTATTCTAAACACCTTTCTGGTAATCCCAAAATTCAAAATGCTAACACTTCAACAGCTGCTTACTATGCTAGGCAAAGATGCCTGGTTGGCAACCTTAGACTTAAAGGAAGCTTACCTACACAAGCCAGTAAGGGAATCTTTCAGGAAATACCTATGCTTCAGGCAGGCTCCATGCACTATCAGTTCTCTGCACTTCCCTTTGGCTTATCTACTGTGCCCAGGGTATTCACAAAGTGTCTAGCTCCAGCCATTGCATTTTGCTGGCAGAGAAATATTCAAATATACCCATACGATTGTCTGATTCAGGCAGAAAGCCTGGACTTGCTATTAAAACATCTGGCATTCGTAAAGAATCTTCTAACCTCACTGGGGTACACCATAAACGAAAAGAAATCTCAACTAGTACCCTGCCAACAGATTGTATTCCTGGGAGCAAGCTTGAACACAACTTCCCAGATGGCTTTCCTCACTCCAGAGAAACAAGTTTAGTTGACAACCTACTTCAAACTATTGGCCACAAAGACCCAGCTATCTGCAAGGAAAATACTGCAAGCCCTGGGGTTCATGGCCTTTTGCATTCTATTAATTCCATATGCCAAGACTGCATATGAGGAAACTACAATGGTATCTCAAAAGCCTATGATGTCAACATTTTCAGGACCTGGAATCAATGATTTCTATCATTCCTTGTATAACGACAGAGTTCCTTTGGTGGCAGAGGCCTGCTACCACAGCAAGGGGCTCCCTTTCACTCTACCCCCTGCTGCCCAAACCCTAGCAACAGATGCATCAGACTATGCATGGGGGGCCCACTTGGCAGGGCAGTGCATTCAGGGCAAATGGAACCCGAGACAGATGTACCTGCATATCAACCAAAAAGAAATGTTAGCTGTACAGAATTCCCTGACAGCCTTCAAAGACTACATTCTTCCAGGACAACTTTTGGTAAAGACAGACAACACCACAGTTATGTGGTACATAAACAAGCAGGGGGGAACCCACTCGTACCCTCTCTGCAGACTAGTCTTGGCTGTGTGGAACACAGCCTTGAGCTACCAAGTACACCTACAAGCTCAATTCCTGCCAGGCAAGCTAAATTCACTGGCAGTCGACCTAAGCAGAAATCTCATGGACCCACACGAATGGAAACTGGAGCCAAAAAATATTCAACCTCTTGAGGAACAAATAGGGGACTCCAGAGGTAGACCTGTTTGCCTCCCCTCCGAACTACCAATTGGACAAATTCTGCACAAGGACTTCCCACAGTCAAGCATGGAAAGTGAACTTCCCACAATCAAGCTTGGAAAGTGGATGCCCTGTCCTTTACCTGGGAAAGCCTCTCAGTTTGTCTTTCCCCCTCTGCCTCTCCTCTCGAAGGTTCTGCAATAGATCAAACAGGACAAGCCAAGGACAATACTGATTGCACCAGACTGGCCACGCCAGCACTAGTACCCCCTCTTGTGCAGTATGACACTGCTGTAACCATGGCACCTGCCTCAGATCCCTTCCCTGCTGTCCCAGCAGGCAGGCCAGATTCAGCACCCTCAGCTTCAAACCCTGAACCTTGCAGCCTGGCTAATTCCTTGAGCTCTCCAATAGCATCCCTCAGTAAGAAGGTGCTAGATGTCATTCTGGAGGCAAGGAGGCCTAGTACTAGAACATCCTATGCTGAAAAGATACTGTTCCTGGAGCCAGACTCAGGGGATGGGTGCAACGGTGCCCAGCTTACCTCATATTCTTAAGTACTTAACAGAAATGCTCCACAAGTGCCTATCCTTCTCGTCAGTTAAAATTCATGCCTCTGCCATTTCAGCTCATTATAATACTGAGCCATCCCTCTTCTCTCACCCTCTGCTAAAACAATTCCTTAGAGGGGCCAAAAATTTAAGACCCCCCCAAAAGAGCCCCTACTCCAGCCTGAGACCTTAAATTTGTATTGGAAAAGCTCACTCTCCCTCCCTTTGAACCAACTGCAACAGCAGAGTTGAAATTCCTTTTTTGGAAAACAGCATTCCTTCTAGCCATCACTTCAGCAAGAAGAGTGCCTGAATTACAAGCCCTCATGGCAGTGGAACTCATTATCTTCCATGCAGACAGGGTTTCCCTCAGGACCAATCCTTCCTTTATGCCCAAGGTGGTGTCTAGTGTGGCCCTAAATCAGTCCATTCACTTGCCTACTTTCTTCCCTAATCCTTAAAACAAGGGAGAACAAATATTGCACTCTCTGGACGTGCACAAACAACTTAGATTTTATTTGGACAGGGCTAAGCTTCTCAGAAAATCTGAACAGCTGCTTGTTGGCTTTGCTGCAGGGGCAGAGGGGAAGGCCATTTCAAAGCAAACCATTTCCAAATGGCTAGCCCATTGCATTCATTTCTGCTACAAGCACCATGGAAAACCTACCCCACAGGGGATACGATCACATTCCACCAGGGCGGCATCTACCTCTGCAGCCTTTCTCAGAGGAGTCCCTACCAGGGACATCCTAAAAGCTGTTACCTGGAGCTCTGTACATACCTTCACCAAGCATTACCATATGCCTCTTTTTTCTAAATCCAGAGCTGGTTTTGCCACTGCAGTCTTGCAGGGCTTAATAGCTGGACCTAATGCTCTCTAACTTCCTCCTCCCTTCCTTAGCTTTGGGAATCAACCCAAATGTGATGACTGCAACAGTGAAACATGAAGAACATAGTACAGTTGTGTACACTAACCATAAATCTAGATGTTCATGTGTATTCACTGTTGCAGTCCTGGTTACACTCCCTCCAGGCCCCTGACTTCTCATGGTTCTACCTTTCCTTCTTGTTTGGTATATTTAAGTTTTCTCGTGCATTTGCTTTTTGATGGAGGTGTACCAAAACGGTTCTACCTGACATACACACAACACAAGCACACCAAAAGTAGAACCACCAAAACATATAATTGCTTCCCATTTTGGGGGCACCTGACATCTGGGGCAAGAAAAACTGATGTAATGGAGTCGGCTACATGTTTTTTACCCCTGACGACCTGACGTCATGGAAGAAGAGACAGCATCCGATGCAGGAATCCAAGACTCTGGTATTCAGACTGGCTGAGGGCTACCTGCAGGCAGATAACCCAAATGTGATGATGCAACAGTGAATACACTCGAACATCTACATTTATGGAAAGTATACACATCTGTACTTTACATATAAATTTGTGAGAGTTGATTTCTTATTCAGTCTGAAGAAACAATCAGGCAGATCGTGAAAGCACTTACTTTTATTCATTTTAGTTTGCTATTAAAGTGGTTTTCCTTTACCATGATAGTTCGGCTTCATTTATTTTTATTTTTTGCACTTTAAGCTTTGCGGTGAAAACCGAGCTTCTGTCTGGTACCTGAGTTTATTCTTCTTTTTGGTTGAGAAGTAAGGATGGTAGAATACCATCCAGGCAGTCAAGCCCACTGATTATTTCCTATACACAGGATGTCAATGGTATTAAAAACATTGTTCATAACATTTGGCAGATTTTATTAGTGGATGAGAAAACCTCACAGTTGGTTGGCACACAACCTAGATTTATCCACAAAAATAGATGAAATCTGAAACAGCATTTGTGTTACCCTAAGACCAGAACTGTGATGGGTGAGACACTAACGTACACGGAAATGTGGGAGTTGTGCTTATTGCAATTATATAGATCAGTCAGGTTATTTCAAACATCCTGAGTCAGGCCAACTTTGGAAATTAAGAGCTATGGCCAATTGCAATAGCAAAGACATAGTTTATGTGGCACACTGTACAACCTGTTTCAAATTCTATGTGGATAAAACTAATCGTTATCTCAAAGAGAGGATAAGAGATCACATTTATTGTACAAGGAGGGGACATGACTATAGTGCCCCTGCTAGACATACTTTGTCAGCAGGTGAGCAACATACGTTTTTCTTTCAGGTACTACATGTCCCGGATCAAACTATTTAATTAGGGGACTTTGTTAATAGAACAAAAAAACGTAGAACTTCAATGGATTTTGTGGCTAGGGACACATAGGGGGCTTGAGCTAAATGACTCGGTCCCCTTGAAACCAATGCTGAAAGGAGGATAAGGTGTGGTATTACTGCTTTTTGCTGCATCTCTTTAACTGAGATGAGTTGTGTATTTAATTAACTGCTCCTCTAATTTTGGAGGGCTTTTGGGGAAGTCTGATTGGTTGTAGTGAATTTTATGCAGTTATATATATTTTTTGTTTTTTGAATTCTATGTCTGATGAAGCAATGTTGAACACTGTGAAAGTGCTCACTTTTTACAATAAATTTGCTGGTTTTATTTTTAAATTCTGCTAGAGCTTTTTTGCCTTCTGCTACACTTTGAGATTTGTGTGTTTTAGATTAACAAATATCTTAATCTAACTCCTCATACTTTCTGTCAGTATATGATTTTGCATTTTTTTCTACACTGTAATTTCTACAAAAGTGCATATTTCTTCTGGAGTTGGGGAAAGCTTAACATCAAAGACTATTTCTAGCTACAATATTTAAAACTGTGACTGCAACACAAACCATTTCAGCCCAGGTCAGAGGTCAGATTTCTCACACTTGAACACTGAATTACAGTTGTTACTTTGAAAAGAATAGTTAACTCAGCTACATTTTCAAGTCTGTCATTTAAACGTTACTTAAAATGCTACAACAGAGATGGCCACTAATGAAAATCAAAGGAAGCAAAGTAATTAAAAATGCAGAGTGAAAAGTAAGCAGTCACAGCAATGCTGTCAACTGATGAGAGAGAAAACTACAGTAAATGATCCCTAATCTTAAGGATTTCTTTCTGTCCCTCTAACATGACATGAGGAAGGTGAAGCCATTGACTGTAAAACAAAATGATGCTAGCCATGGCAGCCCTCCTTCAGATAATTTTGGGGTAAGCAAATTAGAAAATAAGAGTAATCATTTACTTTGATACAGAGGCATTAGCAATGCAGAAAAGTTAGAGTTGCTGAAAAACACACGTTATTTTTTCAGTTTTTGGGTGTGGTTTTCCTTTAAGGGGTCTGTGATTCATTGTCTGGATCTTAGTGTTTGGGAACAAGCTGAAAGTTTAGAAATTTTGAACACTAAATCTCAATGACCAAAGTGATACTAGCATCAGGAGTTTAAAGCTATACCTTGAGGCTCTCCAAGACAGAATGATGTGGCCCAGTTTGTAACAGATAAGGTCATTCTTATTTGCCCTTGACAGGAAACCATCCAGCTAGTCATACCTTTTAAATAGCTTCTTTATAAAATGCCACTTCAAATAATGACAGATTTGAATCTGGTAGTGTGTGAAGAAGCTTGGAATACATTACTGAATGGGAATTGTTTGCAGCAGAGTCTAAATACATTACATATCCATCATTTTTACCAGTCAGACATATGAAGTGCACACGGAAGTGGTTATAACTGCTATTTGGGACTGGAGGACAGTGGGAGATTAAGTATACCTTGGGAAATTTTCAAACTCTGGGCCTCCGACCCCCACATACATCAGATTTTACATCACGCATAGATGAGCATGTTCTTTTGTATTCACCTTCCTGATTTGAGACTACTCAAACTGCTGTAATTAGAATCCTCCAGTGGCTGTACTCATTACTTACAGCCACTTGACTGTATACCCCTCTAATATCAGATTTGATAAACAATGGCCACAGTTAAATATTCAAACTTCATTTGTACAAATGTACAGTTGTCCTACAAAGCCAGAATAATAACTGCTTAACTTGATTATACTAGCAGGGTCAGCCATTCTTATCCACAGACAGACTAGTGCCCATTAGTTATAAGCCTAATGTTGACAACGTACATCTTGTATGTCTGACTGTGGTAAAAAAAAACAGTTAAGGTTTCTTTCACATGTACCCAAGTATTTCACCTTACATAGGTTCATAGGTAAGTACTGGGCAATCTGCCCGAGGGCATATGTAAGCCTAGCCAGAATGTGTTGGCTTTCGCTGCCCCTTTGATTAGTTCCCTGTGCCTTTGTCCAGCAGAGCCACTGCAGTGATCCCCGGGGTAAATTTTCTGTTTCCCATCCACTCGTCAAGGTTTCTCTTGAAGAGTGTTAGTGAGGTACCCTGCCTAATGTAGATTGGAATCCTGTTCCAAGGCATGGGGAGTCTCTGGGACAGGAATCTATCCCTCCAGCAAGTCCTATTTATCATTATGGTAAGGTTTAACTCCCTAGAGCGTGTGGCTCTCGGGGATTTGGTTTTTTTTTTTTAGGTGGAGCATGTCCATCAGTTCTGGGTTGGACATGGCCTTGTATGTTAGGCAGTGATCACCTCTGAGTAGGTGGTATACAACCGAGTACATCTGGAGTTTCTTCAGTCGGGCTTCTTAGGGCATCTGTTTGAGGCCAGTAATCCTCTTGGTGAGGTACTTCTGTGGTCTTTCCAGCTGTTACAGGTGTCTTATAAGGTACATCCCAAATGGGGCGTTGTGCTCTATGATGGGTCTGATGAGTAGAAGGGCACAATAACCTTTTTTGTTCTAGATACAAACCCTTTTGTGATTAGGTGGGCCACATAGAAGGATTTTCTAACCACCTTGGCAATATGATTATCAAAGGAGAGATTACTGTCTACTTGGATCCCCAGATCCCTTATTTCATTTTCTGTATTTAGGGGACTACCACGTATGTGGTAGTTCACTGGTACTTTGTTTTTTCCAAAGAAGATAACTATGCACTTTTTGGCATTTAGCTTGAGGCCTTGATTTTGAGGCCAGGTATCCATCTCAGTGAGACCCTTCTGGAAGATGTCTGTATCAGCCGGAGAGTCAGTTATGACCCCCAGTTTGCAGTTGTCTGCGAACTTGGTCAGCCATAGTCTTCCTGTGCTTGCCTGTACCTCTGAGAAGTATATACCAAACAGGAGGGTTCCCAGGACTGAGCCCTGGGGGGCGCCACTTGTAACCAGTTTAGAGTCGGACCTAGAGCCTGCAACTCTCACTGTGTGGGTTCTATCCATGAGCCAACTGGCAACCCATTTCGTGATGTAGGGGTTTATGTTCAGGCTGGTGAGCTTGTCTATAATACCAGAATGGGGAATGGTGTTGAAAGCCTTTGCGAGGTCTAGGTAGGCTGTGTGGACTTCCTTTCCCTCGTCTAAAGCCTTGGTAACTGTCTCAAAGAAGTCCACCAGGTTTACTTCATACAAACGGACACTAGTCCTGCAAAACTAGACTGTTTCAACTAATCATACAGTAAGATGTTTATTGTGTTCCACTGATGCAGTCCTAACAAATGAGTTATCTGACTCCCGGTACCCCTCAGTCAGCCAGAATACCAAAGGTAAGTAAAAATGACAGTTGCTGTCGGTTGTAAAGGATTTCAGGGAGGTCCGAAACAAAAGGAGGCAGCCGACGTCACTTCCTCAGTCTTCCTTGCCGCGGAGCCTGAAGCAGAAGCTTTTCATGCACGAGTGCCGGTCGGCAGTTTACCTTTGTTGGTTTCTGACTACAAGAGTTGAAGTCTACTACAGCTAAGTTCCCTGTTGGGGATCCTCTTTTCTTGCCTTAATGAATGTCAGAAAAATTTAATAATTGCCTTACCTGTGGAAAGCAGATTCCCCGTAGAGATTTTCATTCCTATTGCATTATTTGTTTAGGCCTTGACCACGACATTGCCAAGTGTGATCTTTGTGCCTCCTTTAATCCGTGTACTATCCATCATCGGGCTAAAATTTTGCCTAGGCATTTTGGAGTTTGGCCTAAGTTCATTGGTATGGCATCCGCCAATCTTCAGGCTTCGGATGTTCTGAAGAAATGTAAGGATAAGGACTGCAACAGGCCTCAGAAAGCTAAGTCCTCAGATGAGGTTAAGTTGGTCGTCAGTTAGGCTGTAGCCAGTGAGATGCCTTTGCAGTGCCTGCAGTCCACTGATGTACAACTGCAGGCCTTGACTGAGTCCAAGTCCCTTAGGCCTTCAGCCTCCATTTTGCCTTCCGACCTGTCACTGGTCACCTCTTCTGCTGGAGCTGGAGCTGCTAAGCTGACTCCAGTGTCTGAGGCCTCCATTTTACATTCTGACAGCAAACGTCTTCCTTCAACCTCTGCTACAACTTTGGCAGTTGCTAAGCCTCCTGAATCCTTCAGGCTTGCAGGTAAATCTTCCATTCGTAACCCTGTGAAAAGGCAGACTCCAGCTTCTTCTCGTTCCCCTCAATCTCAAATGGTTAAAATGGCTAATGATTTGTTGACTCTTTATTAGGGGAGCAGGGATGTTTCACCTGAGGCTTTGTCCTGTTCATGTTATGATTCTTCCAGCATTTCTGCTGATGAAGAGGATTTTTTTCAGGCTTTTTCTCCTTTTGAGGATTCAGATGTAGAGGAGTCCATCCCTTCGGCCTCTCCTCCAGAGGATTTCTCTTTTGGTGATACTTTAAATACCCTCAGAGAGCATTTTAAATGGGAAAATCAGGATTATCCCCAGTCCAAGAAATGGATTAGAGTGTTTCTAGATTTACCTCGGCATAGGCCTCTTGCTATTCCCCCCATGTTGGAAGTTGTTGATGATGTTATTCTGGAAAATTCCTTGTCTCCAGATTTGGTTCCTCCTGCTCCCAGGAAACCTGACAGTACTACAGAGAGTCCCTGATTCTCATCTGTTTCTTTTCAGGAACCCATTGGCTGATCCAGAGGTTATTTCTCAGGGCCCCAAAGGAGTTAAGGCCACTGTTACCAGGAATCCTGTTCCCTCTGACAGGGAGTCTAGGAACCTAGATAGGTGGGGCAAGAAGGTTTATACCTCTGCTACCTTAGCTATTAGAGCTGCCAATTGTCTTTTTAATATGCTGAAGTATCAGCAGCGCACCTTGGAGGCTATTACGTTTAGGATAGCAAGTGTACTTCTTTTGGCAGAGAGTAAAGACATGCAGGATTTACTGAATTCAGCCAGTCTGGTCAGTAAGCATTCTTTGCATTGTGATTTTGACATCCTTGAGGTCTCCAGCAGGGCTATGGCTACTGGATCTGTTATTAGAAGACACACTTAGCTCAGAGAATAGCCTCTTCCAGAACCTGTAAAGACTAAGCTTTTGGATGTACCTTTGCATAAAGACAGTCTTTTTGGCAGCAAAGCAGAGGAGGTACTGAAGAAGATGCAGGATAAGGCCAAGTCCATGCAAACTGTTAAGGATTTTCTGCAAGTTCAACCCCCTCGCTTTAGCAGGAATTACCCGGTGGTGGTGGTGCTGCGGTAGCGTTGTCACCTCACAGTAAGACGTTGTCCTGTTCGATTCTCAGCTAGAGTGTCTTCTGTGTAGAGACATGCGTCAATGGGCATACCTTCATTGAAGGTTGTGCATCAGGGCTGGCAACTCAGCACGTAAAAAAATCTAATGCCAATCATTAGCGGATCGGAGTTCTGCTGTGGCGACCCCTAACCGGGAAAAGCCGAAAGACACAACAACAACCCTTCCAAGAGTTGGACCTTTCCTGATACCAGCAGACAGAACCATTCCAGGACTAGAGGTTACAAATCTTCTAGGGGGCAGGGGGCTAGCTCTCAAAGGTCTAGGTGTTGGCAGGCTTCTACTTCTAAAGGGGGAAGCTCCAAGCCTGCATCTCAATCAAAACACTCTCAATTACTTTTTACAACATCTGCCTGTTCTTACTTGCTGGGAGAGTCCTTTAGGGAGAAGGTTGGCCCTTTTTGCAGATGTCTGGGCCATTATCACAGATGACAAATGGGTGCTCAGAACGGTGTCCCTAGGGCACAAGTTTTCTTTCTGCACCTTTCCAGCTCCCAAGGGATTCCTGGACATTCCTCCAAACCAAAGGGCAGTAAAAGAAAAACAAATTTTGTCTCTATCATCTGGGAGCAACAGAATCCGTCCCTGCTCAGCAGGTAGGCCAGGGCTTTTATTCCAGGCTTTTCCTAGTTCTAAAAAAAGAAGCAACCTGGCGTCCTATGCCTGATCTTTCCATTCTGAACTCTTTTCTAGTAATTCCAAAGTTCAAAATGCTCACTCTACATCATTTGCTACCACTTCCAGAAAAGGATTCCTGGCTGGTAACCTTGAATCTCAAAGAGGCTTATCATCTGCACATTCCTATCAGGGAAATTTGCAGGCAGTATCTTCATTTCAGAGTGGGCGAACATTACCAATTCTTTGTGCTACCCTTTGGCTTATCTACTGCTCCCAGAGTCTTCACAAAGTGCCTGGCCCCAGTCATTGCTTTTTGCAGGCAGAAGAAAATTCATATTTACCCATACTTGGACGACTGTCTGATTCAAGCAAGTTCTCAAGAACAGCTATTAAAGGATCTGGAATTCGTAAAGACTCCGCTCTTCCCTGGGTTACACTCTCAATGTGGAAAAATCGAAAATGGTACCATCCAAGGAGATAACATTCCTGGGAGCGAGTCTGAACACAGCCGCCCAGATGATATATCTCACCCAAGAGAAGCAGATAACTCTTTCAGTTTACTTCAAGGACTTGGCAAGCCTGTCCCAGCTCCCTGCAAGGAAGTATCTGCAAGCTCTGGGATTCATGGCATCTTGTATTCTCATGATTCCATATGCAAGACTGCATATGAGGAAATTGCAATGGTACCTCAAGAACATTTGGTGCCAACACTCAGAGGACCTGGATATGATGATTTTCCATCTCTGCAGACAGAGTTTCTATGGTGGGCAACATCCTGTCTACAAAACAAAGGCATGCCTTTTCGGACACCTCTTGCCACTCAGGTTCTGACTACAGACACATCGGACTATGCCTGGGGAGCATACCTGGATGGCAGATGCATACAGGGACATTTGAATGCCCAGCAGATGCACCTACACATAAATCTAAAAGGGTTGATTGCAGTTCAGCAGGCCTTACTGGCTTTCAAGCATCTTCTTTCTCCAGGGACCCTGCTTGTCAGGACAGAGACAACACTACGGTCATGTGGTACATCAACAAGCAGGGAGGGACTCACTCTTACCCCCTGTGCAGGCAAAGCAGGAATCTTTGGTCCATGGCAGCATCCCTGGACCTGCATCTTCTAGCTCAGTTTCTTCCAGGAAGGCTCAATGTTTTGGCAGACCAGTTACGCAGGCAAACCCTGGATCCTCACGAGTGGCAGCTGAACAGAGCAGTCTTCTACAGCATCATTCAACGTTGTGGCACTCCTCAGGTGGATCTTTTCTCCTCCCCAGACAACCATCTGCTACCTCTCTTTTGCATCAGACTGCAGCACAGCAGAGCCTGGAAAGTAGGTGCTCTGTCCTTCCCTTGGACATTGCTATCAGTGTACACCCTCCCTCCTCTTCTTCCCAGAGTATTAGTGAAGATCAGGTCCGAACATCCAAGGACTATTCTCATAGCTCCGGACTGGCCCAGACAGCATTGGTATCTGCTGCTTCACAGTCTCTCCCATCTTCCTCCTTGGCATCTTCCTCTGAAGCCAGATCTTTTGGTTCAAGAAAGGGGAAACATTCTACATCCTCATCTTCAGTCTCTCCATTTGACAGCATGGCTCATTGTATGAAACCTTCCCCTTCTTCCTCCCTTTCCCAACAGGTGGTTGACATGCTGAGGGAGACCAGGAAGCCTAGCACTAGGAAATCCTATGCTGGCAAATGGAGAGGTTCTCTCAATGGATGCAGGCTAGAGGAGAGTCTGCTTCTCAACCTACCCTTCCTCTGATCCTGGAATACCTGGCTGATTTGCTTCAGGGTGGTCTTTCTTTTTCCTCTATCAAGATCCATGCTTCAGCCATCTCTGCTCATTGTTCTCTTGAACAGCCCATTTTCTCTCATCCCCTGATGAAAATGTTTCTCAGAGGTGCTTGCAATCTAAAACCTCCCAGAAGAGCACCTACTCCAGCGTAGGATCTTAACTTTGTTCTGGAGAAACTCTCTCTTCCTCCTTTTGAGCCAGCTGCCTCTACAGATTTAAAGTTTCTCTCTTGGAAGACTGCCTTCCTCTTGGCTATAACTTCAGCAAGGAGGGTTTTGGAGCTCAAGCTTTGATGGCCATAGAGCCTTTTCTTATTTTCCATGCAGATAGAGTCTCTCTGAGGACTAATCTCTCCTTTATGTCTAAGGTGGTTTCCAGCCTGACTCTTAATCAGTCCATACACCTTCCTACTGTCTTTCCTAATCCTCGTAATAGAGGTGAAAGGATCCTACATTCTTTTGATGTGCACAGACAGCTCAGGTTTTACCTGGACAGGACTAAGGACCTTTGGAAATCAGCACAGTTATTGGTCAGTTTTGCCCCCGGAGCCCAGGACAAGGCTATTTCTAAGCAGACCATTTCTAAATGGATTGCACACTGCATTACTTTTTGTTATTCTTTTCATGGCAAAGTTCCACCTCAAGGGGTTAGGACCCACTCTACTAGGGCGGCTTCCTCTTCGGCAGCCTTTCTAAGGGGTGTCCCTACTAAAGACATTTTGGGGGCTGCCACATGGTCTTCTGTTCATACTTTCACAAAGCAGTATAATTTGCCTCTGTTTTCCAGAGCCAGGGCAGGGTTTTCCATTGCGGTGTTACAGGGCATTATCTCCAACTCTTGATGCTGTTGGTTCCTCCCCTCTTTTTTCTGTGTGCTTTGGTAATCAACCCATTTGTTAGGACTGCAACAGTGAAACACGATGAACATAGTACAGTTGTGTACACTTAACATAAATGTAGATGTTTGAGTGTATTCACTGTTGCAGTCCTGGTTTCCCTCCCTCCTTCCCCCCTTTTGTGGTCCTCTCCTATTCCTTTTTCCTGAGGTACAGGCTTAATTTATTTGTCAAATTGTTTTTTGATTTAAGCCTTATTTTCTGGGGGCTCCTTATTGTTATGACAAGAAAGACTGAGGAAGTGACGTCGGCTGCCTCCTTTTGTATCGGACGCCCTGACGTCCTTTGCAAACGACAGCAACCGATGGCATTTTTACTTACCTTTGGTATTCTGGCTGACTGAGGGCTACTGGGAGCCAGATAACCCATTTGTTAGTACTGCAACAGTGAATACACTCGAACATCTACATTTATGGTAAGTGTACACAACTGTACATTACTTGTATCCACAGGTAACCCCACCTTACCTAGCAGTTACGCCCTCTTTGCTGTGTAAGAGTCATCTGATTTCAATAAAAATAAAACCTGCTAAACTCTCTGAGCAAGAAACAGGACAAAGCCAAATATTACTGAGTGATAAAGGCCAAGCATCTGGGGCAGACTTTAATTATTGCTATTGTATACTTGTAAAATTGCTAGAGTAAATATATGCATTAGTTTGCATTTTCTGAAGAACATGAAGTCTGAAATTCAAATGTCTGACTGAAACCCTCAATGATTTGCCAAAAATACATTTTGAGGACAAGCCAAAAATATGAGGCAAAATCAGGGTCATTCTGTCAACTCGGGAACAGTTGAGAACTGTATAATTTCAGCTTTGTATCACATATACAGTAACCAGTCCACCAAGTATTCCAACTTATTTCTTACAAATGCACATTAATCCTGCAAAGTCAAATGGTTAACTGTGCAAATTACAAGAATATAACTTTCTTTGACTTCTAAGATAGCTGCACACTGGTTAACAGCTTAATTTCATTTCTCCAATTATGAAAAAAGAAAATAAGAAGCAACAGTTAGTAATATCGTCAGCTTGAGTAAAATTCAGTTACTGGCTAGTAAGTACACTGACTGGATGCCAGCAAATAAGAAATTTAAAGAACCTAAAAGAGAATCAGCTAGAAAAGATGAACTAAGAAATACTTTAAAGAATCCTGTAGCTGTTCAGCAAAAGGCAGTTCAAGCTTCAGTTGAAACATTAAAAGAGTATGTCATCTCAACAAACAAAAGGATGGAAAAATAACTAATTAGTTCAGATCTGATAAAACTGCAAAAATAAGAGGCTGAAGAAAAAACACTGGCAGAGTATGACATTTCGCAAGAAGAGCTATTCCAAAAATTATAGAGTTAGAAGACAGTGTGTGCAAAGCAAACCAGAAATTTTCATACATACCAGAGAAACTGGAAGGAACAACCTGTATTAATTTTATGAACTCACAAATGAGCAAATGAAATTCAACAGCAGGCTTTGTTTAATTGAAGGGGCACATTGAGTATATTCTCCAAACCTGCATGTGAAAGCAGCCAAGACCTATATTAGTAAATATGCAGTAATACCAGCAGAAAGTTGATCCTGACAAACCTGTGATAGAAGGAGAATTGGAGGTAGCAGAGTTTGTATCAAATGATTATTCACTGTACACCAAGCAGAAGAGAAGCAAATTAATCCCAGCAGTCAGGGAATGTTAACAGACAGGTGTGAGATTCAAGTTTCTGTATCCAGCTGTCTTTATAATTTTTTCCTCGAGGATCAGACATTTTTGGATTCAGATCAGGCTACGGAGGAGATGCAAACATGTATCCAACAAAATGTGAGTCAGCAACCAGAAAAGGAGACACTGCTTCCCATTCATCTGACAATAGATTTCACAGAAAGACTTTTCAGTGAAATATTTCCAGTGTTTCAAAGGAAAATGCTTGTATAATGAAAAAAAAACACTGGAGTTGAATATAAAAATCAGAAGCACCTTGGACTTGAACCAGAATCTGATGTTGGGAGATGGAAATAAACAGGAAGAAAACCAGCAACAAATTAGTGAATAAATGGGAGACGATAAAGTGTCAGTCATGTTTGTGAAATATGGTGTTGAAAGAAAAAGTGGCTGAGAAAGACTGGACACTGAAAGGGGAAAGTAATTACACACAAAACAATTTTTGTTCTTAATAGTACTTGTATAAAATATTTCATGATATAAACTGCATGTTGTATATAGTAAAGCAGTTTTATGTAGTGTGAGGTCAGGTGTATTTTAAATGTGGAAGTGTATTTTCAGTGACTACTGTATGTGTTAAAGATATCAATGTAAACAAGTATATTTTAGTTGCAAGAAATATAATGTAGGGTTTTTAACAAGAGCAGTAAGGTTTGACAAAAGCAAATGTACTGTGAAGATGTGATCTTGGACTACTTGGTGGGGTGGGGTGTAAAACTGCTCTGATTATACATGGAATTAAGATATTTTCATATATTTTTACAAGGGTGAAGATCTAGATTAATACTCTTGGCTTACATTATAAACAATGTTTGTTTGTAAACAAGAGGGCTCAAAAATTAAAATAATAATGAAAGCTGTGAAAATGTCAAGTTTCTTAAACTTGCAAAGATATTAGTCCCCTTCCCAAGTGGTAGTCAAGAAATCTGCATATGAAGGTAGATGTACATTCTCTTCTGACTGATACTGACAACGTTTCATTACTTATTAATTTTTACATGTAGATAATCAAACAGATGCCATATGCTGCCCGGTTAAAGAAACTCCAGCTCTACTCAGTGGCATACCGCCTGCTCAGAGGCGATCTGTGCCTGATGTATAAAGCCATGTCCAACCCGGAATTAATGGACATGCTGCACCTCAGAAAATCCAAATCCCATCAAGCTACGCGCTCGAGAGACTTGAACCTCAGCACTGAAATAAATAGGACATGCTGGAGGGACAGATTCATAACCCAGAGGCTCCCTTCACTCTAGAATAAAATCCCAGTCCAGGTTAGGCAGAGTCCCTCATTGACTCTCTTCAAGAGGAATCTTGATGAGGGGATGGGAGATCATAGGTTTACCCCAGGTATCACTTCTGTGTCACTGTTAGACAGAGGCACAGTATACTAACCTCGAAAAAGGGCATAGTAAAATAAACTTAAAATGGGTGGTGAAAGCCAAACACATTCTGGCTAGGCTTATAAATGCCCTAGGGCAGATAGCCTAGTATGAACCTATGAACCTATAAGCTGTCTACAGGTCCAGTCAATTAATTTTGAAAGTTCTGGGCATTCTTCTCTGAAGGAAATCCAATATTTAAAGGCAGATTGGTAGGCAGCTCAGTGAAAAATTAAGTTTGAACTTACAGGAAGTAAATAGGAGAGAGCAGCCTCCCTAACTGCCTTAATACTTTAATGCATTTAATAGAACAGTGTACAGTTTAGTTTTACTTAGACAGCCAGTGCACTTTTTCTTAGGGATACACGTTAATGTCTTTTGAAAGCATACAAGCTGCTAACATCTGGGAGACTAGAGATGACTGAACATACATCAGTCAGTACAAGTGGAAATGCAGGGAGCATGCACTTCAGCATGGGCAACCTTATTTTTAGTTTAGGATGTGTCTGTGGGTGCAGCTGTTGATTTGGGGCAGTTTTTCTCTGGAGGGTTAAGCTTTGTTATTTGAAGATTTACACAGTTTTCAGTGTTGTAAGTTGATAAGGGGTGTATCTGGGGGACTTAGAAGGGTTAAAACACTCATAGAATTTAATTTCTTCTCAATCTCTTGTTGGTTTTCCCAACATAAAATGCTGTACATTTGGTACATTTAACAACATATGCTAGATGCATAGATGCACAATAGGCATGATGAAAAAAATAAAAAATTTAGCCAGTACTTAGGATGCCTATAATAATCAATACTGTCTAGATAGTGACAGTAATTACATGCCATACAAAGATATGTTCAAAAGTGAACCAACTGTACAGCAAAGTATGTTTGAGAAAACCAATAGGAGATTGAGAGAATGGATCAACATATATGATATTAACATATTAAATTCTATGACTGCTTTAAACATGTTACTGAGATGGGCACTTTGCATATTTTTTAAGTTTTGTCTGTCAAAGGTGGCTAATAATTGTGTAATAAAGATGGAAATCAAAGTCTAAACCAACTGTATTTGAAGTAGTGCATATTGTAATGGAAATAAAAGAACTAAAATAGGATCTTTAGAAAAGAGTATTATCAAGTTACATAGAAAAAAGTAAATTGTGGGAAAAATACACACAGAATAATATTTTAGAGGAGGAGTGAGGTTTAAGGAAAGGCAGGAATTGATAAATTTAAATAATGCTAGATTGGTGATTGTATAACAGAATATATGTGATGTATAACATTTGTAACTTAACATGTTTGTTTTCTTTTATATAAATGTATGTTTGTGGCTTTTTATTATTTTTAGACACCTTTTGAGTCATCACTTGTGACATAGGCACATTTACATAAAAGTAATCAAACCTTATAAAAAAGTTAAAATTAACAAACATGCTTCACATATATTGGAATATATAACCTAAGCAACATTACTTAAATTATTCAGTTCCTCCCCTTTTTTAAACAAGAAACATCTTTATTAAACCATCACTTAAGACATAAGCAGTCATACGTTTATACAAATAAAAACAAACCACACCAACATAATCCTAGTTGCAAGCATTTTATATCACAAACCCAAACCATACTCACACTCCCAATTACTAACATTATACAACACTTATAATTTACCCAATCTTTCTCACTCAAACATTACATTGCACATTTAAGTCCTGCCACCTCTCATGCATGTATTGTTCCCACATTTCCCATTTTTTCCTATGTAGTTTGCTCATATCCTTTTCTAAAGATCTCAATTCCAGTTGTTTTATCTCTATTACTGTAATCAGTACTTCCAGTACAGTTGGTTTAGATTTTGATTTCCATTTACTAGAAATTGCTTTTTGGCAGCCACCATTATGAGACAAAGCAAGGCCTTACCATGTGTAGGCAATTCCCATTCTGTATCATAACTCAGAAAAAACAACTGCCTCGTCAGACCAATCTGCCCACCCAGCAACTCTGACAGTGCATCCCACAGGAATCTTTAAAGTCCACCACCACACTCCCAGAAAATATGTTCCCAATTACCTCTTTCTTCTCCTTCACACCTCCAACATTTACTGTCTGCATGAGGAAGAATTCTGTGGAGTCTACTTGGGTATAAAATATCTATGTAAATATTTCTAGGAAAAATCCTAAATATTTTAGATTTTGTTGCATATTTGAGAGACATACATATACCCTCCCATTGTTTCTTTGAGAATTACTTATCCAGTCTCTCTTCCAAATCCTTTCTAACCTCCTCTGGTTGATTCTTAAAGTTATCCTGCAATATTTTATATGCTGTACTAATTATTCCTTTTTTTAATTGCAGCTTCTGCTCTAGATTCCATTATAAACTCTACCAGTGCTGGTCTTTTGTTTAGGACCCCTCTATTTCTATCTCTTTGTCTATACTCTGATATCAATCCCTAATAGGGAAGGCAATCTCTAACCTGCAGTTGGTGTCTTCTCATTCTGTCATATTTCCCTCTCTTGTTATTTGCTCCCAGTACATTGGTTCCTTTGCCAATTTTCTCCAATAAATTCCAGCCGCCTCTTGCCTGTTGTCTGTATCCTTAATCGCAGCCATGCCTATTGGCAGGTTCTCCTTTCTCCATTCCCGTGTTTTTGTAGTTCTTTAGAATACTTTCTGCTACTTTATGGATATAATATTCTGCATGATTATTGTTATTCTCCTTAAATGCTTGCATCCAAAATCCCACTCTCTCCTTGTTTCTTGAGCTTCTGCTGCATTTTATCATTATCCCTTTCCACTTTGAATGATAGTTTTCTGCCTGTGCTATGTACAGGAGTCCTAACTGTGGAGCTCTAAAATACCCCTTCAAATTAGGTAACCCCAATCCGCCCAGTTCTACTCGAAGAATCATCTTATCCCACTTGACTTTTTCCATCTGGTTATACATCATAATTTTTATCTTATCCTATCCTAACCATTAGTAATTGAGCCACATCTACCACTAACTTTGGCATATTTAATTCTTCCATAAACATTTCCATTTGTATCTTTTCTTAATTTCCATATTTCTTTGCTTTATACAGACTTTATACAGACTTCATAGAATTTCCAAAATATTTCTAATACCCTACAGGATCTACTATTACCTTCCCTTGTTAAAGGCTCCCTAAGCTTGGTAAAAGCTCTACTTTCTGTTGTCTGAGTAGTCATGCTAAAAGTTTTTGTGCTGTAGTGTTATCAAAAAACAATTCTTTAACAACAATCTTTCTAAACTTGTGCGTATTATCGAGGTAATCCCTTATTTTTCTGCTTACCATTCTGCAGTTGATCATGTTCTTGTTCTGTGAGATTTCCCCCATTCTGAAATACTTTAACATTTGTCAGTCCCTCTAAATAATCATTGTTACTTTTTAACCATAACTCCCTTTCTTGTATTTCCACCCTATTTTAAACTCCACCTTGTTTATCCTACTCCCTAGCTATATTTTCAGAAGACATTTCTATCCTCTCTAATAGCTCCTAAATAATCTCCACCACCCATTCCTTAAATGTCTCTCTTTTAAACAGATGGGTGAGAAAGTGCCACTGTCTCATTTTTATTTTTTTACCCTGTGTTTTTATTTTAGTTATTGGTGCATGATCTGAAATAGTTATTGGGTGCATATCAAGACCTTCAATTAAATGCACATATTCCTGTGAAATGTAAATTCTGTCTAGCCTAGCCTAGTTTTTACCTCTTGGGGAAGAATATTTAAATTCACTCTGAATGTCTATTACTGAATTCACATATTCCATGCCAAATATTTAGAAATCAACCCTCCTTTGTTATACTTTCCCTTCTGGGCCCCCAGGCACATCTTCACTGCTGCAAATCACATTCCATTCCCTGCCTATAAGTAATATTCCTTGCTGAAAACTGATTATTTCCCCCAGAATTTTCTTAAGCTCCATTATAACAGTTTTAGGTGGAATATAAACACGTACCAGTGTAATCCTTCTCCCTTGCCAGTAGCCCCTTAGCACCACAAATCTGTCATTATTATCTTTTTTATGACTATTGCAGCTCCTCTTGCAATTAATATAAGTACTCTTCTTTTCCTTTGTCCCAGGTATTCTGCTGAATAACTATCCCAAAAACCTTTCTTTATCAAATTCACATGTTCAATTCTAAGTGTGTTGCCTGTAGCATAGCTATTTGCACTCTATATTTTAATAGCTCCCTACTCTTTTTTGTTTATATTTATCTGTGAGAGCATTGATATTTAAAAATTACAGAAAGCATCATTGCATTAAAAAGTTACTATTCCCACCTTTTATGTATAACACATTTTTTGTTAAATGTGTAGTTCCAACATTTGTGTTACATGCATGCACTGTTTGGCAGGTTGAACTTTCTTAGTTATTTCAGCCCCATGTCACATCTTACAAAACTTTTTGTTTTATTGAGAACACTCAAAAAACCTGCCTCCAACACCCCCAAAAAACATATTAACTTAATATTAACAGATAAAACTATACATATCTTCAAGTATTGAAGTTTTACCGTCCTAATAAGAATAAAAGTCCCAAACTGACAGCAACACTCACAGACTTCAGTTAACCTGAAAGAAAGGTTATGCATGCCAAAATGCATGATTCAGCCTGTGCTTCTAAGTGCCAATTGAGTTTGTCTTAGCTTTATAACTCTTCCAGCTGGAAAAAACCCTGAATCCTTTCAGAGAACATTATGTCCTTGCCAGTTTCTTTCTTTTTTCCCCTCAGCCAGTCATTCTCCACTAGACTGAAGCCAGTTTCTCTTTATAAGGTTATCCCCATGGTCACATGAGAATCCGACAGTTTCTCTTTATCAGACTGTTTCCGTAGAATATGAGGACCATCTGCTGAATTGCTACTAAGCAGACATGTATTTGTTAGGAAAAAAGCTCATAATATTCAATATTTTTCATTTATTTCCTCTCTCTTAAAACTTGTTACCAAATGAATCTAAGGTCCTTAATCCAGTCATTCCCCTGTGCAAGAATGAGAAAAAGTACATTGATTTTTCTCTTGCCATGCTTTTTTAAACTAGCGTTTTCTTTTGCATTGCAGTACCTACATTTCTTAAAACTGAACAAGAAGAAAGAGAAATGAGGGGAGAAAGAAAAAAACAGTAGCACCTATTTACAATCCATATTACACTTAAAAATAACTTAGGGAAATTTATAGCATGTAATGAAAAACACACACTACAAAAATAGTACTATTTAAGAAAAAATGTTACTTACAGTTAACTTTTTTCCTCCTCTTCCCCTCCCCAAAGTACTTTTCCAAACATTCATTGTATGAAGTAGGGCATATTCTTTAGAGTCCCCCACAATTTCAACAAATTCTGAAAAAGCCTGATAGTTCCAGATTTTCTTCACAAATATAATTATTGCCTCGTTAACCCACACTTACTGGTTTTATTCCTGTTCATTTCCATCCCTCAATCATGTCTCTGCTTTATTTCTAATGTACTGTCAATTCTAATCAACTTGCATGCTTCTTTCATTCTCCAACATTTTCCATTGAAACATTGGATAAGGTTTCACAGGTAGAGTCTCTCTCTGGTCTTCATTACCAGAAGAATAAGAAGCAGAATATCTCTGTTTCACAGCTTACTATTTGTTGGACAAAGTTTTGTATTTCCTCCTTAGCATGTACTTCATCAAAAAAATGATTTTGTCCCTCCAGGGAAGAATACCTTAATGTCAGCTGGATACAGCAGTTTGAATCTCACACCTGCTTCTCAACATTCCCTGAATAATGGAATAAATTTGCTTCTCTTCTGCCTGAAGTACAATGGGTAGTCATTCTCCACAAACACTGTGCTGTCTCCCACGTTTAGTACTTTGTCCTTCTGCCACAGTTTTGTCAGAACCAACTCTCTCTACTGGTAGGATTGCATCTTTACTGTTAAAGGTATAAGTTGGTTTCTCATACCCAGGTTTGAAGTACATACACGATGTGTTCTTTCAAGTAACAACTGCTGTGGAATACCAGTCCAGTTGCTTATTTGTCCTTTCATAAAATTAATGCAGTCTGTTCCTTCCATCTTCTGTGATATAGCTGAAAATCTTATGTTTCCCTATATGCTGATGTCCTTCAAGGATGCATCTGCAGTCCTTACAAATGGGTTGTCCTGTCGTCAGGCAGCCCTTCGGTCGGCCGGATTCCAAAGTCTGGGTCTGGCCTCGGCTGGTGTCGCACTTCACCTGACGTCATGTTATTCGGGTATAAAGGCATCAGCCGACGCCATTTTCCTCCGTCTTTCTTGCCACGTGGCGCCCGAAGCAGAAGCTGTTCGCAAGTGCCGGTTGGTCAGAACCAGAGATTACTACTACCAATTACTACTTCAAAGACTTCTAAAAAGCTAAGTACCCCATTGGGGACTCTTTCTTGCCTCAGCCGATGTCAGAAAAAGTGAATAACTGTTTAACTTGTGGGAAACAAATACCTCTTAAAGATTTCCACTCTTACTGCTTACCTTGTCTATGCCCAGACCACGACATCGCAGCTTGTCTAGCCTGTGCTTCTTTTAACCGGCGGACGCTTAGACGTCGGTCGGAGTTTGCTGAGGAGTTTTTCGGCTCCGATTTTGCTTATATTATGCCGTCGGATCCTCCGACTTCGCAAATATCTAAAAAACGCAAGGAAAAGGACCGACACTCGCGGTCTGCGGTTTCGGCCGAAACCGCAGTTAAGCCAACTGCGAGTGTCTCGGTTTCGGCTGAAACCGAGCAAGCGGTTCCTCCTTCAGCCGAAAACTTTCCTTCTGCCGAGGCCTCTTCCAACCTCGTGGAATCGGCTTCTGATATTCCACCTGCTGTTACAGTTTCTCAGGAATTATCAGACACTATTCCCTTGGATATTTCAACCCCTGCACGTGGAGCTGCTAGGCCACCTGCAGCCATGTCCATTAAGGCCTTTGCCAGGGCTAAAGCAGCTAAAACTACTAAATCTGTGCCTGCTAAGCCCCCCTCTCACAGACCTAGCTCTAGTTCACAAATGCTTAGTTTAGCAGAGGATCTCATTTCTTTAATCCGAGGATCACAACCTCAACCAGACAGAGCCTCTCACCCGCCTCCAGAGAAGAGGCCTAGAGCAGAGCCCCCTGAGCCAGTGTCTACAGATGATTCCTCTGATGACTCAAATGATACAGACCATCCAGAGGCCCCATACTCCCCTTATGAAGACTCTGATGGTGAAGAGTCCATTCCTTCTGCCTCTCCGCCTGAGGAATTTTCCTTTGGGGAAACCCTGCATGCTATGAGGGAACAATTTCAGTGGCAGGGCCAGGATTTTTCAGATTCAAGAAAAAGGCTTAGAACTTTTCTGCATTTACCACAACATAGGCCTTTAGCCATTCCTCCAGTTCTTTCTGTTGTAGATGATGCATTTAATGATGCTTGTACTGCTCCTGATTCTCTGCCTCCGGCCATTGTTAAGCCCGATAGATACTACAGGGTCCCGGACACACATTACCACTTGTATAAGGCTCCCCTTGCAGATCCAGAGACTATCTCCCAAGGACCTAAGGCTGTAGCAGCCACCTCTGCCAAAAACCCCCTCCCCTCTGAAAGGGAATCCAGATCCTTAGAGAGATGGGGTAAAAAAGTTTACACTTCTGCTACTCTTTCAGCTAGGGCCTTGAACTGTCAATTTCACATGATGCAGTATCAAGAATTTTTGCTAGATCAGTTAACCAAAAAAGTGTCCTCAGATGAAACAGTAGACAAAAAATATGTGCAGGAAATGGTACATAACATTCAACAAGTCAGTAACCATTCCCTAAAATGCAGCTATGATGCACTGGAGGCTTCCTTTAGATCAGCCATGACTGGCACAGTCATCAGAAGGCATGCATGGCTAAAAGAACAGGCCTTACCAGACCATGTCAAATCAAAACTATTAGATGCTCCTATGGATAAGATCAATTTGTTTGGCTCTCCTGCACAACAAGTGCTGAAGAAGATGGAAGAAAAGGCAAAATCTGTCCAAACAGTAAAAGATTTCTTACAGGTCCAACCTCCAAGGTTTAGCAGGAATTGGCCCTCCAAGAATTGGTCCTTTCCAGACTCCTCCAGAACTCAGAGAGGCAGGAATAGGCGTTCAAGAGGCAGAAACCAATCCAGGGGTGCCTACAGAGGACGTCAGTGGCAGGGCAACAACCAGCGAGGCACAGCCACAGACACAGCCACCACCACAACTACAGGTCAATCACAGTGACTTGGCTCTGGCACCGCCTACCAGGGAACAACTGCAAGCACCCTTAGGCGGAAAGCTAGCCTTATTTACAACAAACTGGCATTACATCACAAGAGACAAGTGGATTTTACAGATAATAGACCAAGGTTACAGGTTTCACTTCCATACTCTACCAGGGAAGAGAGGAATGCCAAACCTACCTCCAAATCAAAAGACAGAAGCACTAAAACAAATATCCCAATTATTAAGGATGAGAGCTGTAGAAAAGGTACCATCTATGGAGCAAGGGAAGGGATTTTACTCCAGACTCTTCCTGGTACCAAGAAAAGAAGGCAAATGGAGACCTATTCTCGACTTGTCCACTTTAAACACATTTCTCATTGTTCCAAAATTCAAAATGCTGACCCTACAGCAGCTTCTTCCCATGCTGGGCAAGGAGTCTTGGCTGGTGACTCTAGATCTCAAGGAGGCATACCTGCACATCCCCATACGACCAAACTGCAGAAGATACCTCAGATTTCTTGCAGGATCAGAGCATTATCAGTTCTCAGCATTGCCCTTTGGCTTATCTACTGCACCCAGAGTGTTCACGAAATGCCTGGCATCAGTAATTGCTCATTGCAGGCTTCAGGGAATCCAAATCTACCCATACCTGGACGACTGCCTGATACAAGCGGACAACAAAAGCAAACTAGCAGAAGATTTACAAAGGGTCATTTATCTGCTACAAGCCCTGGGATACACAGTCAATATAAAAAAGTCAAGACTGATACCATCCCAGAGAATAACCTTTTTGGGTGCAGAGTTGGACACATCAAGGCAAATGGCATTCCTAACAGTAGAAAAACAGGAGCAGCTACCTCTCTACTTCTTGGCCTTAACAAAGCAGAACCATCTGACAGCAAGAAAAGTACTGCAAGCCTTGGGCTTCATGGCATCCTGCATAATATTGGTTCCTCATGCCAGACTGCATATGAGAAAACTACAGTGGTACCCAAGGAATTTATGGTCTCAACACAAGCACAGCTTAGAAACCCAAATTCCCATTATTCCATGCCTGAAGCAAGAATTCCTATGGAGGGCTCAGGCTTGTCAATCAAACACAGGATTGCCCTTTCACAGTACTCAACCAAGCCAAACCATCACGACAGACGCCTCAGACCTCGGTTGGGGGGCACACATGCTGGACAAGTGCATACAAGGCTTATGGTCTCAAAACCAGCTGCACCTACACATAAATCTAAAGGAAATGCTGGCAGTAAAACTGGCAATTCAGGCATTCAGACCATTCCTTCAACAAGGTCTATTGATGATAAGGACAGACAACACCACAGTTATGTGGTACATCAACAAACAGGGAGGCACACATTCGTATCCTCTTTGTCAGATGGCACTGGATCTCTGGAATGTGGCCCTGAGCTACAACATTCAGTTAAAAGCAATTTTTGTACCAGGAAAAGAAAACATCCTAGCAGACATTTTAAGCAGGACTGCCACGGATGCCCACGAATGGATGCTGCATCCGGACATCTTCAAAACCATTACAAGAAAATGGGGACTCCCAGAAATAGACTTATTTGCATCCCCACGCAATCACCAACTAAAGAAATTCTGCACAAGGACGTACCACCCACTTGCTTGGAAGGTGGACTCCCTATCCTTCAGTTGGAAAAACCTGACAGCATAAGCATTCCCACCACTTCCTTTGATGCACAAAGTGCTATTGAAGATCAAAGAGGACCGTCCAAGGATCATTCTGATAGCTCCAGACTGGCTAAGGCAACATTGGTACCCATTACTGAGGAGCATGTCTCGGAAACTAACATAGCCAACATTCTGGAAAACTTGGCAGAGCTCTTCCACACAGGCCTGTCCTATTCCTCCATTAAGATTCATGCATCAGCTATTTCAGCAGAATACGACTTGGATCCTCCTGTCTTCTCACATCCTCTGCTCAGACAGTTTCTGAGAGGAATTAAAAATGTAAAGCCTCCTAGGAAGCCACCATTACCAGCCTGGGACTTGAACTTTGTGCTAGAAAAATTGACACTTCCTCCTTTCGAACCAGCAGCAACAGCAGAATTGCAATACTTATCATGGAAGACTGCTTTCCTGCTGGCAATCACTTCAGCAAGAAGGGTATCTGAACTTCAGGCATTAATGGCAGTGCAACCCTTCCTGATCTTCCATCAAGATAGAGTGTCCATGAGAACAAATCCTTCCTTTATGCCTAAGGTGGTTTCCAGAGTTTCTTTAAATCAGGCTATCCACCTACCTACATTTTTCCCTAACCCACAGAACAGGGGAGAAAGACTGTTGCATACCTTGGATGTACATAGACAATTACGCTACTACTTGGACAGGACCAAAGGCAATAGAAAAACTGACCAGCTACTGGTAGCATATGCAACAGGAAGGGAAGGAAAATCAATTTCAAAACAGACAATCTCCAAGTGGATAGGAAATTGCATTAGATTTTGTTACTCCTACCATGGAAAGAAAACTCCAGATAACATCAGGCCTCACTCTACAAGGGCAACAGCCACTACCACAGCTTTCTTACGAGGAGTGGCTACCAAGGACATTTTAGAAGCTGCTACTTGGAGCTCCGTGCATACATTTGCCAAGCATTGTAATTTACCTTTATACTCTAGATCCTGAGCAGGCTTTGCCACTGCTGTTTTGCAAGGGATCCTAACTACACCATAACCTTATTTGTCCACCTCCCCCAGTTTGGCTATGGTATTCTACCCATTTGTAAGGACTGCAGATGCATCCTTGAAGGACATAGTACAGTTTTGTACCTACCATAAATGTAGATGTCCGATAGGAATGCATCTGCAGTCAGGATTACCCACCTGCCTTCCCCTCTGTGGTGCTCCTAGGGTATTTGCCCATCTTATAGCTAGCTGGGGGAATCTATTATGGTGTATTTGTTTGTATATATGTACATACATGCTTATTTTTTGTGTTTGCTCTCTACTATTTGGAATCATTGGCTTTTATCCAAATTTAGCCTTCCAAGAGGGCACCTGGCATCTGGGGCAAGAAACACTGAGGAAAATGGTGTCGGCTGATGCCTTTATACCCGAATAACTGCCGCTATGACGTCGGGTGAAGTGCGACACCAGCCGAGGCCAGACCCAGACTTTGGAATCCGGCCGACCGAAGGGCTGCCTGACGACAGGACAACCCATTTGTAAGGACTGCAGATGCATTCCTATCGGACATCTACATTTATGGTAGGTACAAAACTGTACTTTTCCTCTAATTATATTATTTTTTTGAAACATCTCTTCCTGAGCAGTCTCATATTCAGACAGCCTTTTCTACGTTTCATCCTCAAAGTTTTGCAAGTTTATCAGCTCATATATCTTTTTAAAGCTTCTTCCATTTTTCCAACCTTTTGTTTGTGTTGATGTATTCCATCAGTGTTTCATTTATTTAACCAGGTCTGTGTACAGTTGCCTTGTATCTTCCTGTGGGTTACTAGAATTCATGTCTGAAGATTGCATTGCTTTTTGCTGAACAGCTGCAGAACATTTGCCAGTCAGTGTTTCTTCCTCACTTTTTATAGTTGATTTTTTCCAGGTCCTCTGTATTTCTTTTTTTTTTTCCTGGCATACAGGCAGTATACTACTAGTAAGTTACTGAAATTTACCCATAAACACAAGTCTACTGACCTTCTCTGATGGATTTCTGTTAGAATTAAGCTGTTACTCAAAGTGCAGCCATCTTGGAAGTCCTGTGTGCCTGTAAACATAGGTCCCTCTAAGAACTGAAGACTGTATAATGCTTATTACCCACATGACTTGAGTGACTACTTTCCACTTTTCTATAAAGGAAAGCAAACATCCTACAAGTTTTGGATGAGGATGGAGTCAATGAACTTGGGGTTGAAGTGGTCTTAGGGGAGGGAAAAGGGAAGTCAGGCAGTTCCTATACCACAAACAGGAGACTCAGAATCCAGTGGTCTAGGGGGCTGAGAAAGTTGGAACCACAATGAGTAGAGATACTACTGATTTTCTCATGAGATGCCATTTCTATACTGAAGGCCATGACTATACTGGAAGCCATGAAACCCACAGCTCTGAGGGACACTCTGACTGTGACCTTCATCTGTCCTACCAGGTTAAAGTAGCAGCTTCAGTAACTGCACACCTTGTCCAGAGGGAAGAAGACCTTCTGGATCAGAGTTGCTATCAAGAAACCCAGAAAGACTACTCTCTGGGATGAAGTCCATTCTGAATTCTGTAGGGTGAGGGTAAATCCTAAGGCATCCAGGAGATCCTTCTGAAAGCTAGGGATTTGATCACTTTGTTTGAAAAACATGCCTGAATAAGGCAATTATGCAGGTAAGATAAGATATGTATTCCCTGAATTCTACAATATGAAATGACACAAACCAGATAATTAGTGAACATTCTTGCTCCAGTGGCCAGTACAAAAAGTAATGGAGTAAAACTGAAAGTGCAGTCTACCAGCAAGAACCTCAAGCAGCACCTGTATTCTTTATGTAAAGGGATGGCCTAAGTTGGCATCTAAAATATCTAGAATAACCATCGGAGTAACTGAATACAGAAAAAAAAAGCAGACTTCAGCGTTAGCACCTTGAACTTGGAAGATTTTAGGGCAGTATGGATTTTTGCCAAGTTAAAAATGCACCTCCATATTCCTTACTTTCTTCGTACTAAGATCAGTCCCAAGTTGTCCTGAAAGTGATAGTTTGTCTCTTCTATTACTCCCTCAACCAGAAGACTTGCAAATACAGGTTTAACTAGCCCTTCCTACTCTTTGGGGACCTAAGGAATCCCTACTAGATGTGGCATGCTGGTGCCTCTGCAGAGTATGTACACTTCTTTTATAATTCTGATTATCTAAGTGTCTGAAATCATGCTTTCCTCCCCTCATGGGGAGACATAAGGAAAGCTTGCTTGCTGTCTTATGTGGAGTGGATAGATGGAAACCTGGGTGGGGAAGGGGAAATAGTAGGGTACAGTCAAGTCTCGGATCTGTTAAAACTGACACCTTGAGTGCCTCTAAGCATGCCTTTAATTTTACTAATTCATCTGTATTTAAATTGAAGTTTATTTTCTTATTATGATTTCCCTTTGGACTGTTACCTGTTTAAAGGCATATGGTCTAGCAGGATGTTTGTCTTTTCGGCTTTTCCCGGTTAGGGGTCGCCACAGCGGAACTCCGGTCCACTAATAATTGGCAGTAGATTTTTTTTATGGTGCCGAGTTGCCAGCCTGACGCCCAACCTTCAGCGAAGGCACCCCCATTTACGCATGTCTTTCGGAGGCCACTCGATCGTGGGGAGGACATGCAGACTATGCACAGAAGGCACTCCAGCCGAGAATCGAACAGTAGAACTTCTTGCTGTGAGGCAACAATGCTGTCGCTGTACCACCACATGTAGCAGGATAATTCTTATTATACATGGACAGAGGAGAATAAAAAAGCTGTCTGACTCCTTGAAGGATTCCCCCCCCCCCAACCAGTTTCTTAAACAGTTCCTTAGTCGTCTCCCAAAAATTAATTCCTTATCCAAGGTAGTACTGATTAACTGTGCTTAACATCCTTAAATACAGGCTACAGCCTTAGACAAGCACTGCCCTGGATGTTACATTGACTGCATCATACCCACACCAGAGTTTAACTCGGGCAACAGTTTGAGACAGTTCCAACAAAGTGAACCTCAGGTCAGAATCTGATCTCTCTACAGTTTTTTCCCATTTGATCATGTGGGTTTAACACCTGAATCTCCTGAAGGCCAAGACTTTTTTTTTTAATAATCAAACCTATTACCACTAGGTATGGAATTCTGAGTAATCAACTTTGAAGCCTTACTGAGAAGAGGGACCACTGCTGGGTCAGTAATGCAAATAAAGGGGAAAGAGGACATCCCTTCTTGGTTCCTCTGCTCAAGCAGAAATGATCAAAGAGGACCCCATCTACTCTGATCCCTCATATATTCTCCTTAACAATCTTAACATTTTTTTTGAGGAAATGCAAATGCTTCCATAGTCCTGCTCACAAAAACCCAGCTTACTCTGTCAAATGCATTCTCTGCTTCATGACTCACCAATAACAATGGTATTTTCTTACAGTCTGCTTCTCTCTGGATCAGTGTTCTGTTAAAGTTGTCAAATGTTTAGCTCCCATCCACAAAACTACAATGATCCATATCTATCACATTTGGCATTACTTTTGTCATTCTTTTAGCTATTACAGATGTGGACACTTTATAATCATGGTTTAGTATTGAAATGGGCCTGTATGAAGCTGAGTCTGATGGATCTTTACCCTCTTTAGGTATTACAGTTACCACTACTTCTCTTAAAATACTGTTAAAACCTTCCAAATCTATCATTTTTTGCTTCCTAGCTTCCATACTTCCACTTTCCTCCTAACAGTTATTAATTGAGCCTCATCTACCTCTAACCTTGGCATATTTAATTCTTCCATAAATATTTCCATTTGTATCTTTTCTTGATTTCCGTATTTCTCTGCTTTATACAGACTTTCACAGAATTTTGGAAATATTTATAATAACTCTACATGATCTCATTACCTTCCTTGTTATAGGCTCCCTAAGACTGGCGACAGCACTTTCTACTTTCTGTTGCCTGAGTCGTCGTACTAAAAGTTTTTGTGTTCTACTGTTATCATCAAAAAACAGTTGCTTAACAGCAATCTTTCTAAACTCATGCATATCATTGAGGTAATCCCTTATTTTCTGCTTAGCATTCTGCAGTAGATCTTATTCTATTCCTATATTTTCAGAAGTAATTTCCATCCTCTCAAATAGCTCCTGAATAATCTCTACCACCCTATCTTTTCAACAGATAGGTGGGAAAAGTGCCAGTGTCTCATTTTTTATTTTATTACACTGTATTTTTATTTTAGTTATTATTGGTGCATGATCTAAAATAGTTATTGAGTGTGAATCAAGGTTTTCAACTGAATGCAAGTTCCTGTGAAATGTAAATTCTGTTTAGCCTAGTCCAGTTTTTATATCTTGGATAATATGTAAATTCACTCTGAACTGCTACTACTGAATTCACATCTTCCATGCCAAATATTTTCATACATTTCTTCAAAAATCAACCTACTTTGTTATACTTTCCCTTCTGAGCCCCTCAGAAACATATTGACTGCTACAAATCAAATTCCAGTCCCCACCTATAAGTAATATTCCTTGCTGAAAACTGATTTATCCCATAATTTTTTTAAGCTCCATTACAAAAGTTTTAGTTGGACTATAAATGCATGCCAGTGTAATCCTCCACCCTTGCCAGTAGCCCCTTAGCAATATAAATCTTCCATTATCATCTTTTTTATCCTCTTCTAACACTATTGTAGCTACTCTTGCAATTAATGAGTGCTTCTCTTTTCCTTTGTCTCAAATATTCCGCTGAATAACCATGCTGAAAACCTTACTTTATCAAATTCACATGTTCATTTCTTTCAAAGTGTCTACTGTAACATAACTATTTCCACTCTACATTAATATAGTTCACTTTTCTTTTTTTTAATCTATAAGACCACAGAAAGCATCATTGTACTAAATAGTTATTATTCCCATATTTTATGTATAACACATTTTTGTTAAATGTCTAATTCCATCTCTTGTGTTACATGCATACAGTGTTTGGCAGGTTGACCTTTTATATAGCTGTTTCTTGTCATATCCATTTGAGCCTATGTCACATCTTACAAAACTTTGTCTTTTTGTTTTATTGGAAGCCCTCAAAAAAAAAAAAAAAAATAAAATAAAACCCCAATACCTCCTAAAACCTATTAATTTAATAACAACACAAAACTATATACATTTTTAAATATTGAAGTTTTATCCTCCTAATAAGAACAATGTCTCAAACTGACAGCCACACTCTCAGACTTGAGTTAACCTAAAAAAAGGTTATCCAAGCTAAGATGCATGGTGCAGCCTGTGCATCTACCAAGTGCTGATGTTCTTTGTGTTTCACTGTTGCAGTCATCAAATTTGGGTTATCTACTTGCAATAGTCCTCAGTTGGCCTGATTATCAAAATCTTGGGTCCTGTGTCGGTTGCTGTCTCATCTTCCATGACTTCAGGTAGTCAGGGGTATAAAGCATGCAGCTGATGCTATTATATCAGTCTTTCTTGCCGTGCAGTGCCCGAAGCAGAACCAGTTCACAAGCTCCGGTTGGCCAACTCCTGAAATTTTCGTTTTCGAATTTCAGAACCGAAGACTTCAACTAAACCTAAGTACCCATTGGGGAAACTTTTTCTTGCTCTAAACCAATGTCAGTAAAAGTCAGTAATTGTATTTCTTGTGGAAAGCAAATGCCTCATAAAGATTTTCATTCGTACTGTATTCTTTGCCTAGACCCTGACCACGATGTACCTCGCTGTCGGTTTTGTGCCTTATTTAAACAAATTATTAGTCGTCGGTATATTAATGCTTCTAAATATTTTGGTACTCGGTTCAACTATCCAGATATGGCTTTGTTAAGCCACCCGACTACCGACATTCTGAAAAAATGCAAAGATAAAGACAGAGACAGCCTGCCTAGGTCCAAAGCTGCCGACAAAGTTTCTCCTAAGCTAGTCGCCAGTTCACCGGTACTCAGTGAGGAGGCACTTTCGCAGCCCCTGATACCCGCTGCTTTAGATTCGCAGGCCTCTACTGAAGCCCATTCTGAGTCTGGTATGCTGCAAGATGCTTCAACTGTGAAACCTGCTGATGTCTCTACCTTGGATGGGTCTGGAGCCGCTGTGCAGGCACCGGCTTCTGAGGGTGTATTCAGGCCTACTGACTTACATAATAAACCAACGTCATCTTCTTCTTCAAGGCCTGAAACTTGATCCATGCCTAGAAAACCAATGCCCAGACGGCATGGTCAGGCCTCTATGCCTAAAAAATAAATGATAAGAATGGCTGAAGACCTTATTACATTAATCAGGGGAAGCCAACCTTCCCCCTCTAGGAGACCTAGGACAGAATTTGCTTATGATTCTTCTGATCAGGATTCGATTCTGAAATTTCTGTTTCCTCTGATGACCTGGATTTACCCTTATCTACCAATGAGGATTCTGATGCAGAGGACTCTATTCCCCCTGCTTCCCCTCTAGAGGATTTTTCTTTTGATGAAACCTTGCATACTCTTAGGGAGCATTTCCACCGGGAAAGACAGGATTACTTTGATTCTAAAAAGAGGCTTAGGGATTTCTTACTCCTGCCCCAACACAGGCCTTTAGCTACCCCCCCTGTACTGGACATTGTTGATTATGCATTTTTGGAGTCTAGCTTGGCCCCTGACTCCTTACCTCCTGCTCCCAGAAAACTAGATAAATATTACAGGGTTCCTGATTCTCACAAGTTCCTCTTTAAAAATCCTACTGCAGATCCTGAGACCATTTCACAGGGACCCAAGGGCATCAAGGCTACTACTGCAAAACAAAATCCTACCTCCTCTGATAGAGATTCCAGGGAGCTGGATAGATGGGATAAGAAGGTATACACGTCTGCAACCTTGACCATTAGGGCCTTAAACTGCCAGTTTCATATGTCAAAGTATCAGTAGCATATTATTGGATTGCTTAAACAGAAAATGATGTTGATTCCTGACTGTGTTACAGGATTTAATGCATTCTGCTGAACAAATTGGAAAACATACTTTGCAATTGTGGTTTTGATTCACTAGAGGCATCTTGCAGGGCTGCTGTCACTGGGTCTGTACTTAGAAGTCATGCTTGGCTTAAGGAGTAATCTTTACCAGATCATGTTAAAGCTAAATTTCTGGATGCTGCTTTAAACCAGGACCGCCTGTTTGGCAACAAAGCAAAAGAAGTAATTAAAAAGATGGAGGAAAAAGCTAAATCTATGCAAACTGTTAAAGATTTCCTGCAAGTACAGCCTCCAAGATTTAGTAGGCATTGGCCCTCTAAGAATTGGTCCTTTCCTGTCTCTTCCAGGCCTTCTCAGTCCAAACCCATTACCAGCAGAACACTCAGGCTTCAGTCCGAAGGTACGCACAGGACTAAGCAGTGGGGTGCTCCCACTTCCAAAGCAGGGAGTAGTAAGACTCTCCCCTATGGTAAACTGTCTCAATGACTTAACTTTGAAAGTTCCAAGCCCTTCTCAACTGACTGCTCCTTAAGGGGGAAAGATTGCTCTACAGGCAAAAAACTGGGAACTCCTTACCCAGGACAAATGGGTTTTAAATATAGTTTCCCAAGGATACAGATTCCACTTTCACACTTTACCAACCCCAAACGGTTGGCCAGATCTACCCCTAAATCAGTGGGCAGAGGCTCAAAAGCAAGTTCTCTCTCTTAAGTATAAGGGCTATTCAAACTGTCCCAGAAGAGGAAAGGGGACAAGGTTTCTACTCAAGATTTTCTTGGTGCCCAGAAATGACACATCCTGGCATCCTATCCTGGATCTCTCTATACTAAACATTTTTTTCGTGATCCCAAAATTCAAGCTGCTAACTCTTCACCAGTTGCTTCATATGCTAGGCAAGGATGCCTGGTTGGCAACACTGGATTTAAAGGAAGCCTACCTGCACATTTCAATCAGGGAATCTTGCAGAAGATGCCTATGCTTCAAAGCAGGCTTCATGCACTATCAGTTCTCTGCACTGCCCTTTGGCTTATCTACTGTGCCCAGAGTATTCACAAAGTGCCTAGCTCCAGTCATTGCATTTTGCAGGCAAAGAAATACTCAAATATACCCATACCTGGATGATTGTCTAATTCAGGCAGGAAGCCAGGACATACTATTGAATCATCTGGCATTTGTACAAAAAGTGCTAACTTCTCTGGGGTACACCATAAATGAAAATAAATCACATCTGGTACCCTGCCAACAAATTGTATTCCTAGGAGCACTCTTGAACACAACTTCCCAGATGTCTTTCCTCACACCAGAGAAACAAGTTCATTTGACAGCTTCAAACTAATGGCCACAAAGACCCTGCTATCTGCAAGACAAATACTGCTAGCCTTGGGGTTCAGGCCTCCTGCATTCTCCTAATTCCATATGTAGGACTCCTTTAGAGGAAACTACAATGGTATCTAAAAAGCCTATGGTATCAACATTCTCAGGATCTAGAAGCAATGATTCCTATCATACCTTGCCAACAGTTAGAGTTCCTTTGGTGGGCAGGGGCCTGCCACCAAAACAAGGGACTGCCTTTCATTCTACCTCCTGCTGCCCAAACACTAACAACAGATGCATCAGACTATGCATGGGGCGGCTCACTTGGCAGGGAAGTGCATTCAGGGCAAATGGAACCCAAGTCAAATACACCTGCATATCAGTCAAGAAGAAATGTTTGCTGTACAGCATGCTCTAACAGCCTTCAAGGACCACATTCTTCTAGGACAATTAATGGTAAAGATGGACAACACCACTGTTATGTGGTACATAAGCAGGGGAACCCACTCATACCCTCTCTGCAGACAAGCCATGGCTCTGTGGAACACAGCCTTGAGCTACCAAGTGCACCTACAGGATCAATTCCTGCCAGGAAAGCTAAATACACTGGCAGACAATCTAAGCAGAAATCTCATGGACCCACACGAGTAGAAACTGGAACAAAGGACATTCAACATGTTGATAAATGGGGGAGCCCAGAGATAGACCTGTTTGCCTTCCCCCAGAACAACCAATTGGACAAATTCTGCACAAGGACTCCCCACAAACAAGCTTGGAAAGTGGATGCCCTGTCCTTCACCTGGAAAAATCTATCAGTTTATGCCTTTCCTTCTCTGCCTCTCCTCTCCAAGGTACAACTAAAGATCAAACAGGACAAACCAAGTATGATACTGATTGCACCAGACTGGCCATGCCAACACTGGTACCCCCTCTTATGCAGTGTGTCACTGTTGGCACCATGGCACCTGCCTCAGACTCCTACCCTGCTGCCCCAGCAGAAGGGCCAGATTCTGCACCCTCAGCTTCAAACCCTGAACCTGGCGGCCTGGCTAATTACCTGATCTCTCCATTAACATCCCTCAATAAATAAGTGTTGGATGTCATTCTGGAGGTAAGGAGGCCTAGTACTAGAAAATCGTATGCTGAAAAATGGAAAAGATTCTGTTCCTGGAACCAAACTCAGGGGATGGATACAGCAGTGCCCAATTTACCTCAGATTCTTCAATACTTAACTGAGATGCTTCACAATGGTCTTTCCTTTTCCTCCATCAAAATTCATGCCTCAGCCATTTCAGCTCATTACAACACAGAACCACCCCTCTTCTCTCATCCTCTGCTCAAGCAGTTCCTCAGAGGGGCCAAAAACTTTAGACCACCCAGCAGAGCCCCAACTCCAGCCTGGGACCTTAACTTTGTATTGGAAAAATTTACTCTACCTCCTTTTGAACCAGCTGCAAATGCAGAGCTGTAATTCCTTTTTTGGAAAACAGTCTTCCTTTTAGCGATCACTTCAGCTAGAAGGGTGTCTGAATTACAGGCCCTTATGGCAGTGGAGCCTTTCAACATCTTTCATGCGGACAGGGTGTTCCTCAGGACCAATCCCTCCTTCTTGCTCAAGGTAGTATCCAGTGTGGCTCTTAATCAGTCCATTCATTTGCTAACCTTCTTTTCTAATCCACAGAAGAAAGGGGAATGGATACCACACTCCTTAGATGTGCACAGATAACTTAGATTTTACTTGGACAGGACTAAACCTCAAAGGAAATCTGAACAGCTGCTGATGGCATTTACTGCAGGGGCACAGGGGAAGGCCATTTCAAAGCAAATCATTTCTAAATGGATAGGCCATTGCATTCATTTCTGCTATAAGCACCATGGAAAACCTATCCCACAGGGGATAAGACCTCATTCAACCAGGGCTGCATCTACCTCTACAGCCTTTCTCATAGGTGTCCCTACCAGGGACATCCTAGAAGCTGCTACCTGGAGTTCTGTACATACTTTCACCAAGCATTACCATTTGCCAATTTTCTCTAAATCCAGAGCTGGTTTTGCTACTGCAGTCTTGCAGGGCCTTATAGCTAGTCCTAATGCTATCTAAATTCCTCCTCCCATCCTTAGCTTTGGGAATCTACCCAAATGTGATGACTGCAACAGTGAAACATGAAGAACATAGTACATTTGTGTGCACTTACCATAAATGTAGATGTTTGAGTGTATTCACTTTTGCAGTCCTGTTTACCCTCCTTCCAGCCCCCTGACTTCTTTTTGGCTATACCTCTATTCCTTTTTACTATGCTTAAAAGCTTTTTGGTGTATTTGCTTTTTTTGTTGGAGGTATAACTTTGTTTATATATATTTAATTGCTTCCCATTAGGGGGGCCCCTGACATCTGGGGCAAGAAAAACTGATGTAATGGCGTCGGCTGCATGCTTTATTTCCCTGACTACCTGACGTCATGGAAGATGAGACAGCAACTGACGCAAGACCCAAGACTTTGATAATCAGGCCGACTGAGGACTACTGCAAGCAGATAACCCAAATGTGATGACAGCAACAGTGAATACACTCGAACATCTACATTTATGGTAAGTGTACACAACTGTACTTTTTTTCTCATCTTTATAGCTCTTCCAGCTGGGAAAACCCCTGAATCATTAACTCATAGACAGTTTCTCTTTTCCTTTTCTCCCCAGCCCACAACTCTCCACCAGACTGTAACCAGTTTCTCTTTATCAGATTGTCTCCATGGAGACATGAGAAACACACAGTCAATATCTATTTAACTGATTGCTTCCATGAAGGCACGAAGGCCATAAACAGAATTGCTACTAAACATGCATTCATTTGCTATAAAAAAGACTCAAAATATCCAATATTCTTTTTCTACTCATTCCCCCATTTAAGAATGAGAAAAAGCACATTTATTTTTATTTTGTCATGCTCTTTTAACCAGGATTTTATTATTTTTTTTTTTAGATTGCAGTGCCTACCCTGCCTAAAACTGAACAAGAAGAAAGAGAAGGGAGAAAGGAAAAAGGAACAGCTGCACCTATTTACAATCCCCATTACACTTAAAATAACAGAAAACTTTATAGCATTCAAAGAAAGCCATACACCACAAAAACAATACTATTAAGAAAAAAATGCTCTTTACTTACAAGTTAACTTTCTCCCCTCTATTCCCCAGCCCAAAGCATTTTTCTGAACATTAATGACATAGGTTCATAGGTTCATACTAGACTATCTGCCCTAAGGCATTTATAAGCCTAGCCCAAAGTTTTGTGGCTTACGCCACCCCTTATGTTAAAAAATACTGTGCCCATTAGTTTGTTGTGCCTCTGTCCAGCAGTGACACGGAGATGATTCCCGGGGTAAACCTACGATCTCCCATCCACCGGTCAAGATTTCTCTTGAACAGAGCCAGCGAGGTGCTCTGCCTCACATGGACTGGGATTTTATTCCACAGCATAGGGAGTCTCTGGGTGACAAATCTATCCCTCCAGCATGTCCTATTTATATCCGTGCTAAGGTTTAAGTCGCTTGCTCTAGTGGATCTGGTAGATTTGGATTTTTGAGGTGGAGCATGTCCATTAATTCCGGGTTGGACATGGCCTTGTATGTCAGGCACAGGTCACCTCTGAGCAGGCGGTATGCGACTGAATAGAGCTGGAGTTTCTTCAGTCTGGCAGCATATGACAGATTTTGGAGTCCCTTTATCCTTTTGGTGAGGAACTTTTGGGGTCTCTCCAATTGCTGCAGGTGTCGGGTGAGATACATCCCGAATGGGGCATTGTACTCGATCATTGGTCTGATAAGTGAAGAGTACAGGGGAACAATGACCTCACTTGATCTGGATGTGAATCCCTTCATGATCAGGTGGGCAATGTAGAAGGTCTTTCTAACCACTTTAGCAATGTGAGTGTCAAAAGAAAGGCCACTGTCAACCTGGGTCCCCAGGTCCCTGATAACCTCTTCTGTGCTTAATGGATTGCCACCTATATGGTAGCTTGGGGTTACCTTGTTTTTCCTGAAGGGTATGACTATACATTTTTGGCATTTAACTTCAGGCCATGGCTCTGGCACCAGTTATCAGTTTCCGTGAGACCCTCTGAAGGATATCTGTGTCCGATGTACTTTCCACTATGGCCCAGTTTGCAGTCATCTGCAAACTTTGTCAGCCATAGTCCTCCTATGTTTGCCTGTACTTCTGAGAAGTAGATGCCGAACAACAGGGGGCTAAGGACTGAGCCCTGTGGGACCCCACTTGTGACCGGCTTGGAGTCTGACATGGCGCCAGCAACTCTAACCCTGTGGGTTCTGTCCTTTAGCCAGTTTGCAACCCATCTTGTGACATATGGGTTTACATTTAAGCTGGTAAGTTTCTCTATAATACCCGAGTGGGGTATTGTGTCGAAAGCTTTTGCAAGGTCAAGGTAGGCTGTATGGACTGCCTTTCCCTCATCAATGGCCTTGGTGACTGTTTCGAAGAAGTCGACCAAGTTCAAAAGGCATGATCTGCCCTTGACAAAGCCAAACTGGGTCGGGTCCAATGTCTGCAAGTCCCCTATGTCTTTGTTTATGAGTTCCATTATGATCTTCTCCATAGCTTTGCAGACCAGGCTTATTAAGCTTATGGGGCGGTAATTTCCAGGGTCCGTAGAGGTACCGCCTTTGTGGAGTGGGACCACAGTTGCCGTATGCCACTCCTTGGGCACGTATCCTGTGGTAAGGCTAAGATTAAACAGCTGCCTTATATGCGGGTTTAGTTCCTTGTTGAGTTCGTGTAGCACACAGCCGGGGACACCATCCGGTCCCATTGATGCTGTGTTTTTAGCTTTAGAGAGAGCAACTTTCACCTGCGCCTTAGAGATGTCTGGGAGGCTACACTCCGCTGGGATAGTTATCTCTCCTTTTGGGGGGGAGAGGGGGGTGAAGTTTGCACTGAACGTGTCTGCCAGTATGTTGGCAATGTCTGTGGGTTCAGTGATTTTTGTATCATTTTGGACTAATTCTGCGCATATCTGGGAGTTTCCACCCAGGTTTCTAACATAGCTGAAGAAGGCCTTATGATTGTCTTTTGAATCTATTGCAATTTTTCTCTCAAATTTGGCCTTGGATGATTTTATGAGTGCTCGTATTATTTTACTAATAATGATCAAGGGTGTCTTCTCTTTTATGGATTTTGCTCTATCATGTAACAGCTTTCTCCTCTTATTGTAAAGTTTGTTTATGGCTGGGGTCCACCAGACTGGACGTTTGCCCTTGGTGGAAATAGTCTTGGTTTTATTAGGGATTGCCTGATCCATGCAGTCCTGGAGGTGTTCGTAGAAGGCATTTGTAAGGGCCTCCGCAGCTTGGGTTGTGGTTTCCACTGGCTCGTGGGCCTTGAAGGATACCACACCAGTCTTGAGTAGTGTGAAGTTTGCTTTAGAGAAGTTCTTCACTGTGGTCTTTTTTGTTTGGGGTGGGGCGGGATGTGGATTTCCAGTGAGATAAGTTTGTGATCTGATCTCACCAATGAGGGATATACTTCCGGTGTGGAGCATTTTGTCCCCATGTTTGTGATGATGAGATCTAGTATATTTTCTCCTCTTGTGGGAACGGTGACTAGTTGTTCCATGGCATTTGAATTTATGAACTCCAGGAACCTTTGGGCTAGAAAGTTGGGGCTTGAGTAATGTTCCCAGTCTATATTCGGGTAGTTGAAGTCACCCAATATAATGGTGTTTGGAGATACATTTATACCCTCCAGTGTCTTCAGGAAGGTTGTGTGGGGTTCCTGAGTTTGAGAGGGTGGCCTGTAGCATGCTACAAATTGTAGAGCAGTTTTGCCTATGGTTAATTGCACCTGGATGGTTTCTGATGCTTCGTGCTTTGCCACCAACCTGGAGGTGTGGGTATCCTTGATGAATATGGATAACACCCCCTCCTTTTGTGGTGTGGTCCAGATTTTGGGGCCGGAACGCATGATATGAGGTAAAACCTGATAGTGCCGGGGTGCTCTCAGGAGCCTTGAACCAGGTTTCAGTCACAGCACAGACATCGATGTTCTCCATACTGAGAAGGGCCTCGAGAGTGTGCATTTTGAGATTTAGACTTCTGGCATTGAGCAGCATTACCCTTAGTTTCTTCCCATTTTTGTTTTCTAGGGTGGTAGGTTTAGAATTTGAGCCTTGCCTAAAAAAGGCACTGTGGGGGTGGCAAGAGCCTTCGCCAATATCCGGAATCCCAGGGGTGACAGGTGCAAGCCGTCAAGCATGTCATCCCAGGCAGACAGACACTGGATCCCCTTTGAATGACACCAGGAGTTAAGCCAATTGTTAAAGCTGATCATCTTGTCTCTATATTATGGCATCATTCTTGGTGAAGGAAGGATACTGCTCAAGGTCAGGGTCATACCTGCCTGGGCTACATAATCAGAGAGCTCCTCTATGTCTCTTTTCATGTAGTCCAGGGAGGTACGTCTCAGGTTGTTCTGTCATATTTTGCAAATGGAGTTATTGCACTGTACTCCCACATTAAATTATTGGTTTTATTTCTGTTCATCTTCAACTACCAAAGCCTGTCCACACTTCATTTCCAATGTGCTCTCGATTCTTCTGGTCAACTCTCATAGTCCCTTCCTTCTATCCAAAATTTTCCATTAAAACACAGAAAAAGTTTCACAGGTACAGTCTCTGTGATTTACATTACCAGAACAACAAGTAGCAGAATCTCCTTGTTTCACAGTTCACTTTCTGTTGGACAAACTTTTGTATTTCCTCCTTAGCATGTATTTCATCAAAAAATTATTTTGTCCCTCCAGGGAAGAATACCTTGAGCTGGGTACATCAGTTTGAATCTCATACCTGTATCTTGACATTCCCTAAAGAGTGGAATGAATTTACTCCTCTTCTGCCTGTTGTACAATGAGTAATCATTATCCACAAACACTCTTCTGTCTTCCACTTTTAGTATTTTACCCTTCTGCCACAGTTTTGTTAGAATCAACTCCTTTTGCAAGACTGCATCTTTACTACTGAAGGTCTAGGTTGCTTTCACATAGCCAGATCTGGAGCAAACATACAATGTGCTCTTTCAGTTAATATCTCCTGCTGTGGAATACCAGTCCAGCTGCTTATTTGCACTTTCATAAAATTAATGCAGTCTGTTCCTTCCAGCTTGTTTGGTACAGCTGAAAATCTCAAGTTTTCCCTACAGCTCAACTGTCTCACTGACAGAACCCTCACTGTGAATGTAACAGCCTCCAAATCCGACTTCAGGCCAGTGACGTGGAGTACCACAGGGTTCAGTCCTGGGACCTCTCCTGTTTGGTATCTACTTTTCTGAAGTACAGGCTAACACAGAAGGTCTTTGGCTAATGAAGTTCGCAGAGGACTGCAAACTAGAAGCCATAATCGAAACTTCTAATGATGTGAACATCCTACAAAAGGGCTTCACTGAGACAGTTGCCTGGTGTCAAAGCCATGGCCTCAAGCTCACTGCCAAAAAGTGCATTGTCATCCCTTTTAGTAAAAACTCTGTACCCATGAACTGCCACATAGGCAGTAGTCTATTTAACACCAAAAGTGTGATGAGACCTTGGGACACAGGTGGACAGTAGTCTCTCCTTTGATAATCACATCACCACAGTAGTCAGAAAATCCTGCTACATGGCACACCTAATCACAAAAGGTTTCTCATCCAGGAAAAAAGAGGTCATTGTTCCCCTCTACTCATCACTCATTAGACCCATTATAGAATACAACTCCCCTTTTGGCATGTACCTCTCAAGACATCTACAACAACTGGAAAGGCCGCAGAAATACCTCACAAAGAGGATTACTGGCCTCAAACACATGCCCTATGCAGACCGTCCCAAAAAACTACAGCTTTACTCTGTCGCATATCACCTACTCAGAGGTGATCTCTGCCTAACATACAAAGCTATGTTGAACCCAGAGCTGTTGGACATGCTCCACTTAAAGAAATCCCAATCCCTCCGAGCTACACTCTCTAGGGACCTAAACCTTGTCACCACAATAAACAGAACATGCTGCAGGGATAGATTCCTGTCCCAGAGACTTTCCATACTCTGGAACAAATGACCTATCTAGATCAAACAAAGCTACTCATTAGCACTCTTCAAGAAAAATCTTGATGATTGGATGGGAGATAGGAAATTCACCCTGGGGATCACTTCTGTGGCTCTGCTCGATAGGGGCACAGGAAAATAATTTTCATGGGTGGCGAAAGCCAAGGTACCTTTTTTGGCTAGGCTTATATAGGCCCTAGGGCCAATAGCCTAGTACCTACCTGTGAACCTATGAACATGCTCTGTCCTCTAATTCTATTACTTTTTTGAACAAAATCTCTTTCTGAACAGTCTCATATTCGGCCAGCTTTTTCATTTCAACCTCTGATTTATGCAGCTTTATTACCTCATATGAATATCGATTTAAAGCTTCTTCCAGTTTTTCCAGCCTTTTTTTGTTTATGTTGATATACGCCATCAGTGTTTCATTTATTTCAACCAGGTCTATGTGCAGTTGTCTTATATCTTCCTGCAAATTACTGGAAGGAATGTCTGGAGGTTGCTTTGCTTTTTCCTTAACAGCTGCAGCACTTTCACCAGTCAGTGTTTCTGCCTCATTTTTTATAGCTGATTTTTTTCCAGGTGCTCTGTATTTCTTTTTTCTTGGCACCCAGGCAGTACACTCACTAGCCAGTTACTGAAATTTACCCATAAACAGAAAAGTTTACTGGCCTTCTATGTTGAGTTTCTGCTTTCACACTAGGAGACCTAGATTTAAGCTGTTACTGAATGTGCAGCCATCTTGGAAGGCTGTGCCCGATGTGCTCTTGGTCCATTCAAAAGTGCTTGGTTTCCCAGCTTTGATGGTTTCTGAAGGGGCAAAATCAGAACACTGGAGCGGAAAAGACAGCTAGACTGGACACAGTGAAAGACTCATCGGGGCCTTTCGATTTAGACCTATGGTGTAACTGGAACATTTGAGTATCGCCCTGCAGCTCCTTGCTCACTTTCTCCTTTAATTTCTTCTAAGGTAGAAGCACAAATGAGCAGATGGACCAGCTGAAGGCATGCAAGATTTTAAAGCATTTATGGTCTAGGTGCAGACAAGAGAGCACAGCCTACTTTTGAAGGTATTAGGTGTGAACCCTTGACAAATACCTCAATTGCCAATGTTGTACTATGCACCAAAACAGAAGACAGCTGGTATGGTAGCCTCTATAAGGGATCTGCCTTTTACACCTACACATTTCCTTAAGTGCTAGACAAAAGAAAGGTTGCAGGGAACCGTATCAACAGTGAAATATCAGAGAATAAGAAAAGAACAAATAAATCCCCAGTGGTGTAATTATCTGCCTGAGCTCTTCTGAAACATATGGACCTGAAGCACTGGTAAGACAAACTAAATGACCAGCCATATGCATCCATTCACTACACAAAAGTTCTAAAAATGCCACAGGCATATATTCCCCTCTGTACTAGCATGCTGTAGTGCAGTTCAGGGCAGATGGAATAGTTGTGTAAAATCTTACCATAATCATAGATGTCCTTTTCACTGCTGTAGTATTCTTAACCTGAGGGATATCACACCTGGAGGCAACCCATCATCAGCCAGTATACAAAAGTCTTATACTACTGTAGGTATGTAGGACATTGCACATAGGACATAAAAGTAATGTACGCATGTACCATCCTCAGAAATGAATGTCCCAGGAGGAGTGCCAAACTAAAGATATAGAAGATCAGTACATCAAGCCAAACAATAGTCCAGGGGGAATGAGTGAGGGGTAGAATACTGTAGTGTTAAGAGAAGGACATATATGGTTATGGTAAGATTTTACACAATTCTGTGTCATCCTATTCACTTGCTGCAGTATTCTTAAACAAAGGTAGAGTTCAAAGCTCAAGAAGGAAGGAAGGAGCAGAGAAGCTCTCAATGAAACCATGTAAAATGGTTTTGGCAAAACCAGTTCTGGATCTAGAAATGCCAACCTGTTTGTAGTGCTTGGTAAAGGTATGGCTAGAAGACCAGGTGGATACTTCAAGGAAGGCATTGTAATCTAGGCCCTTGAAGAATGGCTTAGAGGAAGTCAGAGCCCTGGTAGAGTGGGCTTCCATGGGTGAAGGTAGTCTCTTTCCATGGAGTGTGTAACAAAGGCAAATAGTCTTTTAAATACAAGAAGAAATAGTCTGCTTGGAAACAGCTAAGCCCAGACCCCTGGGATGAAAGTTCAGAAATATCTGATCAGATTTCCTGATAGCTTTAGTCTTGTCCAGGAAAAACCTAAGTTATCTCTGTACATCTAAGGAGTGTAGTACCTTCTCACTGTGGTTTTGTGTTGAAGGGAAAAAGGTAGGTAAATTGCATGGATTGGTTAAGGGATAACTCATTGCTCACTTTTGGCATAAAGGAAGGATTTGTTCTCAAGGATACCCTATCCTTATGAAATACCAAGAAAGGGGCACCACCAGAAGGGCTTGAAACTCTGCCAACTTTCTGGCTGAAGTTTAAGGCCACAAGTAAAACAGTTTTCCAAGAACAATGTTTGAGGGAGACTGAGAACGCAGGCTCAAAAGGGGCTTGGGTCAGTTTTTTTAGGACAAAATTAAGGTCCTAAGGAGGAGGACTAAGTTTCCTGGGAGGCCTAATGTGAAGGATGTCCTTAAGGAATTGTTTAACCTCAAATCTGGATGCTAGAGGGGGAGAAAGAGTCAGACCAGCAGAAATAGCCAACGTGCTTTACAGAGGAGTAAGCCAAGCTAGCAGTGAGCAACTCACACAAGTAAAACAGAACCACTGGGATTCCCACTGTCAGTGGGTCTTGGTTCTTATTCCACCTGGAAATGTAAGATTTTCTTGTATTGGATTTTCTGGCCTCCTGCAAAATCCTGAGCACATCCTTTGAGAATAGGTATCTGAAGGGGATTAGAATCCTATCACCCACAATGTCAGTTGTAGCTTTAATAGGTGTGAGTGCATTATGGATCCTTTTCTCTGTGTAAGTCCACTCTGTGGGGTAACTTGTGGTGATGGCCTTTGGTTAAATGTAGAAGGAGGGGGAACTCTGGCACAAAATTTTGGAAGTTGTCTGTTCAGAGGGAGACAAATAAGTCTGAGGAATACCCCATTGATGGACTATATCCAGAATAAGTCCCTGTGAAGTATCCATTTGTGGGATTGAGTCGGGGATCTGCTTAAGGAGTCTGCCACAAGATACTGGTTGAAGGGAATGTACACTGCCAGAATAGTCATATGGCACTGGGCCAGAAATTCCAATAACAGAAGAGCCAACCAGCACAGGAGATAAGATTTGGTCATGTTATCTGTGAAGAGTTGTATAGCAACCGGGCAAAGGACAGGTTGGAATGTTTATAGAGCTAGTAGCAATGTTTGCATTTCCCTTATGTTTTTGTGTTCTGACTTTGGGAGGGGGTTCAAGTTTCCTGAACTGTGAATTTGCCCAAGGCCACTCTCCAGCCCACGTCTGATGTGTCCGTGTAGAGTTCTAGGACTGAGGCGAGAGACTGCAGGGGTAGACCTGGACTTAGGTCTGTCTGATGTATCCCACCATAGTAGTTCCATCTTTAGGCAAGGAATGAGGGTAACTTGGCATTCTACTGGATGAGAGTAATGAGTCCACACTGACCTGAAAAACCACTGGAATTTTCTCATGCGGAGTTTTGCCACTGATACCAAGGGTATGGTAAAAGCCATGAATCACAGTACCCTGATGAACTATCTGGCCGTGATGTGAGTTAAGGGGAGAAGGGAGTCAAAGAAGGACCAAAGGTCCTGTACCTTCTGAGGTAGAAGTGACACTCTCATAACGTCTGGCTGGATTCGACATTCCAGGAAAATGTGGTCTATGAAGGAGTGGGTGGGAGGTTGGCACAATAGTTAAAGTGTTTACCTTAGGGACACAAGGTGTAGGGTTTGATTCTCAAATGAGGTAATTGGCTAGGCTTAAAATGGCTCACAAGTGCAGTTAGCCTATTACTAATCTATGAACCTATGAGTGAGGACTGACTTTCCGTAGTTGATTGTGAACCCAGTTTCTAGAGGAGGGAAATGGAGGTTTCCAAGTTTTGGAGTAGTGTGTGTGAACTTGGAGCCTGTAAAAGCAGATGATCCATGTATGGGAATATCTGGATGCCCAAAAGTCTACAGTGTCCAATCACTAGAGCCAGGCATTTTGTGAATACCCTAAGTGCTATAGAAAGACCAAAGGGCAAGGCAGAGAATTAAAAATGCCAGGAAACCACAAAACAATTAAGAATTTCCTGAACCTGGGGTGAATAGGGATGTGAAAGTAAGCATCTTTTACATCTAAAGATGCCATGAATCCTTGTGGAAGAAGAAGGGGGAATGATGTTTGGAGTGTTAACATTCTAAAAGTAGGAGCCTTTAGGAAGGTGATGAGATGGGATAAATCCAGTACTGGTCTCCAGAGGCCGTCCTTTCTGGGTACCAGGAACATTACTGAAAAGAAGCCTTTTCCCCTTGAGGGACCTTTTGAATGGAGCCCTGTTGCCGAAGCTCCAAAAGAAGTTTTGGGAAGAGAGGTAACAGCTACTGGGGCGGGGGGGGGGGGTTGAGGGATGTCCCTGAAGGTGGGGATGGAGTGCCAAACCATGTAATATCCTCTTTTGATTACGGAAAGAACCCAAGTACCTTGGGGGATGCTTGCCCAGACACCATGAGCATTGGACAGGCAAAGGGAAAGGGGAGCATCTGCACAGTAGTCACTGACTCCTTGATTTGTCAGGAAAGGGCTGCCTTTGTTGTGAAGATGGCTGAGAACTCCTATGCTTCTGCTGACTCTTGCCTCCTCTTGGAAACTTACTGGATGGGTGTTGAGTTTGGCTGTGGACGAAAACAGGCTTTGAAGGGATATTCCTGTGAAACCTCATCAAGGGAGAAACTAGAATGCATTTCAACTCCTTGAGTTCCTTGTTTTTTTTTTTTTTTTTTTTTCTTGTAGGGACTTAAAAAAGGATGCTGCCGCCTTACCAAATAAGGCTGGATTGTCTAGTAGGGCTTCTATTAATTTAGATTTATAATCATCATGGAGAAGCTGCAGCCTGAGCCAAGAAAGTCTAAGAATTGAACCATAGCAGCTGCCCTGGCACAAGCCTCCACAGTATCATAGCTGCATTTAATGGAATGTTTTGCTACCTGGGAAGGAAGTTCCCAGGATATCCAGAACCAAAGATTTTCCGTACGAGTCTGGAATGTCTGCAACAGCACTAGATGCATGAAACAAAAGTTCTAAGGAGTACTTAGTCATATGTGTCTGGCAATTTTATTTTATTTTTTTTTTTATTTAATATTTGTTAACCGGGAAAGTCCGACTTGGAACAAAGCCAATTTTCAGTGGAGGGCCGGGGAGAAACACTCCAGACGCATGTCTCTGTAACATGGGAGGAAATTGGAGCACCCAGAGGAAACCCACATGAATGCAGAAAGGACTTGCAGACTCCACACAGGAGGCACCCCAGCCAAGAATCAAACCAGAAAACCTCTTGCTGTGAGGTGACAATGCTACTGGCTGCCCTAAAAGCCAAGGTGGCTGATGTACAGGCCTTTTTACCCAGTCTCTCCAGGGTTATGCTCTCTTTGTCTGAGCTGTGACATCCCCACTCAGTAGTCAAGACACCTGAATCCTCATCACGGAAACTGGAGAGGGAAGGTCACTTGGAATACAAATGGGTACACACAGTGTTTCCTGATGTAGATTTCTCTGCATCAAGCACAGTTTCCCTTAAGAGTACATACGGAACACGCTTAGTCCTGGGGCTGGTTCCTCTCTATATCTGTCCAGACCCCCAATAAGACTCCCCATTGGAGCAGCTTAGAGTTGAGTCCTAAGTTGGGGTTCCAAGCTAAGTCCTCCCACACCCTCTCTGTGAAACCAGTGCTTTGTGTCCCTTCTCCAAACAGCTGACACACACAGAGATTTGATTTGCTCACACACACGCACACCTGCACATGGCTGGCAGAGATTCACCTGCTGTGCCCCCTTCTGCCCAATCTATAAGGTAGTTAGGAGTGCCACCAGAAGCCCTGCCAGCTACTTTAAGGCTCTTACAAGGGTACCCAATTATACTGTGTACAACTGATACTAATACAAATAGTAGTTTGACCAGCAGCAAGGCTTTCAGGAATGGCCAGAGTTATCACCAAATAAATATATTCAAATGCTCTCAAAACTTAAATATTCTTCTAAAAAGACCAGCCACAATGAAATGTTTAAATATATTTAATTATCTACTTACAGTAAACACCAGAGTGTCAGTCACAGGAAATATTGAAAATAACACAGATGGAAAGTTTCACACAGTTATAGAAAAACAGTATTTAGCTAGTCTCACTATCTCTTCCTGACTGACTAAAAGAATTACTGCTCCTACTTATTGAATAGAGCAAGGCAAGATGGGCGAGTGGTCCTTGTTATCAGATCCAAGACAGAATACAGAATGCTATTGAGACTTCATTCACCTCTAATATTAAAACATTATTTCTGCACAGAATTACATCACATTCATCTGGTTATCTGACTCTGTTTCCCATGCTATCACCAACACTAGAAGCTGCCAGGATTTTAGCACCTACTTGTCAATAATACACACAAGAGCATTGCTCAGATGTGGTGCAACTGCTGGAAGTCATAAAACCATAAAACTATTCCACGCTTCCTAAAGAAGCTACAACCTATTCTCTAGCACATATATTGTGTCTCTGGCTCCATTCAAAAATATGGGATAACAACTTTATGACAACCCATAAAGTAATTTAATTTCAAGAACAGTTTTTCAAAGTCAGGTGCATTAACCTCTTCTCTCCCAGTATATGCTGTTAAAACATATACATTTAATTCAGTTATAATAATACATGTACATTTATTTTCCTTCCAGCAGGGCATACTGTTGATGCATTTTAACACAAGCAAACTACACAAATACATTTTCAGCACAAGCATCTGTACAAATCAGTTCAATATACAAATGACATATAATTATTTACAAAATTCCAGCTAGCTGGCATATGTTACACATCCACTACCCCACTTCTTCTGGCATGGCTGGTAATACCTCCAATAGTCACAGAACCACCCTAGAAGGTTTGTCTGTAGCTACAGAAATAACTGCTGGGTCTGTGTGCAGGGCAGCTGAAGAGGTATTTACAATCCTCAGGGATCTTGTAGAAGTGGTCTGGCTTCTTAGGGGTGGGGGCCTGGGAAGTTTGGAGTTTGTGAAGCATTATGAAAAGCATCCAGAAATGCAGGATGCACAGGAGAAACTGCACAGGGGCCAGGGACATCAGCTTATAGTAGTTGATGATATCTTTTCTGGACTTCAGAAATTTGTGAAGCATCACATTTAAAATGTCTCCCATTTTCAGGAGAGTTTCCCTAAAGAATAACTTCTCCACTGTGGAGTCAGCACCTACTGACTCCTCTTTAGGGGAAACATTCTTAGGGGGAAGGGATTTTCCTGAAATAATCCAGAGATTACTCTATCAGAGGAAAACTCATCAGATTAGTCATTTTCTCCATTCTTTTTTGAGAAGGTTGAGAAGCAGCTGTAGGAGCAGGCTGACAGGAAGGAGGTTTGAGTGCCATGAAGGCCTGGACTAAACTTTGAGAAAAGGCCTGCCAATCTGAAAAGACCTTGCTTATACTCTTTTTTTTTTTCCTGTGCAGGCAAAATGATCCTATGCAATGCTGGAGGACTGGATGAAGGCCTACATTCAACTGTATCATAGGTTCATAGATTCATAGGGTCATACTAGGCTATCTGCCCTGGGGCATTTATAAGCCTAGCCAGAGTGTGATTGGCTTTTGCCACCCTTTGATTTTGAGTTTACTGTGCCCTTTTTAAGGTTAGTTTACTGTGCCTCTATCTAGCAGTGACACAGAAGTAATCCCCGGGGTAAACCTATGATCCCCCATCCACTCATCAAGATTCCTCTTGAAGAGAGTCAGTGAGGGGCTCTGCCTAACATGGACCGGGATTCTATTCCAGAGTGAAGGGAGCCTGTGGGTTATGAATGTGTCCCTCCAGCATGTCCTATTTATTTCTGTGCTGAGGTTCAAGTCCCTCGAGTGCATGGCTCTCAGGGATTTGGATTTTTTGAGGTGGAGCATGTCCATTAATTCTGGGTTGGACATAGCTTTATATGTCAGGCATAGATCGCCTCTAAGTAGGCGGTATAAAACTGAGTAGAGCTGGAGTTTCTTTAACCGAGCAGCATATGGCATCTCTTTGAGTCCCTTGATCCACTTTGTGAGGTACTTTTGGGGTCTTTCTAGTTGCTGCAGGATGTCTGGTAAGGTACATCCCAAATGGGGCATTGTATTCTATTATGGGCCTGATGAGGGATGAATAAAGGGGCACGATGACCTCCCTTGATCTAGATGTGAATCCTTTCATGATAAGGTGGGCTATATAGAAGGTCTTTCTAACCACTTTGGCAATGTAGTTGTCAAAGGAGAGATTACTATCAACTTGGGTTCCCAGGTCCCTAATTACTTCCTCCGTACTTAATGGGTGACCACCTATGTGGTAATTTGTGGGCACTTTGTTTTTGCCAAAGGGTATGACTATACACTTTTTGGCATTTAGCTTTAGGCCATGGCTCTGGAACCAGTTATCCATCTCTGTGATACCTTTTTGAAGAATGCTCATGTCAGCTGGAGAGTCAATTATGGCACCCAGTTTGCAGTCATCTGCGAACTTGGTCAGCCACAGTCCTCCCGTGTTTGCCTGTACCTCGGAAAAATATATACCGAACAAGAGAGGTCCCAGGACTGAGCCTTGTGGGACACCACTTGTAACCAGTTTTGAGTCTGACATGGCTCCGGCAATTCTGACTCTGTGGGTATCAGACTGTAACTCTTCCCTTGCTTGGGTATGAGGCACCCCCCCCCAGGGCCCTCATAGTTCCAAGCCAAATTTTCCCCATGACATCCTGGTCGAATGTCTGTTTGATCTCCACAGAAGTGCTCACGACCTAAGTCAAGGCAGCCTTAGAATTGGGCTTGGCCTGTGAATCCATGCCTGAAGTTGGATGAACCTCCAGGTTGATAATCACCTTAGGAGAAATGTCTGATGTTGCAGGTACAGTGGAAGCTACAGGCCCAGGTTTCTTGGCCTTGTGCTTCACCAGCTTGGCATCAGACCCAGAAGTACCCTCCATACACTTGGCTAGTAGCTTAAGCCATTGGTTCTCTAAATTTATAGCAAGAAACGAAAGCCTGCTTCTAAGAGTCTTTGGAATGATGGACTGGTAAATGCTATAGCACTTGTGGTTGTGATTAGGGCCCAAACAAAAGGGACACTGAGAATGGCTGTTCTTGTGTGGAATTTGTCTTCCACAATGGCACTTGCTCTTCTTGGAAGACATAACCAAAAACAGTAGTAAGAGAAAAAATTCCCCAACAGGACACTTATCTGGAAAAAGCTGAATTTGCAAATGCTGTAACGATTACACTGATAGTTGGCATGACATTTTGACTGGTGGCACAAACGTTCTGAGGGTGGTGTATGTGTACACTGCTTTTATGCCCTATGTTCAAAAGCAGCCTATGTGCAACATCCCAAGTACCTTACAGTAGAACAAGACTTTTGTATACTGACCAACGTTGGGTCACCTTCGGGCAGGAGATCCCTCAAGTTAAGAATACTGCAGCAAGTGAAGAGAAGAACATATATTCTGCACTGATATCATTGTGCCAGGAAAAGCTCCTGAACTCTTGAATATGGGTCAGACAGATGGGACACTAGTGGTGAAGCCCTAAATGTGAGAAATGTTTTAACAATGATCTAATGAACAGAATCACAGAATATTTCTGCACCCAAAAGGAGACATTCAATGAGGCAGAGTAAATCTGATGAGGAATGTTTCTTGTCAGATTTAATCATTTCCAAGCCACCTGCCCAGAAGTCTAGTAGGGTTAAGACATCTAAAGAAAAAGTCAAAAAAAAAATTTTTATATTGTTAATCTTTTATATTGTTAACTGTATAACCTTGCTTGTAAATCTTTTGGCTCATTTTTGTGTGTACTCTTTGCATATCGTTTTCCCTTACTTTCTTGTAATATAGTAAATGTACTTCTTCTGAAACTCTGGAGCTTAACTCCTCGGGCCTCTACTGAAAATGGACATGTATTCAGCTAGACTAGCCCGGTAAACAAATGTAAAATAAATAAATAAAATGTTATGAGGTAGAACCAAAGCCTGAAAACACGTCTTTCTTTGGTCTTTTATCCCAGAAAACATAAGACATGGGATTTAGAAAGCATGGTAGAAAACTGCAGAGGAATTCCCCCCACCATGAGAAGCAGGATGCATCCACTATTAAGTCCCCTTATCCTGCTGACTCTAGCAAAATACGGGGAACACACCATTCTCTTATGAAGCAAGCAAGTCGATTTTCAAGGTTCACTCCTCCAGGAAAACTATGACAAGAAAAGACTCATAATGCAGAGGAGTGGATAATAGAAGACATTCACTTCCCAGGAGATGTGACCAGATTTAAGGGAAGATACCTCTCTGGTTCACTGCTAGATCCACAGCCACCTCTCTGCATGTGGGGGTACAAGTACATCCCACTACATGCTTTGATACAGGATAGTTGTGTAAGAACCTATGATAACAATAGATGTCCTGCTCTTATCTGTTGTAATATTTTTTACATGAGGGAGTTGCCTGCCCAAGCGACCCCATGTTGGCCAGTATACCAACGTTTTTTACTACTGTGGGGTGCATGGTGTGTCTCATGTAGGCAACAATCGGACGTAGGCCATAAAAGTGATGTACACATGCACCATCCTCAGAACTGAAGTCCCAAGTGGAGAGACAGTCCAAGGAACAGAGAGTCAGTACATCCAAGAACCACAGGAAGTGGGGAAGGAGGGTTGGAGAGAATACTGCAACAGAGAAGAGAGGGACATCTACCACTACGGTAAGTTCTTAAATGATAATTCAGTAAAGGTGTTAAAAAAATAGGTGAACCAGAAATGCCTCAAACTCCGCAAGCCTGCTTTTTATTTGGACAAAAACTGATGGTCCTTTGCATTGGTTGTGCTAATGGTTTGTACTGCAAAATCTCACGTTTCCATTTAAAAAAAATGGAAACAGATTAAGCATTTGCAATGATGGCTACCCTAGGTACAAATGCATTCAGTTACTGGCAAAGGTATAGTACGTTAGCTGCATCCTGTTCATCAATGATAAAAGAACACATTACCAAGCAACACTGTGCAATTATTTCCAGGTCATAAGTAGGCTGCTGTTAGTGTTTGTATATAACTGTGTTCCTTTACTGATGAAAATTTAGTAAAAGAAACAAAGGTTCGTAGGTAAGTACTAGGCTATCAGCACAAGGGCCTAAGTAAGCCTAGCCAACAAGGTTCCCTGGCTTACGTCACCCAAGAAAATTATTTTCCTGTGCCCCTGTCGAGCAGAGCCACAGAAGTGATCCCAGGGTGTATTTCCTATTTCCCACACACTCATCAAGATTTTTCTTGAAGAGTGCTAATGAGAAACTTTGCTTGACATAGATGGGTAGCATGTTCCAGAGTATGGGAAGTCTCTGGGACAGGAATCTATCCCTCCAGCATGTCCTGTTTATTGTGGTGACAAGGTTTAGGTCCCTAGAGCATGTAGCTCAGAGGGATTGGGATTTCTTTAGGTGTAGCATGCCCAACAGCTCTGGGTTTGACATAGCTTTATATGTTAGGCAGAGATCACCTTGGAGTAGGCGATATGCTATGGAGTAAAGCTGGAGTTTTTTGAGATGGTCAGTGTAGGGCATCTGTTTGAGGCCAGTAATCCTCTTTGTGAGGTACTTATTTATGTGGCCTTTCCAGTTGCTGCAGTTGTCTTGTGAGGTACATTCCAAAAGGGGCGTGGTACTCTATAATGGGTCTAATGAGTGTCGAGTAGAGGGGAACAATGACCTCTTTTTTCCTGGATGAGAACCCTTTTGTGATGAGGTGTGCCATGTAGAAGGATTTCCTGACTACTGTGGTGATGTGATTATCAAAGGAGAGACTACTGTCCACCTAGGTCCCAAGGTGTCTTATCACACATTCTGCATTAAGTAGACTGCCATCTATGTGGTAGTTCATTGGTACAGAGTTTTTACCAAAGGAGATGACAGTGCACCTCTTGGCATTGAGCTTGAGGCCATGGCTCTGACACCAGGCATCTGTCTCAGTGAGGCCTTTCTGTAAGATGTCCACATCATTTAGGGACTCAGCTATGGCTCCTAGTTTGCAGTCATCTGTGAACTTCATTAGCCAAAGACCTTCTGTGTTAGCCTGTGCTTCAGAGAAGTAGATACCAAACAGGAGAGTTCCCGGGACTGAACCCTGTGGTACTCCACTTGTCACTGGTTTGAAGTTAGATTTGGAGTCTGCAACTTTTACAGTGTGGGTTCTGTCAGTGAGCCAGTTGGCAACCCATCTTGTAACATAGGGATTTATACCTAGTTTAGTGAGTTTAGCTATAATTCCAGAAAGGTCAAGATAGGCTGTGTGAACCACCTTACCCTTGTCTACAGCTTTGGTGACTGCCTCAAAGAAGTTGATCAGGTTCAGGTGGCATGATCTGCCTTTCACAAATCCGAACTGGGTGGGGTCTAGTGTTTGGAGGTTACCAATGTCTTTGTCTATGAGTTCCATGATGATACGTTCCATGGCCTTACAGACCAGGCTTGTCAGGCTAATAGGGCGATAGTTCCCGTGATCAGTGGTGGCTCCCCCTTTGTGGAGTGGAATAAATGTTGCTGTGTGCCATTCAGTGGGCACAAAGCCTGATGTGAGACTATGTTTGAATATGGTGCTTATGGGGGGAGCCAGTTTTTCTGAAGTTGGTATAAAACGCAGCCTGGAATGTTGTCCGGTCCCATGGATACTGTGTTTTTGGCTTTAGAGAGTGCAGCTTTTACCTGCGTAGTTGTGATTACAGGAACTCTGCATTCTTCCTGTATAGATATGGGCCCTTTAGGGGGTGGGGGGGGGGTTACCTTAGCACTGAACCTATCTGCCAGGATGTTGGCAATATCAGTTGGTCCTGTAATTTTCATGCCGTTGTGCTGTAACTCAGAGCAGATCTGAGTGTTGCCACTGAGATTCTTGACAAAGCTATAGAATGGTTTGTGGTTGTCCCTAGAATCAGTGGCAATTTTGTTTTTGTAGCTAGCTTTGGAGGATCTTATAATGGATCTCAGCTTCTTACTGAGGCTGACCAGGGAACTCTTCCACTCATGGGATTTTACTCTCTTTTGCAACAGTTTCTTCCTTCTGTTCTAGAGTTTGTTTATAGCAGGAGGCCACCAGATTGGCTTCCTTTTTTTGGAGGATAGCATCTTGGTTCTGTTTGGGATAGCATGATCCATCCATTTGCATAAGTGTTTATAGAGTGCATCTGTGTAGGATTCAGCATTCGTAACTGTATTGTCCATCTGCATGGGTGTCATGAAGTTCGCCACTTCTGTCTTAAGAAGCATGAAGTTGGCTTTGGAGAAATGTTTTACAGTGGTTTCCTTAATGGGGGGGTGGATATCTAGGGTGATTAGTTTATGGTTGGATCTGACCAACGAGGAGTTGACTTCAGGTGTGGAACACCGGTCACTCATGTTGGTAATGACTAGGTCTAGGATATTGTTGCCCCAGGTGGGGGTGTGGATAAGTTGATCCAGGGCATTGGAATTTATAAATTCCAGAAAGCGTTGAGCGAAGGAGTTGGTACATGAGTAGTTTTCACAGTTAATGGTGCGGTAGTTGAAATCGCCCATTATTAGGGTGTTTGGTTGAACCCTAATATTTTCCAGTATATCAAGAAAAGAGGAGTGGGAATCCTGGAGCATGGTGGGGGATCTGTAGCAAGCTACAATTTGGATTGCAGTTTTGCCCAGAGTTAGTTGCACTTGGATAAACCTCGGATGCATTATGTTGAACAACTAGCCTGGAGGTGTGGATATCCTTAATGAATATGGACACACGTCCGCCTTTGGTGTTTCAGTCCAGGTTAGGTGGCTGAAAAGTGTGGTATGAGTTATAGCCTGGTAATGCAGGGGTGCTGTCTGGAGCCTTGAACCAGGTCTCAATCACTGCACAGATATCGATGTTCTCCATTTTAAGGAGTGCCTCGAGGGAGTGCATTTTGAGATTTAAACTTTTAGAATTGAGTGGCATTACCCTCGGTTTTTGCTAGCCTGTTCCTGTTATGGTGGTGAATTTGTCATTTGAACCTTGCCTAAAAAAGGCACTATAGGGGCAGCAAGAGCCTTAGCCATAATCCGGAATCCTAGGTGTGACTGATGCAGGCCATCTCTGACAAAGCATTGTGGTACTGAAATGTCAAAAATGGTGGCAAAGCAGCATCTGCTAAAGTCCAGGTCTTTATTATTTATAAAACCACATATGGTTATGATGGAAATGCATCACATTAAAAAAGAAAACAAAGGAAAAAAAGGATTGTATAATCCAAAAGCACGAGAAACACTTCTTTAAACTGACTGCTTACATTTCAGATTTCATTGCACATTTTATTAGGCTGAAATTTATAGTACGCAGTATAAACGCACTCACTGTTTGTTTTTATCTTTTAGTTTAGTAAAATGTCTGGAATAATAAGAAAAAATCTGGAGCATCAGTTTGCTTGTAGCAGTGCTCCAGATTTACTTTAACTAAAAGAAAAATCACTTAAAAGTCCCTGCTGCTACTGTTTTGCTGGCAAGCATTATTATGAAAACAGTATACAAAAATGGAGCTGCAGCTGCTGTGAAATGGCACCATTTAAACTTGTAACGTTTTTTTTAAGCTGTAAATCCACCTATTGTCCTATGGTTGTATCAAATGCAAAAGCAGGAGAAATGTTTTATAAAAGGCAATAGTGAGAGCTTGAGTCTTCCTGAAGTACATAATAAAATATAAGACAAAAGTTATCAGTATTTGTTTTAGTAAAGTTTCTCTTGTGCTTTTGCATTATAAAAGCTTTTTTTAAGATTTATTGAAGTTAGTGTTTCTTCTCTTACTGAACGTTTTAACTTTTATGCGATTATCTGTCCATACTTTTGCAGAACATTCCTGATTTTGCCTAGTCCTCATAACATTTTTGATTTTCTGGTAAATCCCTAAAGAAAAGAGGAAGTCAGCCATGCTATACACTTATTATTCAGAAAATGCATATTGATGAAAATGTGGTCTTTTAACATTTTAAGCAAATTACAGTAGTAATTAAAATATCTATACTTTTGCAACTTTTCCCCCACCATTATTGACTTTGCCAAAATTCTTGAGTGAATGTGTTGAGAGGTAAAATGCATTGAACACAGCAAAATAAATCTGGAATATTAGCTTGCTCATAACAATGCTCCAGATGTATGTTTTATAAGAAATAATGCACTCCTATATGCTTGCTGCTGTGCTTTTTCACCAGGCTGCATTGCTATGCTAATAGTATGGAATAACAGACCTGTAACTGTGGTGGACATATCTGCTTATTGCTTTGAGAATGCATAAAGTAAGCTTTTTATAGAATCATAGGAGATTACTAGGCTATCGACCCAGAGGTCATTTTAAGCCTATCCGTTTCAACCAATGAAATACCATAGAGGTTAATCAATACCCAAGATTGCATTTAGTGATGACTGCCCATATCCAGGAGGATTGTGAGGCGCTATCCCCAGTAAGAATTTACGGTGCCCCATCCACTCATCCAGATTCCTCTTAAACAATGTCATAGAGGTGCTTTGTTTCACATGAATTGGTAGCCTGTTCCAAAGATGTGGCAGTCGTTTAAGTCGCAGGCTATATTTAAGTCCATGGAAGGGGTAGCCCTAGACCCATTTGATTTACAGGTATGCAGTAAGTTCATTAGGTTTGGGTCTTGAGTTGCTCTGTAGGCCAGGCATAAGTCTTCCCTAAGAATTCTGTATGATACAGAATATAGTGGCAGGGATTTTATTTGTTCCATGCAAGGCATATGCTGGAGGCCCTTGATCTTCTTTGTTATAAACCTCTGAGGTCTCTCTAATTGCTGTAGATACTTAGTATAGTACATACCAAAAGGGGTGTTATACTCGGGTCTATATTAGATCACTGAACGCTTAGGTAAGCGAACGGTGCTTAATCGACCTCATGTAAGTGAAAGCTTACAAAACCAAACTGTCAGAACAGTTTCCAAGTTTCCAAGGGAAAAAAAATCGCTGTTCCAACAACAAAAAAAAAAAGCACATTAAAACATGAGATTAAGTGGGGGGCTTTGCCCCCACACCCCCCTACTCAAATATACCAACTCCGAGACCGCACTACAGTGCCAAAAATGGCAAAGAACCGAAATGGCCAAGCAAATTCTTTCCCAGGGAAAGAATTTGCTTACATGCCACTTCGATATTTTGCAGTTTCGGTTTTGTCAGTTCAACCAAGACGCATTTGAAAACATGCGTCTTCGGTCTGCTGATTGGAACCCTTATACTCAATTGTGGGACGGATAAGTGCTGAGTATAGGGGAGTTATAACTTCTTTTGCTCTCAAGGTGATGCATTTACTAATCAAGTGAGCTACGAAGAAAGCTATTCTTACAATGGTAGACACATGGTGGTCGAAGTTATGGTTGCTGTCAACCTATAATTCCAGGTTCCTTACCACTTCATGGGTACTTAAGGTATTGTTATTGATTTGATAGTGTGAAGGGACATTGTGCTGAAGAGAGTGGTGATGCATTTCTTTGTATTTAGTTTGAGAACATAACTAATACACCAGTGGCTGGTCTGTGTGAGACCATCCTGGAATATACTGACATTATTTGGGGATTTAATGATCGCACCTAATTTGCAGTTGTCTGCAGACTTGGTCAGCCACACCCTTTAGTTTTGACCTGAACTTCTGAGAAGTATATACCAAACAGTTGGGGGCCCAGCACTGACCCCTATGGCACCCTGCTGGTAACAGGTCTGCTGGTTGATGTGGAGTCACCCACTTTGATAGTCTGTGTCTGGTTTGTGAACCAGTTGGAAACCCATCTTACAACAAAGGGGTTTACATTCAGTTTGCTAAGTTTATCGGCAATGCCTGAATGTGGGATTATGCCAAAAGCCTTTGCCAAGTCGCAATATGCTGTGTGCACAGATTTGCCCTCATGAATGACCTTGGTCACACTTTCAGAAAAAGCCATAAATCTGTCCATAGTTGTAATAATCTGCATTAAAACAAATAAGTAAACAAATAAATGCATTGCATTATACAAGCTATTTTAATTTCTAGAGTACTAAAACGGATTGTGAGGATTGCGAGCTAAGGCAAGAAAAAGTGAGTTAAATAAGTCTAAGCAATGTTAGTTAATAAAAAACAGGAAGAAGATAGAATCCCTAGTAAACATACCACTTGTAATAGCAAATGTATAAGTTTGCAATTGTAGTAATTTTACTGATGCAGAAATCGGCAGCAGTCTAAAAAGTAGCAAACTGTAAAGTATAAAGCTGATCCAAATGTAGAATGAATGTAAAACCACAGATTAGTTCATACTGGGAATGAAAACAAGCTTGGAACTGTAGATTTTTTTTTGTGTGTGTTTCATGGTTGCAGTCCTAACTTGTGGGATTTCCTGTCATGGAAGCCGTGGCCACCTCAAATACCAGTGAATTTTTTCTTTCCTGCAGGAGCCAGCTATGCCACTATGCTTGGGTATTAGGGGAGTCGGCTGGCGCCATGACCTCAGTTCTTTCTTGGCATCAGAGCCCAAAGCAGAATGCCATTCAGTGCATCATTCGGTCTGCACCAGAGAAAGAAGACTCCAAAAAGCTAAATACCCCATTGGGGAACCTTTTATGTATTGTTTGACTAATGTCAGGAAAAAATTAATAATTTTCACTGTTGTGACAGATTGCACACCAGGACTTCCATTCCTCTTGTGTGACTTGCTTGAGTCCAGAACACGACACTCCCAGTTGTCATTTTTGTGTTTGATTTAATAGCAGGACCATTAGACCTAGTGCCAAGATTCTAGCTAGACACCTTAGTAGGTCAGGCTGTCCATGTCCTATGGAGTCCGCCAATTGATCTGAAGTAGCTATCTTTAAGTGAAAAAAGGATAAGAAAAAACTTCACCATCTGCCAGTCCTCCTAGGCTTCTTGTCACTGAAGAAGGTGAGGTGTTTTCACAGCACCCTGCTGTGATTGAGTTGGTGGTGCAGGCCTCTGTTGAGACCTGTTTGGAGTGCAGCATGCCTTCTGGTCCCTCTACACCTTTTCAGGTCGTATGACTCAGTTCATCGGTTGGGTCCAGGAATGCTTTGTAGGCTTTGGCTTCCGACGACTGCACTAAGATTGAATACAGCTTTTCGCATCACCAGGACATTGCAGCAACGTTTTGTCCAAGAGAGCCGGTTTCCTGTTCTGCATCAGACGTTGGCATCAAACCTAAGCCTATGGCCACTCATAAAAAAAGCAGTTCCCTCCCACCCCCAACTTAGGCCTACTGGCTCCCATTACCAGTCTTACCAACAGGATCTTATGAGATTGGCTTAACACCTAATCTCTCTGATTAGATCCATACAGCCTCCCCCTGAGTCATCCCTGATAAAAGAAAAAGGGACACCCCTCCAGACAACCTTTTTGATCCCTTTAAGATGGACAATGATTGTGACCAGAAGGACTGTACCTTTGAAGAAGATGCTTCCATTCCTCCTTTGAGAGATTCAGACTTAGAGGAGAACCTATCAGCCTCCCCTCCTCATGATATTTCCTATGGGGAAATGCTGTGCACCTTGAGGGAATACTTCCAGTGGGAAGCTCAGACTACCCTCAAAGAAAAGAATTAGGAAGTTTCCTAACTTCCTTGAACACAAACCCCTCACCATACTTCCTGATGTAGAGGTAGTGAACTATGCATTTCAGGACTCCCCTTTAAAACCAGACTCCCTGCCGCCTGCTCCTAGAAAGCCTGACAGGTTTTATAGGGTTCTAGAGTCACACTAACATCTTTTCAAGAACTGTGTAACCGACCCTGAGGTTGTGACCCCTGGCCCTAAGGGAGCAATAGCTAGGTCTTCCAAAAACCCCTTGCCCACAGATAAAGAATATAGGACCTTAGATTTAGCAAAAAGGTTTAGACATCTGGTACCCTCCCTATGAGGGCCTTGAATTGCCAGTTTCACATGGTTAAATAAGAAGAAATTATTCTGGAACAGATGAAGCAGAAACTGATGGGCATAGAGAACATAAGTCTCTCTAAAAGAGTTATTGGACCTTTGTAATCCATGTTCTCAGGTAGCAAAACAGTCCTTGTCCTGTGGCTGTGATGTTAAGGTGCAGCTACAGGCTCTGTCATCAGAAGACATGCTTGGCTGATGGAGCAGTCCCTTCCAGAGCATGTCAAATCCAACCTCCTGGATGCCCCTTTGGACAAAGACTTTCTCTATGGCCCCAATGCAGAGGCTGTACTCAAGAAAAAAAAGCATTAGATTTTGTTTCGAATGTGCCCCCATATCCTTAGCTGTCACACAGGAATCATTTTTAATCCATACTCCTAAATGCTTCATTTTATCATATCCCCATAAATATGGGTATTGCTGAACCAATTCATGTGTGGGTACATGATTTACTATTATTGCCTTTGTTTTAGTTTCATTGATTTTGAATTCCAAAAAAAAATTTGAAACGGTCTAAAAATGTTCCTCTCCACTGAAATGTCTTTTTTTGGTTTTATGAAGTATAAAATAATGTCATCTGCAGATACATCCAGCTTTTGTTGACTGCCATACCAATTATATACTTGAATTTCTGAGTCCCTTATTTTCATTGCCAATTGTTCTCAGTATAATGCAAATAACAAAGGGGAAAGAGGACACTCCTGCCTGGTTCCTCTGCTCAAACAAAAATTGTCAGAGAGGAACCCACCCACTTTAATTTTCATCTCCAGTCCCTCATATATCTTTTTTAATCAACCTTATTGTAAATGCTTCCATTGCCCTGCTCATAAACTCCTAGCTTACTCTGTCAAAAGCTTTCTCTGCAACAACATAGTATTTTCTTACATTCTGCTTCCCTCTGGATCATCAGTGTTCTGTTAATGTTTTCAAATGTTTGCCTGCCCTCCACAAAACCACATTGATCCATATCCCGCAATTTTGTATAACCTTTGCCATTATTTTACCCATTATAGACATAAACACTTTATAGCCATGGTTTAGGATTGAAATGGGCATGTATGAAGCTGGATCTGATGGTTCTACCCTCTTTAGGTATTACAGCTACCACCGCTTTCTTCCAAGATGTTAGTGCTTTTCCTCCTTTGAAAATACTGTTAAACAAAACCTTCCAGATATTTATCAGTTTTTTCCCTTCTAGATTCCAAACTCCTACAGGAATACCATCTATTCTTGGGGACTTTCCTGTGGATTGGTTATACATCATTTTTTATCTCATCTCCTTCTATCCTAAGTCCATACCTCTCAGCTGTACAGATTTTTGCAGAATGTCAAGATCTTTGCCTAATAGTATTGGCTTGTTACTCATACAATTGTGATTTTTTTGGCCAACGATTGCTAAATATTTGAGGACAAAAGTCAGAAAATAATAACACATATGAGATTCAGACTTCATACCCTTCAGAAAATCCATGCCAATGCAAAACCTGTTATTCTATCAACTTTGTAAGAGCAGTATTTAAAAAATGTCCATATTTTTGGCCCTTTGTCCCCCCCATTATTTAAGTCTTTGTCCAGATTTATCGTGTTAAGAGGTTGAGAGGTATGAATTCCTAACTGTTAATAATTGAGCCTCATCTTCCTCTAACCTTGATATATTTCATTCTTCCATAAACGTTTCCATTGTACATTTTCATTTCCAAATTTCTCTGCTTTGTACAGACTTTAATAAAATTTTCAAAATATTTCTAGTACCTCTACATGATCTGTTGTTATATACCTTTTTATATGGTCCCTAAGCTTGGCAGCAACCCTTTCTACTTTCTGTTGCCTGAGTCATTCTGCTAAACGTTTTTATGCTCTGTAGTTGCCAAAAACACTTGCTTAGCAGCAGTCCTTATAAACTAATGCATATTATCAATGTTAGCCCTTATTTTCTGTTTTGCATTCTGCAATTGCTTCTCTTGCTCCGTGAGATTCTCTGTATTCTGCAATACTTTAACTTTTGTAAATCCCTCTAAAAAATTCTTGTTATTTCTTAACCATGTCTCTCTCTCTCTTATTTCCATCCTATTTTTAAACCCCACTTTAATTTTATCCCACTTCCTGGCAATATTTTCTGAAGAAATTTTTATCTTCTCTTCTAACTCCCAAATAATTTCCACCACCCATTCCTAAAATTGCTCTCTTTTCAACAGATAATTGGGGAAGTGCCAGTGTCTCATTTTTATTTTATTAACCTGCATTTTTATTGTAGTTTTTATTGGCATGTTATCTGAAATAGTAATTGGATGTGTATCAAAACTTTCAATTAAATGCATGTTTATATGAAATATATGTTCTGTCTAGTCTAGACCTGTTTTTTGTATCTTGGGAAATAATATATAAATTCACTCTGAACTCCTACTTTGCTTTCCTTTTGTAACAATATGTTAAGTGCTGTTCACTGCTATTTTCTAGCTGGCGCGCACACAGGCCGAGACCTATCAAGCTTTTTTCCTTATTCCCTTTACCCTTCTCCGAACATTTCTAGGTCTAGTAACAGCAATAACTCCTCTTTCTCTCCCACTCTCTTGCCCAGACTACACTAATACTCCCCATAATACCTACTCTGACATTAACGCTAGCCTCTTTAACTCATCTTCCATTCACCATGCTAAACTACACTTCTTCCCCTCTAACTACACTTTGCACTTCTCACCATACTCCCACTCCCACTCCCACTTTCTACAGTTACTTATCACTAAAGTCTAATCTCATCGACTACTCCTTCCACTTCTTCTCCACTCTTACTTGTTCAGGCGACATCCACTCCAACCCATGACCCCCTAATTCTCCCAACTGTCCAAATCATACCTTCCCCAAGTGTTCTAGATCTCTCCATATCACCACTCTCAATTTCCAAAGTATCTGCAACAAAACCACCGAACTTCATGCTTGGCTTACCTTAACAAAACTGACATTTTAGCTGCCACAGAAACATGGTTAAAGCCCACAATTCAAAACTGAGAAATTCTCCCTCCAAACTATAACATCATTAGGGCAGATAGACAAAAGAAAAAAGGAGGTGGCATAACCCTTATCTACCCTGATTCCCTCAATTTATTTATTTATTTTACTTTTGTTGACCGGGAAGGTCCGACTGGAATGAGGTCCATTTACTGTGGAGGCCCGGGGAGAAAAGCTCCACATTAGTTAAACAATAATTGCAAAAGGTCATAAGACAAGCAAAAAAGAAAATCACACAAGAAATAATACATATTTACAATGGATTTGTTCCAAGCAAGCGTAAATTGCAGATAGGCCCCAGATGGCAGTCAACTGAGGAGTTTAACACTGTAGCATGTAGACAGTAAGAAGAGTAGAGAGGAAAGTAAGGAGCAGTGGAAGTGAGAAGGAAAGTATTTATGTAATGCATGGACAGAGCCAGGAATCCATAAGATGTGACTTAAGTGAGTTTTTGAACTGTGATATAGATGATGCAGAGCACACCATATGGGGGAGGTTATTCCACTTTCTAGCTATGGAATGAGAGACTAGAGCTTTGCCTGCAGTGTTGTTAGCGTTAGATACACAGAGCAGAATTTTGTTGATAGAATGGAGACAAAGATTTGCTGAATATCAGGTTAGTAGTTGGTTTAGAGCTGGAGTTTTGTGTGAATTCCTTAGAATGTTGTAGGCGAGAACTAGTTGGTGGTAACTAAGTAATTGAGGAAGTTCTAGCCACTTTAGTTCCTTTAGGGCGAGGCAATGATGGCTTCTAAAAGCAGAGTTACTGGCAAATTTTGCAATTTTATTGTAACATGACTCAAGTTTGTCTAGGTCCAATTTCCAGACCTGGGTTAGGATTGGTGCTACATACATCAGGATAGACAACAGGTGGGTTTGAGCTAGGGTGACCCGTGCTTGATCCGATAGGAAGTTTTGTGTTTGTATAGAGTTCCCATTTTGTATGTACAAAGTGAAGATTTTTGTCTATTTCTACACCAAGGAGCTTACTATGGGGAGAGGGAGAAATTGCAGTGCCATTACTGGAGGTGATAGTGAAGGAAAGAGGAGAGGTTTTAGATTTGTTGGGAGTAAATAGGAGTAATTTGGTCTTGTTGGGGTTTAGGATAAGTTGGATATCAGTAATCCATCTTTCCATGGAGCTGAAGGATTACTGGGTAAGTTGTAAAGTGGTTAAGGATGGGGCTGAGCAGATTAGTGTTGAATCATCTGTGTACTGTATGAGTGAGGCATGCTGGGTGGAGGTGTGTAGTTTGCTGGTGAAAATGGAGAATAGTAGTGGCCCCAATATTGAGCCTTGTGGAACGCCTATGGTAGTTGGCAGTAGAAGTGATAGCACACCTTACCATTGGACCGATTGTTTCCTTTCAGATAGATAGTTTTTGAACCAGGCAGTAGTAGAGGGGGCAAAGGACAGGGAGAATAGAGTGTCTAAAAGTGTGGTATGTGAGACCATGTCAAATGCTTTAGAGAGATCTAAGAATATAGCTGATACAAAATTGTTATTGTTGTTTCTAAGTTGGTTAACCTGATTAGTAAAAGAGAGAAGTGCAGTAGTTGTGCTGTGGTTTGGGTGGAAGCCATGCTGTGTGATGGAGAAGAGATTATGTGAATTCAGGAAATGCATCACTTGAGTGTGAATATATTTCTCAAGGAGCTTAGATAGTGGGGATAGGATAGCAATGGGGCAGTAGTTTGATAGGTCATAGGAGTTGCTGCCTTTGTGAAGAGGGATAATATATGAGACTTTCCATAGTTGAGGGATGTATGCTTCCTGTATGGAGCATTTGATAAGAATTGAGACAGGGTAAACTAAGGATTCAGCTGCTATTTTTAAGAAATTAGTGGATAAACCATCGACTGTGAGAGTGATAGGTTTCAGTTTTAAGAGTAGTTTTTTTAATTATAGAGGTTGGTACATGTGAGAGAGCACAGGAAGGTATATTATTGTGACTTGTGGTGGGGGTGGATATAGAGTTATTCTTGGATAGTTGGGTAGATAATGACAGAATAGATTCTGTGAAGTGATTTATTAAATTGAGAAGCTATGTCATCATTATTAGTGTTGATGTTGGGAGCTGGGGTGGTAGTTTTGCTGGGTTTTAGTAGGGAATTGATAGCTTGTCAAAACTTCTGGGGATTTTTGGAGTGTTTGCCTTGGATACTTAGGAAGTTGTTCTGTTTATCAAGTTTTGTTTGTTTTTTGGCCTGATTCCTAAGTTGTTGGTAGTTTTGTCTGTCTAGGCTAGTGTTATTCTTTTTCCAGATCTTCCAGGCTTTATCTCTGGATTTTAGTAAGGCTCTTGTGCTCCTCCTTAGCCAAGGAGCGTTGATTGCTTTAGTTCTAATTTTTCTAATGGGAGCGACTGAATTAAGGACATTGGTAAAAGTACTATTGAAGAAATCAACTGCCTGGTCTAATGCTAACATTTGTAATGGGTGCCAGTTACATTGTTTTAACATTCTGTTAAGAATTTGTGGGTTTAGTTTGTAGGTATGGTGTTAAGCAAAGGAATGCAGAAGGTCAGATGGTAGTGGATTTTGTGAAAAGGATGGACATGGCTGTGGTGAATACATATTTTAACAAGAGGGAGGCGCATAGGGTGACATACAAGAGTGGAGGAAGATGCACACAGGTGGATTATATCTTCTATAGAAGGGCCAGTCTGAAGGAGACTGGAGACTGTAAAGTGGTGGCAGGGGAAAGTGTAGTTAGGCAGCATAGGATGGTGGTTTGTAGGATGACATTGGTGATCAAGAAGAGGAGGATGAATGTGAGGGCAGCACCAAGGATCAAATGGTGGAAAGTGAAAAAGGGTAATTGTGAGGTGGAGTTCAGGGAAGAGTTAAGACAGGCACTGGGTGGCAGTGAAGAGTTACCGAATAGCTGGGTAACTACAGCAGAGCTAGTAAGAGAGATTGCTAGAAAGGTGCTTGGTGTGACATCTGGAAAGAGGAAGGAGGACAAGGAGACCTGGTGGTGGAATGAAGAAGTACAGGAGAGTATACAGAGAAAGAGGTTGGCGAAGAAGTGGAATTGTCAGAGAGATGAAGAAAGTAGACAAGAGTATAAGGAGATGAGGTGCATGGCAAAGAGAGAGGTGGTGAAGGCTAAGGATAAGGCGTATGAAGAGTTGTATGAAAGGTTGGACACTAAGGAGGGAGAAAAAGACCTGTACCGATTGGCTAGACAGAGGGACCGAGCTAGTAAAGATGTGCAGCAGGTAAGGGTGATAAAGGATAATGAGGGAAATGTACTCACAAGCGAGGAGAGTGTGTTGAGCAGATAGAAAGAGTACTTTGAGGGGCTGATAAATGAAGAGAATGAGAGGGAGAGAAGGTTGGATGATGTGTGGATAGTGAATCATGAAGTGCAGTGGATTAGCAAGGAGGAAGTAAGGACAGCTATGAAGAGGATGAAGAATGGAAAGGCTATTGGTCCTGATGACAAACCTGTGGAAGCATGGAGGCGTTTAGGTGAAATGGCAGTGGAGTTTTTAACTAGATTGTTTAATGAAATCTTGGAAAGTGAGAGGATGCCTGAGGAATGGAGAAAAAGTGTTTTGGTACCGATTTTTAAGAATAAGGGTGATGTGCAGAGCTGTAGTAACTACAGAGGGATTAAATTGATCAGTCACAGCATGAAGTTATGGAACAGAGTAGTGGAAGCTAGGTTAAGAAGGGAGGTAATGATTAGTGATCAGCAGTATGGTTTCATGCTGGGAAAGAGCACTACAGATGCGATGTTTGCTCTGAGAGTGTTGATGGAGAAGTACAGAGAAGGTCAGAAGGAGTTGCATTGTGTCTTTATGGGCTTAGAGAAAGCATATGACAGGGTGCCTAGAGAGGAGTTGTGGTATTGTATGAGGAAGTCAGGAGTGTCAGAGAAGTATGTAACTGTGGTACAGGATATGTACGAGGGTAGTGTGACAGCGGTGAGGTCTGCAGTGGGAGTGACGGATGCATTTAAGGTGGAGGTGGGATTACATCAAGGATCAGCTCTGAGCCCTTTCTTATTTGCAATGGTGATGGACAGGTTGACAGAGGAGATCAGACAGGAGTCCCCATGGACTATGATGCTTGCAGATGACATTGTGATCTGTAGTGAGAGTAGGGAACAGGTGGAGGAGACCCTGGAGAGGTGGAGATACACTCTAGAGAGAAGAGGAATGAAGGTCAGCAGGACTAAGACATAATATATGTGTGTGAATGAGAGGGAGGATAGAGGAATAGTGAGGATGCAGGGAGTAGAGGTGGTGAAGGTGGATGAGTTTAAGTACTTGGGATCAACAGTTCAGAGTAATGGTGAGTGTGGAAGAGAGGTGAAGAAGAGAGTACAGGCAGGATGGAGTGGGTGGAGAAGAGTGTCAGGAGTGATTTGTGACAGACAAGTACCAGTAAGAGTGAAAGGGAAGGTCTACAAGAGGGTAGTGAGACCAGCTATGTTATATGGGTTGATGACAGTGGTACTGACAAAAAGACAGGAGTCAGAGCTTGACGTGGCAGAGTTGAAGATGTTAAGATTTGCAATGGGTGTGATGAGGTTGGACAGGATTAGGAATAAGTATATTAGAGGGTCATCCCAAGTTGGAAGGTTTGGAGGCAAAGTCAGAGAGGCAAGATTACATTGGTTTGGACATGTGCTGAGGAGGGATGCAGAGTATATTGGGACAAAGATGCTAAGGATGAAGCTGCCAGGTAACAGGAAAAGAGGAAGTCCTAAGATAAGGTTTATGGATGTGGTGAGAGAGGATATGCAGGTGGTTGGTGTGACAGAGCAAGATGCAGAGGACAGAAAGAAATGGAAACAGTTGATCCGCTGTGATGACCCCTAATGGGAGCAGCCGAAAGAAGAAGAAGTTTGTGTTCATCCCTAGTTTGCTTATAAAGTAAGGGTTTGGGTATGTTTACATGTTTCCGAAGGAGGAGTGTGGGGAGGTGATCAGTAAGCTCATCAGGTAGACAGCCCACTTGGTAATTTTGTTTGGGGAAGCTTACTAAAGTTCAATCAAGGACTGATTGTTTTGGGGATTTCCTGTGCACTCTAGTGGGTTCTTGGATGAGTTCTGTGAACCCAAATAAGTTAATATAGTTAGAGGGGTTGTTAGAGTTGCAGGCTAGGCAGTCTAAATTTATGTCCCCTAATAGGATAGTTTCCTGAGGCAGGTTGCCTCTAGTCCATTGTAAGGTTTCCTCGATTATGGGAGAGTTGTTTCCTGAAGGGATGTAACTACAGAGAATGTTGATTCTCTTTTTGTTGTTTAGAAATAAAACTGAGCCTAATGTTTTGGCATTCAGAAATTTGGGTAGAGGGGTTTTCAGAGGTTGGAGGTTAAATGTGTTTTTAAAGAGAATTGCAACTCTGCCTCCCTTCCTAACACCTCTGTCTAGTCTTAGGATGTTATATCCAATATTAGCCCATATAATGGTTACATCCCCAAATTCCAAAACACTGAAATTCTAATCTTCTTTCTTGAAATTAACCAGTCAAAAAAAACTTTGTATTACTGTGCTATATATCCCACCAGTTGACAACATTCCTACACTGGAAGATATTTTATCTTGGCTCTCCCTCAACATAACTAATGAAACTGTTGTCTTCGGAATGAATATCGATTGGTCTTCTGTCTCCTCTAACCAGTCTTCTGCCAGTATAAATCTTTTCCACTTCATTCAACTTATTAATAATGCTACTAGGCACACTGACAAAACCATTGTAGGCTCCATCCTTGACTGGATTCTAGTTTCAAATACAACCAAATTCACTTCCCCTGGCACTTTACCTAACTCAGTTATTGATCATCTCCCCTCTTTCACAATCCAAGCATGCTCAACCTTCCCAAAAAACATAATATTAAATTAGTGCAAAACCTCTCTAATTTCAACCCTAGTACTTTCGGCAGCACCCTAAATAACATAAACTGGAGCATCCTTAAAACTCTCCCCCTGGATGATGCAGTACACTACTTTAATAATTCTTTCCTAGACTTACTAGATAGACTAGCTCCTTCAAGATTTAAAAGAACTAAAACACGTAACGCCCCTTGGCTATCCAAAACTACCACAGAAATCATATATAATAGGGACAAAGCATAGCTTAAATCCAAGATTACATTCACACTTATGCAATATAAAAAGCCCCGTAGCCAAGTCAAAAAACTCAATGCCATCGCAAGCAATACTACTTTTGGAACCAACAAAATTATATAAATAGTAACCCAAACTCCTTCTGAACTTCCATTAACAGCCTTTTGTCCCCTGGCACAAAACCCACTCCTTGCTCACACCCTGACAAACCACCTGAGCAAATGGCTAGTATCTTTAACTCATACTTTATCAACACCATTGCCAATATAACCTCCACCTTCTCCTATCCTCTCCCCAGCTCCACTACCACTTCCCCTCCATCTCATAGCCTACCTCAAAATATCCCAAACTCTCCTTGTTCTACTCACCAGATATCTCCACCCATTGAAGCTCTTCACCCACACAGCACCTATACAATTACCCATCCTCCTGTCAACCCTCACTTCCATCCCTATCGGCTATGTCAAAAAACTGCTTCTACAAATAAATCCCTGCACAAATTTTGCTGATAACATTCCTGCAAAATTTCTTAAACTTGCTGCAGACTCAGTGACATATCCCATAAGCATTCTCATTAACAGATCTATCCAGGAATCCTATGTCTCTACTATATGGAAAAAAGCTATAATATTACCTCTCCATAAAGGTGGCCCCTCAACTGACATCTCTAACTTTCATCCCATTGCTATACTTTCCCCTATCTCCAAAATCCTAGAAAAATGTATTCAGAAACAACTTTTATATTTCCTTCTACAACACAACATTCTCTCCCGCACACAGCATGGGTTCCGCCCAGGACATAACACCTCCACTGGTCTCATTTCCTTCTTAGATACTGTCAATAAAGCCCATGATACAGGAAATATTGTATCAGCCCTTTTTCTAGACCTGTCAAAAGCATTTGACACCATCTCCCACTCCATCCTCCTTTCTCATCTCTCTAGTATAGGCCTATCTCCCCCTTCCATTAACTGTTTCAGCAGCTACCTCTCTAACAGAGTGCATGCTGTTAAATGGCAAAACTCCATCTCCCCCTTCATTCACAACCTTACTGGGGTGCCACAACATTCTATTCTTGGCTCTCTTCTCTTTAACATATTTATCATTAATCTGCAACAAGTTATCTCACAGGGCTCCTTAATCCATTATGCAGACGACTCCATTGTAGTCTGCTCTGCTAACAATGTTAGCACTCTAAAAGAAATTACACAAGCTACTTTTTCATCAATAGAATTCTGATTACACAAAAATCACCTCTTCCTCAACCCCCCCCAAAAAACAAGCTTCTAATCTTCAATCACAAAAGAAACTCTCCCATCAATAAAGCTGACCTTGAAATTTTCTCCCACAACTCCACTCAAATTGAACTAGTTACACACACCAAACTGCTAGGAGTTACTATTGATGAAAATCTTAAATTTGATCACCACATCCAAAATAATATCAGTAAGATTCACAAAAAACTAGGGCTGCTGTATAGACATAACACATTTCTCTATATTCCTTCCAAATAAGCACTCACACAATCCTACCTTTTCTAATTTATGGAGCCCCCTTATTAACCAATCTGCAGTCTTCCTTAATGGCCATATTAGACACTTGCTATAACAACATTGCTAAATTCGTCACAAATAATCGCCACTGTACTGCCCTAAAGTAGCTGAAATAGCTTGAACTCCCCCACTATTTTTTCTTTCTCCAGCTTTCCACTACTCATAAACTGAACTATAAACCTTATGACTGTCCAGCTCTCAGCTCCATTTTCTCCCTGTATAATCCTGCCCATCCTCTTCGCTCTGAGCACCAACTTCTGCTCCAAATACACAAGCCAAACTCCCAGCAGGCCACTCATGGACCATCTCTAAAATCTGGAACAACCTTCCAGCTCCAGTCTGACTACAACCATCACCAGCTATCTTCAAAGCTCCCCTCCACATCCACCTCTCCTCTTCATGGATATGTAACTGCTCAACTCCTTCTTCAGCAGTTACCTAAATTTTAACCTATATATAAAACAGTATAACTCTGCCTGCACTCAAATTCACCTTCTTTCACTACTGCAACTTGCACCCCCTACAGTAGGTTGATGTGGCTTTCCCCATGGTCACTCTGTTCTATGTAAATATGTAAATAGTAGATTAGACAACTTTTATGTTCTTGTTTGGTGCAACTAGTTTATTTATATAGTGCTAGGTTGTACTTTTTGTGTCATTTGGTCACTTTATACTATGCAGTAACTTTTCTAACCAAATTCTATAACTTATTGAAGCCTTTATGTACTGCTTTTTAGTGCAATTTATGAATCTCTTTGTATATTGGCAAGTTCTACTACTGTGTCATTGACACTTTTTACTGTGAACAATTACTGTACTTTGTGATTCTTCCTGTTACTGTGGAGCTTTTCTCCCCAGGCCTCCACTGAAAATGGGCTAGCCTGGCCCAGTGGACTTTCCCGGTAAACAAAAGTCAATAAATAAAAATAAATACTGCTGAATTCACATCTTCCATGCCAAATATTTTCATAAATTCTTTGAAAAATCTACCCCCCTTTGTTATATTTTCCCTTCTGGGCCCCCTCAGACACATCTTTACTGTCTCAAATCAATTTCCAGTCACCATCTATAAGTAATATTCCCATGTGAAAGCTGATTATCTCCCAGAATTTTCCTCAGATCCATTAAAACAGTTTTACGTGGATTATAAATACATGCCGGTGTAATCCTCCTTCCTTGGCAGTAGCCCCTTAGTGCAACAAATGTGCCATTATTATCTTTTTTTATCCTCTTCTCTCATGCCATATGCTGCTCGGTTAAAAAAACTCCAGCTCTACTCAGTTGCATACCGCCTACTTCGAGGCGATCTATGCCTGGCATACAAAGCTATGTCAAATCCAGAATTAATGGACATGCTCCACCTCAGTAAATCTAAATCCCTTAGAGCCACACACTCGAGGGACTTGAACCTCAGCACAGAAATAAATAGAACTTGCTGGAGGGACAGGTTCATAACCCAGAGGCTCCCTTCGCTCTGGAATAGAATTCCAGTTCATGTGAGGCAGAGCACCTCACTGAATCTCTTCAAAAAGAATCTCGATAGGTGGATGGGTGATCGTAGGTTTGTCCCAGGGATTACTCCCGTGTCACTATTAGACAGAGGCACAGTAAACTAAACCTTAAAAAAGGGCACAGTATACTCAAATCAAGGGGTGGTGTAAGCCATACAGAATCGGGCTAGGCTTATAATTGCCCCAGGGCAGATAGCCTAGTATGAACCTATGAACTACTGGAGCCCCTCTTGCAATTAATAGAAGTGTTCCTCTTTGCCTTTGTCTCAGGTATCCCATTGCATAGGTTCATAGGTGTTTACTAGGCTAATGACCACAAGGGCCTTTTTAAGTTTAGCCATGCATCCCAAATCTCTGACAAGTTCTGACACCCTTGATAAGTCTAAGCATGAGCCTTGGAGATGAACCATTTACAGTTTACCTATGTCCATTAGAGACATAGATGCCAAACCAGGGATGAATTTTGGGTTACCCATCCAATTGCCCAAGTGGCACTTGAATTGGGTTCATAGGTAGGTACTAGGCTATCAGCCCAAGGGCCTACGTAAGCCTAGCCAACATGGTTCCCTGGCTTACACCACCCAAGAAAGTTATTTTCCTGTGCCACTGTCAAGCAGAGACACAGAAGTGATCCCCAGGGGGGTATTTCCTATTTCCCATCCACTCATCAAGATTTTCTTGAAGAGTGCTAATGAAGAACTTTGCTTGTCATAGATGGGTAGCCTGTTCCAGAGTATGAGAAGTCTCTGGGACAGGTATCTATCCCTCCAGCATGTCCTTTTTATTGTGGTGACAAGGTTTAGGTCCCTAGAATGTGTAGCTCAGAGGGATTGGGATTTCTTTAGGTGTAGCATGTCCAACAACTCTGGGTTTGACATAGCTTTATATGTTAGGCAGAGATCACCTTGGAGTAGGCGATATGCTATGGAGTAAAGCTGGAGTTTTTTGAGACGGTCAGTGTAGGGCATTTGTTTGAGGCCAGTAATCCTCTTTGTGAGGTACTTCTGTGGCCTTTCCAGCTGCTGCAGATGTCTTGTGAGGCACATCCCAAAAGGAGCGTTGTACTCTATAATGGGTCTAATGAGTGTCAAGTAGAGGGAAACAGTGACCTCTTTTTTCCTGGATGAGAACCCTTTTATGATGAGGTGTGCCACGTAGAAGGACTTCCTGACTACTGTGGCGATGTGACTATAAAGGAAAGACTACTGTCCACCTGGGTCCCAAGGTCTCTCATCACACATTCGGTGTTAAGTAGATTATGTACCCTCAAAAGGACCATACTTAGTACCTCATTACACCTCTCTCTCCAATGTGTCTACTATGCATTTGCGTAATTTTATACAAACAAAAAAAAATTATTGTTGACCTATTGAACTATATCAATGTAAAATTGTTACTTAGCTTCTTTTTAATGCAACTTTAACTTTATGCATGTAACCCAACATATGTGAATCTTTTTGCTATAACTGCTATTATATCAATATTGTTTAAAATTGTACTTGTTTAAAGTGTACTACTGGAGCTTTTCTCCTCGGGTCTCCACTGAAAATGGGCCACAAGCCCAGTTGGACAAACCCGGTTAACAAATGTCAATAAATAAATAAATAAAATACAATAAATTGCTGCCTATGTGGTAGTTCATGGGTACAGAGTTTTTACCAAAGGGGATGATACCGCACTTTTTGGCATTGAGCTTGAGGCCATGGCTCTGACACCAGACATCTGTTTCAGCGATACCCTTCTGTGGTATGTCCACATCATTTGGGGACTTGACTATGGCTCCTAGTTTGCAGTCATCTGCGAACTTCATTAGCCTGTACTTCAGAGAAGTAGATACCAAACAGGAGAGGTCCCATATCGGAACCCTGTGGTACTCCACTTGTCACAGCTTTGAGGTCAGATTTGGAGTCTGCAACTTTTACAGTGTGGGTTCTGTCAGTGAGCCAGTTGGCAACCCATCTTGTGACATAGGGATTTATACCTAGTTTAGTGAGTTCAGCTATAATTTCAGAATGGGGGGTGGTGTTGAAAGCCTTGGCGAGGTCAAGATAGACTGTGTGAACCACCTTACCCTCATCTACGGCTTTGGTGACTGCCTCAAAGAAGTCGATCAGGGTCAGGAGGCATGATCTGCCTTTCACAAACCCGAACTGGGTGGGATCCAGAGTTTGGAAGTTACCAATGTCTTTGTTTATGAGTTCCATGATGATACGTTCCATGGCCTTGCAGACCAGGCTTGTCAGGCTAATAGGTCATTAGTTCCTGGGATCAGTGGTGGCTCCCCCTTTGTGGAGTGGGATAACTGTTGCTGTGCACCATTCAGTGGGCACAAAGCCTGATGTGAGGCTATTATTGAACATGGTGCTTAAGTGGGGAGCCAGTTCGTTCTGAAGTTCGTATAAAACGCAATCTGGGATGTTGTCCAGTCCCATGGATGCTGTGTTTTTGGCTTTTGAGAGTGCAGCTTTTACCTGCGTAGTTGTGATTACAGGGACTCTGCATTCTTCCTGTATAGATATGGGCCCTTTAAGGAGTGAGGGGGGGTAAAGTTAGCAATGAACCTATCTGCCAGGATGTTGGCAATATCAGTTGGTTCTGTAATTTTCTTGCCGCTGTGCTGTAACTCAGATCAGATCTGGGTGTTGCCATCGAAATTCTTGACATAGCTATAGAATGCTTTGTGGTTGTCCTTTGAATTAGTGGTGATTTTGTTTTTGTAGTTAGCTTTGGAGGATCTTTTAAGGGATCTCAGCTTCTTACTGAGGCTGACCAGGGAGCTTCTCCACTCATGGGATTTTACTCTCTTTTGCAACAGTTTCTTCCTTCTGTTGTACAGTTTGTTTATGGCAGGGGACCACCAGATTGGCTTCCTTTTTTGGAGGATGGTGTCTTGGTTCTGTTTAGGATAGCATGATCCATGCACTCATGTAAGTGCTTATAGAGTGCATTTGCATAGGATTCAGCAGTTGTAACTGTATTGTCCATCTGTATGGGTGTCATGAAGTTCACCACTTCTGTCTTAAGAAGCATGAAGTTGGCTTTGGAGAAATTTTTTACCATGGTTTCCTTAATGGGAGGGTGGGGGCAGGATGGGGATATCAAGGGTGATTAGCTTATGGTCGGACCGGACCAACAAGGAGTTGACTTCAGGTGTGGAACACTGGTCTCTCATGTTGGTAATGACTAGGTCTAGGATATTGTTGCCCCTGGTGGGGGTGTGGATAAGTTGACCCAGGGCATTGGAGTTTATGAATTCCAGAAAGAGTTGAGCTAGGGAGTAATTTTTCCAGTTAATGGCAGGGTAGTTGAAGTCGCCCATCATTAGGGTGTTTGGTTGAACCCTAATATTTTCCAGCACATCAAGAAAAGAGGAGTGGGAATCCTGGGGCATGGTGGGGGATCTGTAGCAAGCTACAATTTGGATTGCAGTTTTGCCCAGAGTTAGTTGCACTTGGATAACCTCGGATGCATTATGCTGAGCAACTAGCCTGGAGGTGTGGATATCCTTAATGAATATGGACACACCTCCAACTTTGGTGTTTCGGTCCAGGTTACATGGCCAAAAAGTGTGGTATGAGTTATAGCCTGGTAGTGCAGGAGTGCTCTCTGGAGCCTTGAACCAGGTCTCAGTCACTGCACAGATATTAATGTTCTCCATTTTAAGGAGTGCCTCGAGTGAGTGCATTTTGAAATTTAGACTTCTAGCATTGAGTAGAATTACCCACAGTTTTTGCTTGCCTGTTCCTGTTACAGTGGTGAATTTGTCATTTGAACCTTGCCTAAAATAGGCACTATAGGGGCAGCAAGAGCTAAGGGTTAGGGAGGAACTCTGATTCACATGGATGGGGAGCCTGTTCCTTAGACGAGGTAGTCTCTGTGATACATGCCTATCTCTCCAGCAGATCCTATTTATATCACAGGTAAGGTTTATGTGTTTAGAATGGGTAATTCTGGTGCTGTTTGTTTTGTGGATATGCAGGATGTCCATTAGAGTGGCATCTGACAATACCATGTATTCCAGGCATAAGAGCTCCCCTCAAAAGCCTGTAGGAGACCGAATACAGGGATTGTGCCTTGAGGCAGTTTGCATAGGACAATGTTCTTTGTGTTTCACTGTTGCAGTCATCACATTTGGGTTATCTGTTTGCAGTAGCCCTCAGTCGGCCTGATTATCAAAGTCTTGGGTCCTGCATCAGTTGCTGTCTCATCTTCCATGATGTCAGGTAGTCAGGGGCATAAAGCATGCAGCCGACACCATTACATCAGTCTTTCTTGCCATGCGGTGCCCGAAGCAGAAGCAGTTTTCAAGTGTCGGTCAGCCGACTTCTGAAATTTTTGTTTTCGGGTTTCAGAACCAAAGCCTTCAACTAAAGCTAAGTACCCCATTGGGAAAATTTTTCTTGCTCTAAACCAATGTCAGTAAAAGTCAATAATTGTATTTCTTGTGGAAAGCAAATACCTCATAAAGATTTTCATTCGTACTGTATTCCTTGCCTAGGCCCTGACCACGACGTACCTCGCTGTCGGTTTTGTGCCTTATTTAAACCACAAACTATTTGTTGTTGGTACATTTCCACTTCTAAATATTTTGGTATTTTTCAATTATCTAGATATGTCTTTGGTAAGCCCACCTGACTACTGACATTCCGAAAAAATGCAAAGATAAAGACAGAGACAGACCATCCAGGTTCAAAGCTGCCGACGATGCTTCTCCTAAGCTAGTCACCAGTTCACCAGTACTCAGTGAGGCACTTTTGCAGCCCCTGATACCCGCTACTTCAGATTCACAGGTCTCTACTGAGACCCATTTGGAGTCCGGTATGCCGTGAGATGCTTCAGCTGCGGAACCTGTGGATGTCTCTACCTTGGATGGGTCTGGAGCTGCTGTGCAGGCACCAGCTTCTGAGGGCGTATTCAGGCCTACTGACTTGCATATTAAACCGATGCGATCTTCTTCTTCTAGGCCTAAAACTCGAACAATGACTAGGAAACCGATGCCCAGACTGCATGGTCAGGCCTGTATGCCTAAAAAAAAATGATAAGAATGGCTGAAGACCTTATTACTTTAATCAGGGGAAGCCAACCTACCCCCTCTAACAGACCTAGGACTGAATTTTATGATTCTTCTGACCAGGATTCTGAAATTTCTTTCTCCTCTGATGACCAGGATTTACCCTTATCTACCTATGAGGATTCTGATGCAGAGGACTCTATTCCCTCTGCTTCACCCCCAGAGGATTTTTCTTTTGGTGAAACCTTGCATACTCTTAGGGAACATTTTTATTGGGAAAGTCAGGATTACTCTGATTCTAAAAAGAGGCTTAGAGATTTCTTACTCCTGCCCCAACACAGGCCTTTAGCTATCCCTCCTGTGCTGGACATTGTTGACGATGCCTTTTCGGAATCTAGCTTGGCCCCTGACTCTTTACCTCCTGCTCCCAGAAAACCTGATAGATATTACAGAGTTCCTGATTCTCATAAATTCCTTTTTAAAAATCCTACTGCAGACCCTGAGACCATTTCACAGGGACCCAAGGGCATTAAGGCTACTACTGCCAAAAATCCTACCCCCTCTGATAGAGATTCCAGGGTCCTGGATAGATGGGGTAAGAAGGTATACACCTATGCAACCTTGGCCCATCAGGGCCTTAAATTGCCAGTTTCATATGTTAAAGTATCAGCAGTATATTACTGGATTGCTTAAACAGAAAATTATGTTGATTTCTGATTGTGCTGAGAATAAGAATTTACAGGATTTAATGCATTCTGCTGAACAGGTTGGAAAACATACTTTGCAATGTGGTTTTGATTCATTAGAGGCATCTTGCAGGGCTGCTGTCACCTGGTCTGTACTTAGAAGGCATGCTTGGCTTAAGGAGCAGTCATTGCCAGATCATGTTAAAACTAAATTGCTGGATGCTCCCTTAAATCAGGACCGCCTGTTTGGCGACAAAGCAGAAGAAGTTCTTAAAAAGATGGAGGAAAAAGCTAAATCTATGCAAACTGTTAAAGATTTCTTACAAGTGCAGCCTCCTAGATTTAGTAGGCATTGGCCTTCAAAAATTTGGTCCTTTCCTGCCTCTTCCAGGCCTTCTCAGTTCAAACCCAGAACCAGCAGAACACCCAGGCTTCAGTCCCAGGGTACGCACAGGACTAAGCAGTGGGGGGCTCCCACTTCCAAATCAGGGAGTAGTAAGACTCCCCCCTATGATAAGCTGTCTCAATGACTTAACTTTAATACTTCCAAGCACTTCTCAACTGACTGCTCCTTTAGGGGGAAAGATTGCTCTGCAAGCAAAAAACTGGGAACTCATTACCCAGGACAAATGGGTTTTAAACAGTTTCCCAAGGATAGAGATTTCACTTCCACACGCTATCAATCCCAAACGGTTGGCCAGATCTACCCACAAATCAGTGGGCAGAGGCTCAAAAGCAAGTACTCTCTCTTAAGATTAAAGGCTATTCAGACTGTACCAGAAGAGGAAAAGGAACAAGGTTTCTACTCAAGACTTTTCCTGGTACGCAGAAAAGACAACTCATGGCATCCAATCCTGGATCTCTCTATCCTAAACACCTTTTTGGTGATTCCAAAATTTAAGATACTAACTCTTCACCAGTTGCTTCCCATGATAGGCAAAGATGTCTGATTGGCAACACTGGATTTAAAGGAAGCCTACCTGCACATCTCATTCATGGAATCTTGCAGAAAATACCTACGCTTCAAAGCAGGCTGCATGCACTGTCAGTTCTCTGCACTGCCCTTTGGCTTATCTACTGCATCCAGGGTATTCACAAAGTCCCTAGCTACAGTCATTGCATTTTGCAGGTAAAGAAATATTTAAATATACCCATACCTGGAAGATTGTCTAATTCAGGCAGAAAGCCAGGACATACTTCTGAATCATCTGGCATTTGTACAAAATGTGTTAAGTTTCTGGGGTACACCATAAACGAAAATAAATTGCATCTGGTACCCTGTCAACAAATTATATTCCTGGGAGCAAGCTTGAACACAACTTCCCAGATGGCTTTCCTCACACCAGGGAAACAAATTAATTTGATAACTTACTTCAAACTAGTGGCCACAAAAACCCTGCTATCTGCAAGGCAAATACTGCAGGCCTAGGGGTTCATGGCCTCGTGCATTCTACTAATTCCATATTCAAGACTGCATATGAGGAAACTACAATGGTATCTAAAAAGCCTATGGTGTCAACATTCTCAGGATCTAGAAGCAATGATTCCTATCATACCTTGCCTACAGTTAGAATTCCTTTGGTGGGCAGAGGCCTGCCACCAAAACAAGGGACTACCATTCAGTCTACCCCTTGCCGCCCAAACCCTAATAATAGATGCATCAGACTATACATGGAGGGCTCACCTGGCAGGGAAGTGCATTCAGGGCAAATGGAACCCAAGTCAAATGCACCTGCATATCAATCAAAAAGAAATGTTAGCTGTACAGAATGCTCTGACAGCCTTCAAGGACCACATTCTTCCAGGACAATTAATGGTAAAGACGGATAACACCACTGTTATGTGGTACATAAACAAGCAGGGGGTACCCATTCTTACCGGCTCTGCAGACTAGCCATGGCTCTGTGGAACACAGCCTCGAGCTACCAAGTACATCTACAGGCTCAATTCCTGCTAGGAAAACTAAATACACTGGCAGATGAACTAAGCAGAAATCTCATGGACCCACACAAGTGGAAACTGGAACCAAAGATTTTCAACATGTTGATCAACAAATGGGGAATCCCAGATATAGACCTGTTTGCCTCCTCCCAGAACTACCAGTTGGACAAATTCTACACAAGGACTCCCCACAAACAACCTTGGAAAGTGGATGCTCTGTCCTTCAGCTGGAAAAATCTGTCAGTTTATGCCTTTCTTCCTCTGCTTCTCCTCTTCAAAGTGCTACTAAAGATCAAAAAGGACAAACCAAGGATGATACTGATTGCACCAGACTGGCCACGCCAACACTGGTACCCCTTCTTATGCAGTGTGTCACAGCTAACCCCATGGCACCTACCTCAGACCCCTACCCTGCTGTCTCAGCAGGAGAGCCAGATTCTGCACCCCCAGCTTCAAACCCTGAATCTGGCAGCCTGGCTAATTACCTAATCTCTCCGTTACCATCCTCAGTAAACAAGTGTTGGATGTCATTTTGGAGGCAAGGAGGCCTAGTTCTAGAAAATCTTATGCTGAAAAATGGAAAAGATTCTGTGCCTAGAACCAAACTCAAGGGATGGCCACAACAGTGCCCAGTTTACCTCAGATTCTTCAATACTTAACTGAGATGCTTCACAAGGGCCTTTCCTTTTCCTCCATCAAAATTCATGCCTCAGCCATTTCAGGTCATTACAACACAGAACCACCCCTCTTTTCTCACCAACTGCTCAAGCAGTTCCTCAGAGGGTCCAAAAATGTAAGACCACCCAGGAGAGCCCCAACTCCAGCCTGGGACCTTAATTTTGTATTGGAAAAACTCACTCTTCCCCCTTTTGGGCCAGCTGCAACTAGAGAGTTAAAATTCATTTCTTGGAAAACAGCTTTCCTTTTAGCAGTCACTTCAGCAAGAAGGGTATCTGAATTACAGGCCCTTATGGCAGTGGAGCCTTTCATCATCTTTCATGCGGACAGGGTGTCCCTCAGGACTAATCCCTCTTTCATCCCCAAGGTGGTATCCAGTGTGACTCTTAATCAGTCCATTCATTTGCCAACTTTCTTTTCTAGTGTAGCCAAAAGTAAAAAACACAACGACTTTAATAATCCATGTATAGAACAGTAAAACCATAAAAATCCATCTGTAACCGACTAAGCGCTTTCACCCATTAAAGGGCATCCTCAGAGTCAGTTAATTAATTGTTACAGATCATTTATAAAGAGACTTTCAATTTAACATTCTCAAATAGGATAAAACTTCCAATTAAATGGTTACCATAAATAATTGTTCTATTTTTGTACTCCATGATAGGTCTGATGAATGCAGAATACAGTGGAACAATAACTTCCTTGGACTTAGATGCCATACCTTTGTTTATACGTTGTGCAGCATAGAATGATTTCCTCACCACCGTAACTAATAGGTTCAGATCCAATCGTCAGATCAGCAGTTACACTAGCTCACAGCCACCAAAAATCTCTGAAGCTCCTTCCCTACCTATAATGCACCAACCTCTAAAATCTCTCAGATCTGTTTTGCTGCTTGACAGGAAGACTTACAAAATGCCATTCCTGCAGCTAAACACAAAGGGCAATAGTGTCCTTGAAACTCTTGTTTCTCCAAAAGTCCATCATTAAAAATGGTGGGGGTTGGTGGGTGGAGAGTTGAAGAATGAAAATGGGAAACACAGATGGAACATTATGGTGAGTACATAACTTTTTTGTTTGATGTCAGTTTTCATTAATTTCTCAACTAATGGGACAGGGTCCCCAGCTACCTAAAATCCTGGGTGGACTCACAGGAAGGATATTCCTGAGTATGGTTGAGTCAAAGGCTGCTCTTCCCCTCAAGACCGGATCTACTTTGTAATGAGTGATAAATGTATTAGGACTGGACCAAGTTGTAGCCACAAATATATCGTCCATGGAATCTCTACACTGGAGTGCAGAAGTCGTTGCCAAGGATCTGGTTGAATGAGCTTTTGCATGTTTTGATAAGGGGAGATTCAGCTCATTACAAAGGAATACACTCTGTCAGCCATCTAGCTAGAGTTACCTTTGTAACAGATTCACCCAGTTTAGTATGTGGAAAGGAGATAAAAAGCTGATCTGTCTTTCTAATTTTTTTTGTTCTGTTCAAGTAAAAACATAATTTTCTATGGACATCCAGTAAGTGCAGCAAATATTCCCCTTTATTTGCAAATTTAGGAAAGAATACTGGCAAGTTAATGGATTGGTTGATGATGGATTCCGACACCACCTTAGGAAGGAAGGAAGCAATGGCATGTAACGTTACCCTAGCCTTATGAAAAATTAAATATGGACGCTTAGAAGATAATGCTTGAAGTTCTGAAATTCTTCTGTCTTTCTAGTTGCAATTACATCTGCTTGTTTTCCAGGTCAGGAATTTAAGATCTCATTTAGTTGCTGGTTCAAAGGGCTTAAGGCTAGCAGTACCAAATGTAAATCCCAAAATGAAGTGGAGTCTTTATAAGGGGTCCTTAGCAGGAGAGTACCTCTCAAGAAGACTTTGCAAAGCTTAGAGGAAAACAAGCAAAGGATTTTGAAATCCAACATGAAAATTAGAGATTGATGCTAGTTGGACTTTTATAGTTGATATGTTAGCACCTTCATTAAATAGACTTGCCAAAAATTCCAGAACAGATTGAATTGCAGCCAAGAAGGGGTCAGTCTGATTTTGCTCTGCCCAACAAACAAACCTTTTCCATTTACTCCTGTAAACTTTTTTAGTAGAAGGTTTACAGGAAGATAAAAGTATGGAACTGATAGGGGAAGAGAGCAGTGTTTGTCTGGCTATTAAAGGAATTGGAGAAACCATGCTGTTAGTTTGAGGCTTGAGATATCAGAGTGAACCATGCCTGTTGAATAGTAGGTCTGGAATTGGATCTAGAATCCAGTGTGGATACTGTAGGTGAGGCCAAAGGAAGGATAACCAAATCTGCTGAGGCCAGTAAGGTGCCATGAGGATGACTTTGCTCTTCAACTGGGCTTCTTTCTGTAGGGATTTGGGAATTTGGGGAGGGTTGAAATGATTGCCCCGGCAGAGGGATTAGGGCAAAAAAGCTGCTGCACTTGTTTTTCAGGGGAGAGGCAAAAAGATGGCAGCAAGGCTGGCCCCACTGACTGAAAATCATATCAGTCACTTTGTTGTTGAGGGACCACTCATGAGGTAGTAAGATGAACCTGTTCAGTTTGGCTGCTATCTTGTTGGACTTCCCTGGAGTATGCATTGCTATTAGAAAGTGGTTGGAAAATATTCGCCCACTGCCACACTCTGAGGGCTTCTAAACACAGGGGAGAAGGTCTGGTCCCCCTTGTTTTCTGATGTACCAAACTACTGACATCTGTCTGGATTAAAATTGTTCTGAGAGGAAGAGAGACTTTGACTGCCTGCAATGCCAAAAGCACTGCTCTCATCTCCAGAACATTGATATGAGAATTGGCATCTTTGGGGGACCAAGTGCCTTGGACAGTTTTCCCCAGAAAATGCCCCCCCTACTGAATTTCGGAAGCGTCTGTGGTCACTACAGCCTTGGACTGAGGGAGGATGAAATGACTGTCATTAATATTTGTTGCAACTGCATCCACCAGTAAAGATATATCTTTTCCATATATTTGCTGACATGGGTTGAGAAAACATTGACCATTGTGTTGCTAGTATCCATTTGTAGAATTTTCATGTGGAATCTTGTTATAGAAAATATCAGTTGTGAAAATCTTACCATAACATTAGATGTCCTCCTCTTCTCTGTTGCAGTATTATTTTCATGAGTGAGACCACCCATCAAGCGACCTTATGTCACCAGTACACAAAAGTCCCCAGCACCCAATGTGCGTGGCATGCCGCACACAGGCTGCTCTCAGACAAAGCCCACAAAAGCAATCTACGCATGCAGAATTAAGTGCCCTAGGGAGAGGTGAGAAATAGGTATGTATGGCAGGTACATCCAAGTAAGAAAAAATGCGGGGGGGTAGAGATGGGCTAGAATACTGCAGCAAACAGAAGGGCATCTAATGTTATGGTAATAGTTTACACAACTAATCTATTTCCCGATTCTGCTGTTGCAGTATTCATGTAAGCTCATGAGGAGGAGGAGAAGGAGATGGAGGAGGAGGAGGTAGGGGCAGAGGAGCTTTCTAGGAAGTCATGAAGAATGGCCCCAGTGAACCAGCCCTAAATTTGGAGAGGTTGTCCAGTTTGTAGTGCTTGGCGAAAGTATGGACTGAAGACCAAGTAGCTGCCTCCAGAATGGAGATGGTGTCCAAGACTTTGAAGAATGCTCCAGATGAGGCAACAACTCTCATGAAGTGTGCCTTAACTGAGGAAGGGAGGATCTTTCCATGGTATTCATAGCAAAAAAGTAGTGGATTTTGAAATCCAGTTAGAAATAGTTTGCGTCGAGACTGGAAGCCCTAAGGCTGTAGGATGGAAGGACACAAGCAGCTGGTCAGATTTCCTTATCTTCTTGGTTTTGTCAAGATGAAATCTAAGCTGTGTGTGTACATCCAGGGAATGCAGAGCTCTTTATGTGGAGCTTTGTGGAAAAGCGAAGGTGGTAGGAAGGTGGATGGCTTAGTTGAGTGATAACTCACTTACCACCTTGGGCATAAAGGAGGGGTTGGTACTGAGGGAAACCCTGCCCTTATGAAAACTAAGGAATAAGGGGAAGCCATAAGAACCTGAAGTTCAGAAATCCTTCTGGCAGAAGAGATTGCCAATAGTTGCCAATAGCAGGACTGTTTTCCAGAAGCAGAATTTTAGAAGCACAGAAACTGTTGGTTCAAAGGGAGCCAGGGTCAGTCTTTCCAAGACAAGTTAAGATCCCAGGGGTGGAACTGGTCTCCTGGGAGGTCTCGTATGGAGGACACCTTTTAGAATTATTTGGCCTTGAACCTGGAAGCCAAGGGAGGTGAGAGAGGCAGACAGGTGGAGTTTTCTGACTTGCACTTTCACTGAAGAATATGTTATGGCAGCATTCAGTAGCTCACATAGATATTATAACATTGTGGGTCCAGTTTACACAAGACACCAGACTGAAAATATTTTCCATTTGGATAAATAAGATCTTCTAGTATTGTGTTTCCTGGCCTCCTGCAGTACCCCGAACACGTCCTCTGAAAAAAGTTGTCTGTATGGAATCAAGGCCCTGTCACCCACAGCATCATCCACAGAGTTAACAGGTAAGGGTGAATGAGGGTTCCCTTGTGTTGTGTGAGTAGGTCCACTCTGTGGGTAACTTGTGGTGATTGCCCTTGGCTAAATTCAGGAGTAAGGGGAATCAATGCTGTCCTGGCCAAAAGTGGACCACCAACAAGATTTTTAGACTGTCCTGCTGTATCTTCAGTAGGACTTTTGGAATAAGAGGCAGGGGAGGGAATGCATATAGGAACATCCCTCTCCATGAACAACTGAATGCGTCCACATTACCAGACCTACTGAGGCCACAAAGGCTTGGCGTAGGATCAAGGAATAGAGTGTGTAATGTGAGCATCCTAAAGGTTGGTATTTTCTGGTAGGTGTTTAGGAAGGAGAGGTCTAAGATGGGTCTCCAGGGGCCTTCTTTCCTTGGGACTAGAACAACCTGGAATAGACCCCCTTGCCTCTTTGATGCATGGAAACATGGTGAATGGGGCCTTGATCCAGCAAGGTTTGAAGCACCTGCGGAAACAGTGGAAGTTGTTCTTTAGGTAGTTGTGGAATGCCCCTGAGGGGCGGTAGAGACTCCCAAACCACGAAATATCAGTTTTCTATAATGGAGAGCACCCAAGAATCTTGAGTAATGTTTCTCAGGTGTGTGTGTGTGTGTGTGTGTGTGTGTGTGTGTTTGTGTGTGTGTGTGTGTGTGTGTGTGTGTGTGTGTGTGTCTGTGTGTCTGTGTGTGTGTGTGTTTGTGTGTGTGTGTGTGTGTGTGTGTGTGTGTGTGTGTGTGTGTGTGTGTGTGTGTGTGTGTGTGTGTCTGTGTCTGTGTCTGTCTGTGTGTGTGTGTGTGTCTGTGTGTGTGTGTCTCTCTCGTAGGTACACCATTCCCTTGCAAAGGCTGGCGTAGAAGGGATACGTCTGGAATGTAGGGGCAGGGGATACCAGGAGGCGTGTCGAGTCTTTCATCTTGTTACCCTTCTCCTGCAAGGATTTGAAAGGTCAACAGCCGTACTGCCAAACAGGGCTTCATTGTCCGGGGAGGAGCATTCATCAATTTGGATATCCTCTGGCAAAGGTTGTAGTCTTAGCAATGCAAATATCCTAAGGACAGAGCCTAAGGCAGGTGCCTTACTGGAAACCTCTGCAGCATCACAGCTACATCGGATTGAGTGCCTACTGACCTGAGAGGTTGTACCCAGCAAGGATGTAGATAGAGGTTTATTCTCAGATTCCAGCATGTCAGAAATAATTTTAGTTAACTGTGACAACAGCTGTAATGATTATTTTGTCATATGGGTTTGGTAGTCGATTGCCATATAAGCAAGGATGGCAGACATATATGCTTTCTTGCCCAGTCTCTCCAAAATGCTTGCTGTCCTTGTCAGAAGGCAGCATGGTGGCTGAGGGGAAGAAGGCTTGAGAGTTTGTCTGAAGACACAATGATGACTGATGGATCAGCTGAGGTAGCTCTGAATAAAAACGTACAGTCTTCAGGCACCTACTAAAACCCATCTGTTTTTTAGGTGCAGGAGGCCGAGAGTCTGGAGTCTTGTTAGAAGATACAAAAACATCTAAGAAAGCAGGAAAGATAGAAAGAATAGCTGAGGGACTGGGGGTGTTCACTTGCAGTAAGTCATAACATTTTTGAATATCTGTTATTCCAGTACTTTCCCACTTGAAATGCTCCTGCATCCTGGTCAGGGTGTCACTAAAGGAAATCTCTGCTGAAAGATCTGCCCCATTACATTCTTCCTCTGGGGAGTCATAATCTAATGGGGACTGGAACTGGATTGAATATGCCAGTGACTCATCAGAAGAATTATCCTATTCTGAAGAGGTTTCTTCACTTACTCTCTTTTGAGGAGGAGCAGTCCAGAGGGAGGGAGGTACTCTAACCCCTGGATGGGGTCTGAGAGGCAGGAGAGCATTAAATATACTTTGAGAAAAAGGCTTGCCAATCCTTTTGAGGATCAGAAATGGAGACATGTTTAGTTTTTTGTTTCTTTTTACTAGGAATATCCATTCTATGAAGTGACAGTTGGCCAGATGTAGGCCCACACTCTATTATATCCATATCGACTTACTCACTAACTAGGATGGTCGGAATCCCCCTAGGGCCTTCACAGATAAGTCTGGGTTCCCCTTGGATGTCCAATACAGACACCTGCAGTACCCCCAAGGAAGTGCTACTACCCTGTTCCATGGCAACCTCCATTACGGGTTCAGCCTATGGTTTGGACAATGGCCCTGATCAAATCTCTGGACTAGTGATAGTCTCAGGAGATATGTCTGGCACTGGAGGTGCAGCGAAAGTTCCAGCCTGAGTTTCTTGGTCTTCTGCTTCGCTAATGACTCAGCCTCTGAGCCTGAGGGATACTCCTTCTTTTTAGTGAAAGGTTCTAACTGCTGATTTTCTAAGTAGATGGAAAGGGAATTAAGCCTTCTCCTTAAGGTTTTGGGGACTAAAGATTGGCAAATAGGGTGGGACTCATGGTCGTTGTAAGGCCCAAGACAGAAAAGGCACTGTCAGTGGTTGTTCTTGTGTGGAATCTGATGTCCACATTGGCATTTGCCCTTCCTGAATGACATTAAACTTTATACACAAACATTAGAAAAGGATTCCCCAATGGGGCACTTATCCGAGACGTGGAAGCTGAAATTTCCTCGGCAATCAGACCGTATGTATGGAAGACATGTTCTGTGTGGCAGCAAAGAATTTCTGAGGATGATGCATGCACATATCGCTCCTATGGCCCACATCTGACAGCAGCCCACATGCAGTGCACCACGCACCCCAGGTACCAAAGACTCCTGCACACCAGCCAATGTCAGGTCGCCTGGCAGGCAGTCTTCCTCATGCAAAGAAACCTGCAACAGCAGAATAGAAGGCCATCTAAAATGATTTCTGCTAACATCAATCCCAGGGCTTGCAGAATCAATCGAGCAGAAATTCTGCTATTGCAAATTATTTTCCTGACCTGCATCCTTATCGTTTGCACTCCTGATAGAGGAAGAGAAGTTACCATAGATACCATGTTGAACACTGCCCCTATGAATTCTAATGCCTGGGTTGGTTCTAACTGAGACTTGTAATTTTTGGTTATTCCAAGATGTTAACAAGTCCATAGTACCTGATCTTGTGCCTCTATCAGTCAATGCCTGGTCGGGGGGGGGGGGGGTAATGAGCCAGTCATCTAAATATGGAAATACTCTGAATCCCTGCAGATTCAAGTGAGCTGCTACTACTGCCATATATTTGCTCTACACCCTGGGGGCTGTGATGAGGCCAAAGGTCAGTACTCCAAACTAGTACCGACTGGCTCCTAGCCGGAAGCTCAAGTACCTTCTGTATTGAATGTTCATTTTTATGTGCCAGACCATCAGGATGCATACTATCGAGCAATCCAGTCATTCTTGCCAAGAAAGGGCAGAAAGGACTGAACCATGACCACCCAGAACTGTGTGTGTCAAACTGACTTGTTCAATACACTGAGACCCAAAATTGTTCTCCAGTCCCCTTTTCTTTAGCAATAAAAAGAATCATGGGTACGTTCTGGATTCTATTTGGTCTGGTGGGACATCTTAAATGACTATCTTAGCAGCTTTTGGATTTCTAGCACTGCTGCTTTTCTCTGACTGGGTGGAGCATAGTGAAATTTACTTAACAATGGAGAGGGCAGAGAAAAGGGAACTATATAACCTCTGAAAAAATAATCTTCTGCATCCAATTGTCTTTAGTTATGTCTACCCATGCTCTCTGGTGCAGGGGTAAGAGACACCCAACTGGCTCCAGAGGTGGGCAATCAGGCCTCCTCTCATAAGAGTGAAAAGGTGTGTTGGAAAAAGAATCTCTAGACCTCTAGTTTTGCAGGCCTCCTCTGCTACAGGAGCATCGCTGTCCATTATAGTTCCCCCTCTGCCTCTGGGGGAACTATCTCCATGAGTACCCTGGAAAAGACCTTGGGATTTTCTGAACCACATTTTTCAACCTCCCCACTGATTCCTGGAAAGGGTCTTTTGAGGAGTCGGAAAATGCACACCCACTAAAGAGGAAGTCTTTCAATCTTTCACACACCTGGAGAGTGTGTCCTTCACTGTGGGGCAAAAGAAGTGCTGCTGTCAAAAGAAGCAATGATGAACAAGGATGCAAAATCACACAGACACATGCAGGAATGCCTCCTGATGGAAATAACTGAACCCACGGCCCTTGAGGTGCCTTCTGCAGTAGGCGAACTAAGCCTCATGGATGAATTAGAAATAGCTTATAGGGTAGCAAACAGAAACTACTGAAGATTGATCCTCAGCAATTTCAGTTCCAGAGGGAATTTGGCAGCTCTTTAATCAAATCTCTTTGAAGTCTCAGAAAATGTACCAGATAGTTCAGCAAGCTAAGTGCAAAAGTCACTGAAGCATAAACATGCTGCCCAAATCTGTCAATTACCCTAGACTCTGTTAGGAGGATGGACAGTGGAACTCTGTTCAGCAAGCTCCTTTTCTGTAACTGCTGCCACAATGGTATCTACTGGCACCCCTTTACTCCAAAATTCTCCTCCTACTGGTGAAGCCAGTATCCTGTCTGGTCTCTTGGGGATTGGCTCAACCAAATAAGGTTCCTTCCATGCCTGTCTAGAGTCCAAATCAATAAGCTCATTGGTGGGTAGAGTAACCTAGAAGGTAGACAGGCCAGCTCCAAAGGCCTCCAGAAATACAGATTCCTCTGGAGAATGGTCTTGGGAAGACCAGTCACCATTCTGCTTAAGGATCTCAAGAATGTCTATGAGAAGTCATCAGGTGGTAATTTTGTGGACCCCTCTTCTTCACTGAAATCAGTATCCTGTGACTGACTCTTGAGGAGAGTCCAAGTGCCTTATTTTGCAGTTCCTCTTCCTAGGGATGTCCTTGGTTGGATGGTCCAGTGAAGTATAAGAAGGGACTGGAATACCCTAGCTGGGTATTCTGGAAGCTTTGAACTGGCTGTCCCTGTGGGGTAGAATGTTGAGGCTTAAGACGCAAAGACATTTGAAAAGTAGAGGGAGGATTCCAGGGGGTAGGATCCACCTGACTTGCTGGAGCACAGAACACTCTCTTTACAACCTCGAAGGCAGATTGCTCCAGAGAGAAGAAAGACAACAGGGCCAAGAAAGCAAGTTTCCATCCCATCACCTCCCTCTGCTTCAAAAACAACCCATCCATGGCAGAAGTCCGAGCCGAGCTGTCCAGTGCCAAGGCTCTTAGAGGAAGAGACAGCTCCAAAAACTTCCAAGTCGACTGTAACCTCCCCAATCTGACAGGGATGCTTAGTCTCAGAGAGTCATCTGACTCTGAGGAAGTTGGAGCCAGTGCACTCAGAGCAACAGTCAGATCTGAAGAGAGTGCCATCTTCAGATCTGAACCAGATAGACCCAGAAGGCTCAGATCCAAGGACTCTAAAGCCACAGGCTGGATAAAAAAAGGTGCTGTAATGGGTGGAGCAGTGGATGACCAGGCTTCCTGACCCAAAGGGGTAGGAACTGTAAGAACTCCCATTTGAATTTGTGCTGTGAAGAATTTCCTCATCATTTCTTCCACATCTGCTTCAGTAAGGAAGGAATGAGAAGATGCAAGGGATAGAGATTTGAAGCGCCTTTCCAAAAAGGGGTAAGGCATCTGGATACAACTGGATACAAATTGGGGGAGTATGTGGCCCTAGGTAGAGACTTCGGAATAAAGACAGTAAGACCCAATGTAGATTTGGTCAGATCTGAAAAAGGTCAAGTGTAACAAGTTTCAGATTTGATTTCTTTATTTTCTTGGGAGATTCCAACAAAGAAGAGGCGGAAGACTCCGAAGGATTAGACCTTTTCAGTGGGTCTTTAGCTTTCTGTTTAGGGGATTGAGCCTCAGTAATGGCTTCAGAAAAAGAGGTGGGCAGCAAACCTTTTAATATCAATTTATTTTTCCTGTCAGCAAGAGCACAAGGATTACAGTTGTTGCAAATGCTGTAATCTTTAAATGATCTGGGATCAAGCAATAGACACAAAAAGAATAGGCATCAGAAAGAGGCAATTTGTACCCACACTTCACATTTCTTGAATCTCAAAGGACCTTTCTCGTAATCTTGTTATAGAGGGATTAACCCAACAAATAATTTTTTTCTCCTAATAATAAGAAAGGACAGAACAGGTAAAGTACCACCAATGGTACTGAAAAAATTATACAAGTAGTAACAGAAAAAGTTATAATAACAATGGTATACTTAGAAATACACAAAGTTTATAAGGGTGGGAAGGAAAACTAGGCCTACCTGCAATTATAGATAGAAAATTACACTAGAAGATTACCAATACACAGATGAAGAATATATATCTATATATATATATATATATATATATATATATATATATATATATATATATGGAACAAATAAACTGTTTTGAGAAAGAAATAACCATACTGAAAACCTTTCTTTATCAAATTCACATGCTCATTTCTTTCCAAATGTGCCTCCTATAACATAGGTATTTGCACTCTACATTTTTATACAGTTTACTACTCTTTCTTTTTTGTATATGTCTGTGAGCTCTTTTACATTTAAAAATAATAGAAAAAGCATCATTATGTTAAAAAGTCATTCCCACCTTTTATGTATAACAGCTTTTTTGTTAAGTGTCTAGTTCAAGCTTGTGTGTTACATGAATACACTAATGTTTGGCAAGTTGATCTTTTATACAGTTTTTTCTTGTCATATCTATTTGAGCCTATGTCACATCTTACAAAACTTTTTTTGTTTCATTGGAAGCCCTCAAAAACACACCCACACACAATACACCCCTAAAATCTATTAACTTAATACTAACACACACAACTATGCACATCTTCAAATAGTTACGTTTTACCCTCCTAATAGGAGCAATTATCTCAGACTGACAGCCACACTCACAGACTTGGGTTAACATAAAAGGAAGGGTTAACCATACTAAGATGCATGGTACAGTCTTTGCATCTCCTAAGTCATGTTTGTTTTTGTCTTATTTGTGTTACTCTCCCAGAGTGGGAAAACACTTGAATGCTTTCAGAAAACATTGTCTCCTAGCCACTGAAAGAAAAACGTATTCTGTTTTTATTGCTCTTTATCAGATTGTTTCCAAAGAGACATGAGAACCACATACAGAGTTACACTGCAAGCAGTTATTTATTTGTTAGACACTGCTCTTTGTTCTTTATTTTTCTCTTAAAACTTGTTACTAGATCAAGACAAGAACCTTAATCCAGTCATTACCCTATGCAAGAGTGAAAAAAATCACATCAATTTTTCTTGTATCCTGCTCTTTTAACCAGGCTTTTTTTTCAGTGTTGCAGTGTCTACATTTCTTAAAACTGAACAAGAAGAAAGAACGACACAGGGGTACCTGTTTAATTTAGTATCCACATTACACTCAGAAATAACTGAGAAAATTTTACTTTACAGCATGCAGATTATATCATGCATTATAAAGACACTACTAAGAACAACATTTTGTTTTACTTACATTTCTTCCCCCCCAAATATTCTTCCAAACATTAATGGCATGAAGTAAGACATATGCTTTTAGAGTCTCCTACAAGGTTAACAAAGTCAAAGCCCAACATTTCTAGGTTTTCTTGTTCTATCATGTTTCATAAATACAATTAATGCTTTGTAATCCCATATTTATTTGTCAATTTCTGAGTTTCTTGTTTTATTTCTGTTGTTCTTCATCTCCCAAAATCCTGTATCTGCTTTATTTCTAACATACTCCTGGTTCTTCTAGTCAACCCTTGTGCTGTTTTCATTTTCCATTGAATATTGGAAAATATTTCAATGGCACAGTCTCTCTGTGGTCTTTATTACCAGAAGAACAAGAAACAGAATCTCCTCCTGTTTCATAACTCACTTCTTGTTGGACAAACTTTTGTATTTTCTCCTTAGCATGCTCTGCATCAAAAATGATTTTGTCCTGCCAGGAAAACATATTCTGAAAATAGCTGGGTACAGCAGATTGAATCTCATGCCTCTTTCTCAGCATTCCCTGATTAGTGGAATAAATTTACTACTCTTCTGCCTGGTCTACAGTGAGTCATCATTTCCCATAAACATTCTACTCTCTCCCACTTTTAGTATTTAGTCCTCCTGCCACAGTTTTATCAGAATCAACTTCTCCTGATGGTAGGATTGCATATTTACTGTTAGCAGTATAGGTTGCTTTCTCATTACCAGGTTTGGAGCATACACATGATGTGCCCTTTTATTTAACAGCAATTGCTGTGGAATACCAGTCCAGTTGCTTATTTGTGCTTTCATAATCTTAGTACAGTCTGATCATTCTAGCTTCTCTAGTACAGCAGAAAATCTCAGGTTTTCTCTATGTGCTTTGTCCTCTAATTTTATTATTTTTTTAAACTTCTCTTCTTGAGCTATCTCATTTTCAGCCAGCCTTTACTTCATTTCAACCTCTGATTTTTGCAGTTTTATCACCTCATCCAAATATCTTTTTAAAGCATCCTCCATTTTTACAGCCTTTTGTTATTTGAGTTGATATTCTCCTTCAGTGTTTCCTTTATTTTGACTAGCTCTGAATACATTTGACTTATTTTTTCCTGTAGGTTACTGGAAGTCATGTCTTACACCAAAGCTGGAGCTTGCACTGTTTTTTGCTGAACAGCTGCAGAATTCTTCCCAGTCATTGTTTTTCCTTCACATATTGTGATTGATTTTTTTTTTCCAGTTGTCTGAATTTCTTTTTTGCTTGCATCCAGGCAGTGCACTTACTAGCCAATTACTGAAATTTACCCCCCCCCCAAAAAAAAAAAAAAACAAAAACAAGTTTACTATCTCTCTCTTCTGAGTTTCTGTTTTCACACATTGAGTGCTGAAATTAAGCTGTTACTCAACATGTAGCCACCTAGCAAAACTCTTGGTTGAAATGTTTGACCTGTAAGACTGGCCTTTTGTTAGCTATCCTCTCTTCTAGAAGGGTTTCTGAAGTTTAGGCCCTCATATCTGTGGAACCACTCCTCATCTTCCACCCAGACAGTCTCATTCAGTGCTAACCCCTCGTTTATGCCCAAGGTGGTGACAGAGATCTCACTAAACAAGCCCTACATTTGCCTACTTTCTTCCCCAACCCCTAAAATAAGGAGGAAAGGAAACTCCATTCCTTGAATGTATATAGGCAGCTCTGTTACTAGTTAGAACCAGTGCTATCAGAAAATTGGATCAACTGTTTGTGGCCTTTGCCACTAGCTCTAAGGGGAAACCAGTTTCTAAGCAAACCATCTCAAAATAGATCTCCAACTATATTTTCTTCTGTTACAGCCATCATGGGAAGAAGCCCCCTGATGCTGCAAGGACACATTCCACTGGGGCTACTGCTACCTGTACTGCTTTTCTTAAAGGGGTGCCCATGAAAGACATTTTGGAGGCTGCAACCTGGTCTTTAGTGAATACTTTTACCCAACATTGCCACCTTTCTGCCTTCTAGAAGTTGAGAGCAGGATTTGCCACTGACATCTTGCAGGATACCCTCACCTCTCCTTATTCTTCCATCCTCCTTTTCTTTCAGCTTTGGGAATCATCCTACAAGTTAGAAATGCAACACTGAAACTTCACACTCCTCAAAACCGAGGTGGAATCCTTCAAAGCTCCCGGGCCTGTGAAAAATATGGCCCAGACCGCAGAATCCTTTATAAACGCAATCTATAAACACCTTCAGGAATGCATGGATCATGCAATCCCAAATAAAACCAAGACCCAATCCTCCAAAGGCAGACGTCCTGTCTGGTGGACCCCAGCCATAAACAAACTATACAACAGAAGGAGGAAGCTACTACATGATAGAGCAAAATCCCAAAAAGGGAAGGCATCTCTGATCAGTATTAGCAAAAACTATGGGCACTCATAAAATCGTCTAAGGCCAACTTCGAGAGAAAAATTGCACAGGACACTAAGGATAATCACAAGGCTTTCTTTAGTTGTTAGGAACCTGGGTGCGAATTCCCAGATATGCTCAGAATTAGTCCAAAATGACACAAAATACACTGAACCCACAGACATTGCCAACATCCTAGCTGACAGGTTCAGCACAAACTTCTCCCCCCCTCCCCACCAAAAGGGCAAATATTTATCCCAGCAGAGTGCTGCCCCCCTGACATCTCAGATGCTCAGGTAAGAGCTGCCCTCTCCAAAGCAAAAAACACAGCATCAATGGGACCAGACGGTGTCCCAAGCTGCGTCCTACATGAACTCCAAGAAGAGCTAAACCGAAACAAAAAACTACTGTACAATCTCAGCCTTTCTACAGGATATGTACCCAAAGAGTGGCGTACAGCAACAGTGGTCCCTCTCCACAAAGGTGGTGCCTCAACGGATCCTGGAAACTATCGCCCCATAAGCCTGACTAGCTTGGTCTGCAAAGCTATGGAAAGGATCATCATGGACCTCATAAATAAAGATATTGGGGACCTACAGACACTGGATCCTACCCAGTTCGGCTTTGTTAAGGGCAGATCCTGCCTCTTAAACCTGGTTGATTTCTTTGAAACAGTCACCAAGGCCATTGACGAGGGGAAGGTAGTCCACACAGTCTACCTGGACCTCGCAAAAGCCTTCGATACAATACCTCACTCGGGCATTATAGATAAGCTCACCAGCTTAAATAGAAACCCCAATGTCACTAGATGGGTTGCAAGCTGGCTCAAGGACAGAACCCACATGGTTCGAATTGCTGGAGCCATGTCAGATTCCAAACCAGTTACAAGTGGCGTCTTCCAAGGCTCAGTCCTGGGACCTCTCTTGTTCGGTATATATTTCTCGGAGGTACAGGCCAACACGGAAGGACTGTGGCTGACTAAGTTCACAGATGACTGCAAACTGGGTGCCATAATCGACTCTCCAGCCGACACAAGCATCCTCCAAAGGGGCCTCATAGAAACAAACAACTGGTGCCAGAGCCATGGCCTCAAGCTAAAAGCCAAAAAGTGTATAGTCATCCCCTTTGGCAAAAACAAAGTGCCCAAAAATTACCACATAGGTGGTAATCCATTAAGTACAGAAGAAGAAATTAGGGACCTGGTGACCCAAGTTGATAGCAATCTCTCATTTGACAACCACATGGCCAAAGTGGTTAGAAAAACATTTTATATAGCCCACCTAATCATGAAGGGATTCAAATCTAGATCAGGGGAGGTCATCGTGCCTCTTTACTCATCCCTCATTAGGCCCATAATTGAGTACAATGCCCCTTTTGGGATGTACCTTACCAGTCACCTGCAGCAACTGGAAAGAGCCCAAAAGTACCTCACCAAGAGGATCATAGGGCTCAAACAGATGCCATATGCTGCCCGGTTAAAGAAACTCCAGCTCTACTCAGTGGCATACCGCCTGCTCAGAGGCGATTTGTGCCTGACGTATAAAGCCATGTCCAACCCGGAATTAATGGACATGCTGCACCTCAGAAAATCCAAATCCCATCGAGCTACGTGCTCGAGAGACTTGAACCTCAGCACTGAAATAAATAGAACATGCTGGAGGGACAGATTCATAACCCAGAGGCTCCCTTCACACTGGAATAAAATCCCAGTCCAGGTTAGGCAGAGTCCCTCATTGATTCTCTTCAAGAGGAATCTTGATGAGTGGATGGGAGATCGTAAGTTTACCCCGGATATCACTTCTGTGTCACTGTTAGACAGAGGCACAGTATACTAACCTCGAAAAAGGGCATAGCAAATTTAATTTAAAATGGGTGACGAAAGCCAAACACACTCTGGCTAGGCTTATAAATGCCCTAGGGCAGATAGCCTAGTATGAACCTATGAACCTATAGTACAGTTGTGTATACTTACCATAAATGTAGATGTTCGAGTATATTCACTGTTGCAGTATTCTATCACTTCCTCCTTCCCCCTACCATACACCCCTACCATACACTTTAGGTTGGGCAATTCCCTTCTCAGTTGGGTTAACCCTTTTTCTATCTTTCCTTTTCCTGGGCTTCAGAGTTCTAGACCCTTGACCTCAGAGTCTCTCTGAGGGGCTCCTACCTGTAGGAGCAAGAAAAGTACTGAGGTCATGGTGACAGCTGACTCCCTTTACACCCAAGAGTAGCAATGTGGGATAGGGCATCTGCTGGTTCCTGGAGAAGGGGAATTCTTCAGTGGTAATCAGGCTGGCCAAGGGCTTCCACAATGAGAAATCCCACAAGTTAGGACTGCAACAGTGAATATACTCAAACATCTACATTTATGGTAAATATACACAACTGTACTATTTACAGAATATTTAAAGTAAAAAAAGTAAAATGACTTTGTGGGTGGGAATTTACATGAAGTCATTTAAGTGGATGCTACTTTTGTCAGCTTGAACTCAGACCGAACTTTCAGTGCCAGGATTGCCCCTTTAACCTGTCATGTTCTCTGTGATCCTTGACTGCCTTTTTCAGTTCTAAGCATAACACTGTGAATGGCCTTACAAGGTTTGTTAATAACCATTCACATTATCAACATATCCCCCCATCCTTTCTTTTCTGGTCACTTTTGATTTCCCAACAGCATTTAATATAGTTATGGAATCTTGTTTAAGGCTTGTGGCTTTAGTGTGACCACGCCTCCACTCCACTGTCCTTCACTGACTTACTTCTTGCCTGATAGCAATATGTACACACTGTTTTGACTCTGATATTTTCACCTCTTGAGGTTTCACAAGGTTCATTTCTGGCTTTGTTGCACTTTATATATGTTGCCACTTAGAAAGATAATTATTTATCTGATGATGTAAATCTTCATTCCTTACTGGTCATACTTTGATTCCGACCTCGGAACCGACTCTGCCAATATACCAATATATAAGCTTGTGCCAGCCAAAAACTCGAGCTAAGTGCTACCCATAGTGCCCCTCTTCTCCTTTCTCCAGATCTAGTTTGCTGCATACTTTTCAAGAAGTGCCAAGCCAGCTCTCTCAGCTAAGTGATAGAATTTTTTGATATATAACTTAAATCTTTCTAGCCTTTAGATTTTATTAGCTATAGTTTTCCCTCTGTTTCTGCACTTCATCTGTGACCTTTTTCTTTCATTTCCTACCCTCTTTTGGTAGTCTTAGTACCTTGTTGGTACAGCCCCTCCCTTACCACTTGTGGTAATTAACCATTGGTTAATACCATCATTGGTATTCCCTTCCTCTTTTTTCTTCTTCTTTAAAAAAAAAAAAAAAAGATAATATCTTTAGATATTTTTCTCCTTTTTTTGCTTTGTTTGCATTGTATTTATATTCTGTCTAAATACATAGGCTCCTTAATATGACTGACAAAAAATGAATGACCGGGTTCAAACAGTGTGACAAGTGTGGGTGAAAGATGCCTAATTCAGATGGATATCTTTCATGCGTCTACTGTCTTGGAGTTCCCCATCTCCAGATAGAACCTTCTTATGATCTATGTAGAAATTTTAGTTCTCGCACTCTCACAGAGTGCAAGAATAAACTGATTCTCAAGGGTTTATTAAAAAAAAACTTTTTGGAGGCCCTTTCTGAGGCAGAGGTCTCACCCCCTCCCAGGAAAGACAAGAAAAAGAGAAGCCACTCTGTTCTGGCTTCCCTGAGCCCTATGAAACCAAAATGCTCTCAGGCTGTATCGGAACCAAAAATTCCCAAAATGTCTGCACTGACTACTTCGGCTCCTGAGACTATGACTAGCTTTGTGGTGCCAAAGTTGTTGGCAACTACGGAACCAACAACACTTATAACTGCTTTGGTACTGACTGTATCATCAGTACCAGACACAATCTCGACACCAACAATGAGTTCCTTCATGGCTCCATCCTCGGTGCCAAAACCTGAAATTTTCCCCAGGACCAGATGCTCACCTATTATAGACCCCTTCATTGGACAACAGTATAGTCCCCTTCTTGAGAGACCCGATTCTCCTTCCAACATGGTCCACCAGGAGTCTTTCTGAAATAGACATAGTGAGGCTTGTCGATCAGCTTTTGGCAGCTAGAGGAATTCCAACCCCTTCCAAGACTTCCCTCCCATCTGGAGCCATCTTTGCATGGACTCCAATATATCCTCCTTCAACCTCTTCTCAGGCTTTGGAGACCTCGATAGCAATGTCTACCCCGGTGCCTATGCCTTCAGTTCTTGTGATGACTCCTTCCACCATTCCGAAGCCTTCCCTCTGGACTTCACTACACCTGGAGCCAGTCCACCCTTAGGACCATGACTGCTCTGTCGATGCCATGACCCCTAGTTTGGTGCCAATTTTTTCTATGGAGCTGTCTGTGGCTCCAGCTGGTCCACCAGTTCCTAGTCCTCTCAGGGCTCCTATCCTGGAGGTGGGCTCATCAGATCAGGGTGTGACCCTGGTTATGAGGTTGTCCCTCTTGGTTCCAGGCTCCCATCCCTCTTCTGGTGGGCCTGCCTTCCAAGTGTTGAAGAGGGTTCTTGCTTCCACAAGCATGCAGTTGGCACCTCCAGCGTCAGAACCTGACCTTTCCCTTTCCTCTAACATGCAGTTGACACAGCTCACTATGCAGGGACTTCAAGCATGGGAGCAGCAAGAAACCCTACTCCAGGGTACCCACTCTTCGGGGTCCTCCTCGGAAGTTCCCACTGAGGAGCCACCCCAAAAGAGAATGTGCAAGAGGAAGCATGTGGACTCCCCTGAGGAATCCATCACTGAAGATACAGATTTCAGTGAGGGAGAAGGGTCCACATGGTCACCCCCTGAAGATGTCTCATTTGGAGACATACTGGAGATCCTGAAACAGAGGGGCAACTGGAACCCATCAACCCTTCTACTGAGGAATCTGTATTCTTGCAAGCCTTCTGTGCTCAAACGTCTACTTCCTGGGTTACCCCCCTGCAGATGAGTTGATTAAACTCATTGTGCAGCAGGCCTGGAAGGCCCCTGACAATGTTGAGCCAATTCCCTCGAGACATGATAAAATTCTCTCCCCAGCAGAAGACCACCCACACTGGTCCAGAGGATTGGCAGTAGACTCCAGGGTTGTGGTGGCAGCCACTAAAAAAGAACTAGCAGAAGAATGTTCGACTGTCCATCCTCTGAACAGGGAGTCCCAGATGATACACAGACTAGGAAAGCAGACTTATGCTTCAGAGACCTTCGCCATATGGACTGTGAACTACATGGCATATTTTACATGTCTCCAAAGGGACGTGATTACAGAACTTTCAGGTACTTTGGCAGGGATATTACCTGAAGAGATGCGAGACAAAGTCGCCTCTCAGCTTGTCACCCTAGAGTCCATCTCCAACTCCTCTATGCAGTTGATAGCTCACACAACCAAGGGACCAGCCAGAGCAGCTGCTTCAGGCATTGTCATAAGATGTCACACCTGGATGCGACTATGTCACGGATCCCTTCAAGTCCTCCTTTGTCAAAGCTCCTGTTGATGAATCCTCCTTGTTTGACCCAAATGTTAAGGACACGTTAGCCAGGTCTGAGAAAAATGGAAAGACCCTATCTGCCATGGGCATATGTTTTTCAACCCCTCAATGATCCTACTCCAGGAATCAGAGTGGTGGGAGAATGTGGTTCAATAAAACCCAAGGACCTTTCCATGACATGCGTGGTGAGCAATCCCCCTGGGTAGAGGGGGGAACTCATCTGGGAGACACCCCTTTCATGGCAGAGGGACCCTGCAAAACCAGGGGTTCAGAGATTCCTTCTCTGGTCAGCCCTATCAGTGCTCCTGAGGAGTGGCCTGATTGCTTTCCTCTGGAAGCAGCCAGGGGATGTTTTTCTCTGCACCATTTGGCCTGGCAGTCGATAACATCGGACTCCTGGGTGCAGAGAATAATGACCATAGGTTACCTTATTCCCTTCAACCTTTACCCCAAGCCTATAAGGTGAATCCTCGATGTCCCACCCAGTCAAAGGGATGCAGCAGCACTAGAAGTTCAAAAGCTGCCAACGAAAAGAGTCATCCAATGAGTCCCACCAGACCAAATAGGCTCCTAATTTTACTCAAGGTTCTTTTTAGTGCCAAAAAAGACAGGGGACTGGAGACCAATTTTGGATCTCAGCATGCTGAACAAGTTTGTCAGACAAGCAAAATTCCGGATGGTCACAGTTCAGTCCATTCTTCCATTTCTGGAGAAGGATGACTGGATGTGGTCTATATATCTTCAGGATGTGTATTACCACATACAAATGAACAAACAATCCAGAAGATACCTCTGCTTCTGGCTGGGAGCCAGTCATTACCAATTTTGGGTACTGCCCTTTGGTCTCTTCACAGCCCCCAGAATGTTCAAATGCATGGCAGTAGTAGTAGCTCACCTGAGACTACAAGGATTCTGCATGTTTCCATACCTAGATGATTGGCTCCTCACTGCCCCAACCAGGAGTTTACTACTTCAAGCCATATCATACACTCAAAATTTTGCAGAAAACCTAGGAATCTCCATAAACTTAGACAAGTCAAAGCTGGTTCTGACTTACAGCTTAGAGTTCACTGGGGCAAAGTTCAACACAACTTCCTGCTGAGTTGCACTACCTCTCCACACGCTTCTAAAACTAATATCTCAACTTCAGATAATACTTTCTTGAACTATTGCCCCAGCTGGACAGATCCTACAACTGTTGGGCTCCATGATGGATACAATCTCACTGGTCCCACTAGCAAGGTTCCATATGAGACTACTCCAATGGCTCCTATCATCCCAGTGGTCTCATCTAGCACAACCAATGTCTTACCCAATCTGCATTACATACCAATGCAAACAGGATCTCAGTTGGTGGATGAAGCCAGAGGAGGACTGATGGTATCAACCTTTCCCCCCAACCCAAAGCCACAGTGACCATGGATGCTTCACTGATGGTGTGTGTGGGGGGGCATTTTCAAGGAAAGACCGTCCAAGGCACTTGGACCCCTTAGAGGCCAAACTGGATATCAGTGACCTAGAACTGAGGGTGGTGCTCTTAGAGTTGCAAGCATTCCAAACAACTCTTCCATTAGGGTCAATTGCTATCCAGTCAGACAATATGTCAGTAGTCTGGTACATCAACAGACAAGTTGGAACCAGATCCTGTCCCTTATGCCAGGAAGCCCTAAGAGTCTGGCAATGGGTGATAACTTCCAACCACTTTCTACTATCAATACACATTCCCAGGAATTCCAATCTGATTGCAGACAAACTGAGCAGGAACATTCTGATGCCTCACGAGTGGTCTCTCAACCTCGTAGTAGCGACTCAACTTTTTGCAATTGGGGCTGGCCTTGCTGTGACCTCTTTGCCTCCCTTTGAACCACAAATGCAGCAGCTTCTTCACCCTGATCCCCCCAGGGGGAGTCACTGAGAGATGCTCTGATTCATGATTGGCCCCTGGGTCTACTGTATGCCTTTCCCCCTATTCCCCTCATTCCACAGTTCTTGAAGAAAGTGCAACAGCTGAGAAGCAAGGTTATCCTCATTTCCCTCTATTGGACCCTGGACCCAGTCCTTGGACTCCTATCTCGCCCACAGGTGCTGGTCCATTCCAACCTTCACAGTCTCAAGCTGACAGCTTGGTATCTCCGCTTCCTCTGATTGCCATGCAAATGAACCTATCTTCCCCCCGTCTGAAAGTTTCTTCTGGCTTCCCATAAACCCTCCACCAGGAAACTCTACCACAGCAAATGGGTCAGGTTTGTTCTTTGGGCATAAGAACAAGGACTAGACCCTTTTTCAATGCTAGTCTATAAAGTTTTGGAATACCTGTCAACCCTTGTCCATGCAGGAGCCTTAGCCTCTACTATTACAGTGCACCTAGCAGCTATTGCCAATTTTCATAACAGTTCTAACGACTTTTCACTAATGTCCCACCATCTTTGCAAAACTTTTATGAAAGGAGTTCTACACCTCAGACCACCTATTAAAACTCCAACAGAACCATGGAATTTGACTTTGGTCCTACAAACTCTAACCTGTTCAACCTTCAAATCTTCTGCCACATGTGACATAAAGTTTTTATCCTGGAAAATCCTATTCCTGGTAGCCATTACCTCAGCCAGAAGGGTATCAGAATTGCAGGCTTTGAGCATTAACCGTCCTTATTTGATCGTCCACAAGGAAAGAGTATCACTTCAAACTAACCCTTCCTTTTTACCCAAGGTTATCTCAAATTCAAGTGTCAACAAGTCTATTGATTTACCAGTCCTTTTCCCAAAATTCTGTAACAAAGGTGAATACCAGTTGCACATGATGAATGTACATAGGCAGCTACATTTTTACTTAGATATAACTAAATCCTTCAGAAAGTTCGACCAGCTGTTCATAGCTTTTTCAGGCCCCAGACTGGCAAAGCTGTTTCCAAAGTCACCTTGTCAAAATGGTTAAGAGAGTGCATTACCTTTATCTATCAACAGAAAAAATTAGCTTTGCCTTCTAGAGTCAAAGCTTATTCCACCAGGTCAGTGTCCACTTTGGTGGCATTTCATTCCAGAGCTTCTATGGATGACATCTGCTCAGTGGCCATTTCGGCAACCCCCCCATACCTTTATCACACATTACAAATTGGGTATGGCCTCCAGGGGAAGAGCATCCTTTGACTCAATGGTGCTCAGGAATATACTTCCATAGGGCCACCCAGGTCACAAGTAGCTGGGGATACGGTCCTATCAGTAAGGAATGAATGAAGATTTACAAATCAGATAAAGAAGTTATGTCTTAATGATAACGTTCCATTGTGTTGTAGGTATTCATTCATTCCTTACATCCCGCCCTCCTTCCCCCTGCCTAAAGACTCCTGCGGATCCTTTGGTACCATCTGCCTGATAAGGTATTTGCTCAGATAGGGCCTCCTTGTCTCTGTTATTTCCATTGTTTCTATGTCAGGCAGGCAAACTCAATCTGGAAAAAGGAGAAGAGGGGCACTATGGGTAGGATGTAGCTCGAGAGTTTTTGGCTGGATCAAGCTTGTATATTGGCCGAGTCAGTTCTGAGGTTGGAACCAAAGTCCTATCAGTAAGGAATAAATGAAGATCTACAACACAGATGGAACATTATGGTAAGACATAACTTCTTTTTTTGTTTGTATGACTTTTATAAAAGGGTAGGTGGGTTGGTCCAACTGTCCCTTTTCAAACATAAACTGGACTGAAGACAATTTCACAGTTGCACAGACTAGCAACACAGCCAGACAAAATTATAAAATAAATTATGTATACTGAATCTGCATGCATTTATCTTGCATAATTTGCCTTGGTTAAGTACTGCTTCTTTCTTCACCATCCTTCCAACATTTGCTATCTATTGAAAAAACATTATTTTAGATCTGCTTGGGGTATAGAATACCTACCCAAACACCTTCAAGCAAAGATCCTAAACTTTCTTCATTTTGTTTGCATACTTAGGAGTCATACAAATGTCCTCCCATTGTTCTTTTGTAAATTGCTTTTCTGGTCTCTTTTCCTAATCTTTTCTAACATCCTGTCATTGAATCTTATAGTTAAATATGCAATAGTTTATCATTATCCCTTCTTAACAGCGGCTTCTGTTTTAGATTCAAGTAAAAACTCTACCAAAGCAAGGGCAGGATTCACGAAGGCTTGCACGGTGTCTAAGAGTAGTGTAAGACTCCATGCAGCCTTTGCGATCCAGGAACAGCCCAAAGTCCGTGTAAGAGACCAGCTAAAACGTCTCTTACACGGAGTGGGCGTGGATAAGCTAATCACCTCACTTGCAGCTGAATAACATGCAAATGAGGTTGATTAGCGATCCAGGAAGCCCAAAGCAGCCCGTGTAAGAGCCGTTTTAGCTGCAGAAATGTACTCAGTTGACAGCTGAGTACGTTTCTACAAAAAACACAATGGAGCCATGTCAGCTCCAAATAAAGGGTGCATATGTGTCAGGCAGCATGCCAATGGCCAAATATGTGGCCATTGGTAAGGTACCCCCATGCAAATATGAGAAATAAATATTTTTTTTTCCGGCGATCGCCGGTGTTTAAAGGCAGTGCAGCCCCGCGCAAATGGGCTGCGCTATATAAAAACATAAAAATGAAGGTTATAAACCCACAAATGTGGGTTTTATGCAATACATGGATTTACAATGCAGGGACCAGCAGACCAAAAACAACATGGCCACTGTGTAGTGGTTGCTAAGGGGGGAAGCTGAGTCTAAGAGATGTAACTAAGCATTAGTAGGCAATCTGATGCAAATGAGTGTTAGGATACTGAATTCCACTGTCACATAGCAAATGAGCACATTCTGAGTAGTGTAAGAGTTACATAAGGGGGAGGAACAGAGTAGGAGATAGGTGACATCACAGGGGGGAATGGCAGAAAGAAATGCAGTTCATTGGAGGTCAGAGTTACATGACAGATGTCAGACTCATATCATGGAAAGAGGAGTGCCACAGCATAAGCATGGGAAAGTCAAGAAATGGAAGGTGTACACTGTTGCCTACACCAAAGTTTCTTGCTGGGTGTGCATGTGCACGTGTGCGCGCCATGAAGCGTGAGTAAGACAGTGTGCGCGTGTGTAAGGCAGACTGAGCATGTGGGAGCGTGTTGGGAGATGTTTAACACTGTTTGCGTGGGTGTGTGCGTTTTAACACGAATAAGTAGATTCTGAACCGTGTAAGCATGTGTGCACGTGTGTAAGCCACTGTGAGCGTGTTTCTGCTAGTATGCGCACTGCTCCCCCTGAGGAAACAGAAAGGAAAAAGGAAGCAACAGAATTAGTAGGAAGCTAGCAGGGAATACTGCTGGAGCTAGCAGGTGAAAACAATTAGAAGCAGGCAATTAGACAGGCAGAATAGCAGCTCAGCCCAACACTTCAAACTCTGCAAACAGCAGTGCAAGATGTTTCTCTCAAGAGACACTGCAAGACAGGAGTAAGCTATTAGAAGTGAAAACTGAAAACGCTGAACTCAGAGCAGAAATGTTAGGGGCTGCCATAGCTGTCATAATGAGACATAGGCGACTTGCTGAGGATGGTGACAATGCAGATGGTGCCAGACAACCCACAGTGAGGAGATGGAGAAGAGTGTACAGGCCCAGGGTCACCTACCACGGGTTACATGAGCTGGAGATAGTAGAGCGCTATAGAGTGGACAGAGAGCTCCTGCAGCAAATAGTGGAGCTGTGCAGGCCACGCCTCACACATAGAACCAACAGAGGGGAACCCATCCCAGTGGAAACCAAGGTATGTGTTGGCCTAAGAATACTAGCAACAGGTACCTTCCAGAGACCAACTGGTGATATGATGGGGATATCACAGGCATCAGCCTCCAGGGTACTGCACCAGTTCCTGGATGCCATGTCAGCACATGTCGGTGATCATGTATATTTCCCCAATGCCCATGAGGTATTGGCCAGCAATATGCTTCTCTTCCAGCAAATAGCAGAATACCCTGAGGTAGTGGGTGCAATAGACTGCACGCATATACGCATCAAAGCACCAGCCGGTGAGCGGGGTAGGGCCTACATTAACCGCAAGGGCTTTCCCTCCATCAACTGCCAGGTTGTGTGTGATGCCCAGGGCATAATAATGAATGTGTGTGCTGGCTGCCCTGGGAGCTACCATGATTCCCACATCTGGCATTTGACGCAGCTGTACCAGACATTTACCAATGGGGACATCCCACACGGACACCTAGTGGGGGATGCAGGTTATGCACTGGAGCCGTGGCTGATGACACCCATCAGAAACGTGCACACACACCTGAACAGGAACGCCATACTGAGGCACACGCACAAACACGTAATGTAATAGAGCGTATGTTTGGGCTGCTCAAGTCACGGTTCCGGTGTCTGGACACATCTGGTGGAGCCTTGCAGTACACACCAACTACATGTACCCAAATTGTCATGGTATGTGCTATGCTACATAATATGATCTTGCGAAAACAGCTGCATCAGGACCAGCATAGGGCTGGGCCAAACAGCCCCCCATCATTGCCAAGGCCATCACAGGCAGAGCATGACTCGGAGAAGGAACAACCTGAGCCTGCCCCAGTAGGCAGAAGGAGGCGTGCCCAGTATGCCCTGGCCTTGGCAAAGAGGCAACGCATAGCACATACACTGGCTCAGTAGGAACCCTGGGAATGATACCCCCTCTGACTCACTCAAATAATAACAGGGATGCCTAAAATGACATCACCTGCTCACAAACATGTACAGGGAGTGTAATATGTGCATCCGACAGAGGCAGCCCTGCAGCACCACCTGAGGCATGAATACCATGTGTTAAGTAATGTAACACCATGTACTATTTGCACACCTGAGGACCGTGACTAACATCCTACCCTCACCAAGCATCATGCCACAATATGACAATGAGATGATCAAGTGCAATAATTGGCTGAAGTATTGCAGTTAGTCAAAGGGGATCCAATGTGTGCCAGCCTGGGATGACATGCTGAGCATGACATGATGCTCCACCTGCTAGGACTGGCATGCACCTATCAGTGCAGGCCGTATGGATACTGGCAAAGGCTGTTGTTACCCACAGCGTGCCCTGAATAGGTAAGGCTCAAAACACAAACCTACCTCCATAGGTATCAGAAGGGATAAAAACCTAGATGCAATGCTACCCAATGCCAGAAGTCTAAACAGCAAGATGCATGCAGTCTAAACTCACCCAGTATGGAGAATGTTGATATCTGTGCTGTAACAAAAAACTGGGTCAAGGCTCACAACAGCACCCTAACACTACCAGGTTACACCTCATACTGTGCTGTACAGCCTCAAAACATGGAACAAGCTACAAAAGGAGGGTGACTAGCAATAATTGTCAAGGATAACCACACCTCCATGTTGGTACCACAACAAGAAGCAGCATGGACTAGCCATGGTCAAGTAACAGTGGCTAAAACTTCCCCCCAGTTTATAGCCTGCTACAGACTACCATCCCAACACCAGGAACTGCACCTGGCCTATGTTGGAATACATGAATATATCAAGTCCTCCAAACCACATTATATTGGGTGACTGAAAATACCCAGACATAGACTGGGAGCATTATACTAGCTCCAACACTGTAGGACAAAAGTTCACAGAATCCATAAACCAAAATGTCCAGGAACAACGTACCACTCCCACAAGAGGGGTAAGCATACTGGATGTGATAATCAGCAACATGGGTACTGGATGGCAAGATGAGAAGTGTATTGCTCACTGGTAAGACCAGACCATAGAGTAATTGCACTGGATATACACATCCTGACCACAGTCCCTGGCCAGAAAACCACAGTGAAAAACATGTGTAAATCAAAATTTGCACTCTTCCAAACTGATGTGGAATCCATTAAAGGTCCTGTGCAGGTGCAAAATATGGGCCACACTTCAGAACCTGTTATACAGGCATTCCATGAACACTGCCAGGAATGCTTGGATTATGCAATCCTAAATTAAAACAAGACACAATGCCATACATGCAGGCATCTGTCATGGTGGACACCAGCCATAACCAAACCATGCAAGAGAATGAGGAAGCTACTACATGATAGAGCAAACATAAAAAAAGAAGTAATCACTGATCAGTAGTATGGCAATAAAATATGTCCACACATACAATCCACTAAGGCCAGCTACAACAAGTTGAATCTGTGAATCTTGAGGCAATGTTACACCTGCCCCAAGTACATAGACAACCCCCAACTCCCCCCAAGAAATACAAATATATGTGAGAGATGCAACCATCTATCCAAACTGGAGGCTGAGCTCCCTCAACTCAGTACTCCCAAAACTAGTCAGGAGGAGAAGGTAACCACACACACCACAAACCCAGTCCCACATAGACCTATCACAACTGCAAACCAAAGACATAAACACAGAAAAACATTCCCGGAGGCCCAAATTACAAACACACCACACCAACAGAGGCCTCCAAAGCAGACACCCAATCAAACAACCTCCAAACATAGCACATGCAACACACATAGTACACAAAGCTGGTGTGCCAAACAGTCACAGGCCAGAAGGAGAAACAACATGCCTGATACAGTTGTAATAGGTGACTCCATAGTGAGACACGCTGCTGTCCCGCACACCAGACTGAACAAGGGAAAGGGTACAGTAAGCTGCCTGTAGGCTGCTACAATACGCCACATAACACAAATATGCAGGTCACCCCAAAGCAAGTAGAAATATGATGCAGTCATAGTCCATGCTGGTGTGAATGACCTGAGATGTACCTCCCCGGACTACATGAAAAGAGACATAGATGAGCTCTCCGATTATGTAGTCCAGGCCGGTATGACACTGACCGTTTGCAGCATCCTACCCTCACCAAGAATGATGCCACAGTACAAACACGGAATGATCAGTTATAACAAGTGGCACAATTACTGGTGTCATTCCAAGGGGATCCAATGTCTGTCTGCTTGGGATGTCATGCTTGACAAGCCACACAGCTGTTCCAGGGATGGCTTGCACCTGTTACCCCTGGGCGTCTGGATATTGGATAAGGCTTTTGCCACCTCCATAGGTTCATAGGTTCATACTAGGCTATCTGCCCGAGGGCATTTATAAGCCTAGCCCATTGTTTTGTGGCTTACGCCACCCCTTTTGTATGGGGAACTATACCCATTATTTTGCTGTGCCTCTGTCGAGCAGTGACACTGAGGTAATTCCTGGGGTATATCTGCGATCTCCCATCCATTGGTCAAGATTTCTCTTGAACAAGGCCAGCAGTGCTCTGCCTCACATGTACGGATTTTGTTCCACAGCATAGGAGTCTTTGGGTGATGAATCTATCCCTCCAGCACGTCCTATTAATAGCCGTGTCGAGGTTTAAGTCTCCGCCCTTGTGGCTCTGATGGATCTAGATTTTTGAGGTGAAGCATATTCATCAAATCTGGGTTTGACATGGCCTTGTATGTTAGGCAAAGGTCACCTCTGAGCAAGCGGTGGCGACTGAATAGAGCTGGAGTTCTTTCAGTCGGGCAGCATAGGACAGATTTTGAGACCCTTTATCCTTTTGGTGAGGAACTTTGTGGCCTCTCCAGCTGCTGCAAGTGTCGGGTCAGATACATTCGAATGGGGCATTGTACTCAATGATTGGTCTGATGAGTGATGAGTAAAGGGAGACTATGACCTCCCTTGATCTAGATGAGAATCCCTTCATGATAAGGTGGGCAATGTAGAAGGACTTCCTAACTACTTTAGCTACATGGGTGTCGAATGACAGACTACTATCAACCTGGGTCCCCAGGTCCCTGATAACTTCTTCTGTGCTCAGTGGATTGCCACCTATTTGGTAGCTAGGGGTAACCTTGTTTTTCCCGAAGGTATGACTATGCATTTTTGGCATTTAACTTTAGGCGTGGCTCTGGCACCAGTTATCCGTTTCTGTGAGACCCTTCTGAAGGATATCTGTGTCAGATGTGTTTTCTACTATGGCCCAGTTTGCAGTCATCTGCAAACTTTGTCAGCCATAACCCTCCTGTGTTTGCTTGTACTTGGAAAAGTAGATGCCAAACAAGAGTGGGCCAGGACTGAGCCCTGTGGGACACCACTTGTGACAGGCTTTGAGTCTGACATGGCGCCAGCAACTCTGACCCTGTGGGTTCTGTCACTCAGCCAGTTTGCAACCCATCTTGTGATGTATGGGTTAACATTTAAGCTGATGAGTTTTTCAATGATACCCGAGTGGGGTATTGTATCGAAGGCCTTAGCCAGATCGAGGTAGGCTGTATGGACTGCCTTTCCCTCATCAATGGCTTTGGTGACTGTTTCGAAAAAGTCAACCAAGTTTAAAAGGCATGATCTGCCTTTGACAAAGCCAAACTGGGTTGGATCCAAAGTCTGCAAATTCCCTATATCTTTATTTATGAGGTCCATTATGATCCTCTCCATGGCTTTGCAGATAAGGCTTGTCAAGCTAATGGGCCGGTAATTTCCAGGGTCTGTGGAGGCACCGCCTTTGTGAAGTGGGACCACAGTTGCAGTGCGCCACTCCCTGGGCACGTATCCAGAGGTAAGACTTTGATTAAACAGCTGTCCTAGCTGTGGGTTTAATTCCTCATTGAGTTCGTGGAGCACACAGCCGGGGACACCATCGGGTCCCATGGATGCTGTGTTTTTTGCTTTGGAGAGAGCAGTTCTCACTTGGGCGCTGGAGATGTTTGGGGGGCTGCACTCATTTGGTATAGATATCTCTCCTTTTGGGGGGGAGGGGGGGGAGAAGGCAAGGCTGAAAGGACTAACCCACCACCCTACAAAACATAAGTGGAAAGAAACATAAGGGTAATGCTGACCAATGCCAGATATGTAAACCTCAATATGCATGCTCCCGAGGCCATCCCCAGTATGGAGAACATCGATGTCTGTGCAGTGGCAGAAACCTGCTGCAAGCCTCCTAACAGCACACCAGCACTACCAGGTTATACCACATATCATGCGTTATGGCCCCAAAACCTGGAACAAAACATAAAAGGAGGGTGAGTATCCATATTCAGCACATACACCCATACGTCCAGGTAACTGACAATGCACAAGGCATTGGAGTCCACCCATGTGCAACTAACCGTAGGCAAGACTGCTGTACAGTCTGTAGCATGCTACAGACCACACTCTCACACACAGGAACCCCACCCAGCCATCCTGAAGACACTGGACAGTATGAATGTCCCACCAAATACCAAACAAGGTACTCACAAATTACCACATAGGTGGTAAACCATTATGTATGGAAGGAGTAATCAGGGACCTAGGGACACAAGTGGACAGTAATCTGTTATGTGACACTCACCTTGCCAATGTGGCTAGGAAGACTGTCTATATTGGACACCGTATCATGAAAAGATTCACATGTACATCAACAGAGGTCATTGTGCCCCTATACTGTTCTCTTATCAGACCTATTATCTAGTACAATGCCTCATTTGGGATGTACCTTACCTGACACCTGCAGCAGTTAGACAGACCTCAAAGGTACCTCACCAAGAGGATAAAGGGTCTCAAATATATGTCATATGCTGCCTGGCTGTAGACACCCCAGCTGAATGCAGTCACATACTGCCTACACAGAGGCATTGTATGTCTGTTGTACAAGGCCATGTCCAACACAGGAGTAATGGACATGCTCCACCCCAGAAAACTCAAAGCCATCGGAGCTGTGAGAGTGAGAGATGTCAACCTCAACACATAATGAAATAGCATGTGCTGGAGGGACAGATACATAGCCCAGAGGCTCCCCACACCCTGGAACAGAATCCCACTCCATGTTAGGCAGAGCCCCTCACTGACACTCTTCAACAGGAATCTTGCCAAGTGGATGGATGATCGTAGATTTACACTGGGGGTCTTCACTGTGTCACTTCCAGACAGAGGCACAACAAAGCAAATCATAAATGGCCATAATATTCACATAGCAAGGGGTGGCGAAAGCCACACACACACTCTGGCTAGGCTTACAAATGCCCTAGGGTGGATAGCCTAGTATGAACCTATGAAGATACAAATTGTACAGGACACTAAGGATAATCCCAAGGCTTCCACAACTGATGGTAGGAACCGTGTTGGGAATTCACAGATATGCTCTGAATCACACAAATATTACAAACAACATACCAAACACACACACATATTGTCAACATACATCCTGACAGGTGCAGTGCAACCCCCCCCCCCAGAATGCAAAATATCTATCCCAGCAGACTGCTAGCCCCCTGACATTGCAGATGCTGAGGTAACAGCCAGCATCTACAAAGCAAAACACACAGCAGCAATGGTATGAGATGGTGTCCTGGGCTGAGTCCAACATGGACTCCAAGAAGAATGGAATGCCAAATCACACTACTGCTCAATGTCAGCCTTACCACAGGATATGTCCCCAAAGAGCAGTGTAGAACAACAGTGGTCGTTCTCAACAAAGGTGTTGCCTGAATGGATACTGAAAACTACCACCCCAGAATCCTGAGCAGCTCGGTCTGCACAGCTATGGAAAGGATCAGCATGTACCGCAGACATAAAGATATTGGGGACCTACTAACACCGGACCCTACCCAGTGTGGCTTTCTTAAGTGCAGATCTTGCCCCTAAACATGTTTGACTCATTTGAAACAGTCGTTAAGGTCATTGATGAGGGCAATGTGGTCCACACAGCGTAGCTGGACCTTGCAAAGACTTCTATACAATACCCTACATGTTCATTATAGATATGCTCACTAGCTTAAATATAAACCCCTATGTCAGTAGAGGGGTTGCAAACCAGACCAAGGACAGAACTGACATGGTCAGACATGCTGCAGCCATGTCAGACTACAAACCAGATATAACTGGCATCCCACAAGGCTTGGTCCTGGGACCTCCCTCGTTTGGTATATATGTCCCATAGGTACAGGCCAACATGGAAGGACTGTGTCTGAACATGTTTGCAGAGAACTACAAACTGCCCACCATATCTGACCCTCCAGCTGACACAAGAATCCCACAAATGGGCCACATAGAAACAGACAACTGGTGCCATAGTCATGTCAGCAAGCTAATTGCAGAAAAGTGTATAGTCAACCCCCGTGGATATACAGTAAGTGCCCACCAATTACCACATATGTGTTAACCCATTACGTACTTAACATGTAATGAGAGACCTGGGGACACAAGGTGATAGATATCCTGCATTGGACAAACATGTGGCTGTAGTGTTTACAGAAACATACCATATACCCACCTAATCATGAAGGTTGTCAGATCTAGATAAGGGGAGGTCATTGTGGCTCTGCAGTCATCCTTCATCAGCATTACAATTGACTACAATAGCCCATGCGGGATGTACCTCAGCAGACACCTCCATCAACTGTAAAGTCCCCAACAGTGCCTCACCAGGAGTATCAAAGAGCTTGCACAGATGCCATGTGTTGCCTGATTAAACAAACTGCAGCTACACACACTGCCATACTGCCCACCCAGAGGCAAGCTGTGCCTGATGTATAAAGCCATGTCCAAGCTGGAATCAATAAACATGCTGCACCTTGTACAATCTGAATGGCAGTGAGCTATGCACATGAGAGACCTGAACCCCAGTACTGACATACATAGGACAAGCTGTACTGCATGATCCATAACACAGAAGCCACCCCCACTCATGAGTAAACTCCCAGTACAGGCTATCCATAGAGTCACTCATCGATTCTCCTCAAGAGGAATCTTGATGAGTGGATGGGAGATGGTAGGTTTACCCTGGGTATCACTGTTATGTCACAGGTAGACAGAGGCACAGTATACTAACCATGACATATGTCATGGCAAACTCCACTTACAATGTGTGTCGAAGGACAAACACACTCTCCGACTAGCATTAGAAATGGCCTAGGGCACATTGCTAGTGTTTGCAAATGTACACCTATGTTGTGGAATACACTACCAATGTTGGACAAGCCTGGTTTAAGTAGTTCATATCTGAACATAATGCAACATGGTCAGATGTGCACAACTGGCCCCTAACCAGGCTGTTGTGCTCACTATGGAAATGTAAAGCAGTGATAGGACTAAAGCCCAGAATACTGTCCACCACAGTCAAAGTACTGAACCGGTACACTATACGGTACTACAGTGTTAGGTCAGTATGAAAGGATGTTGACAACTGTATGCAAAGTATCCCATGCAAACCCTCCAGGCACAGTATAATCCCTGTTGTGTTCACACACAAAGCAGTTGGACAGTAACTACACAACATGACACACAACACACAACCATAAACAGGAGATATTTGTTGAAGTTCACACTCATCCACAAATGTTGGGGGCTGCAGAGTTCAACATATGGAAAGCTCACACTGGGCATGCTCACACACTTTGATAAATGAGACATATGTCAGACAACATGCCATGGGAAGGCTGAACTGGGCATGCTCACACACTTAGGCCAAATCTCAGTTTAACAGTTGGCCACACATATCTGGTATTTGTATGTGTTATTCCAGGAATCAACCACATTACAGCAATCTGCCCAGTGCACACAGTTAAATGACTACAGAGACATACGTGATATAGTGGATCCCTCCCATATGCAAACATCTTCCACAGATACACAAGTTGTTCATACAAACAGGGAATGCTATGGCAATAAAGACCTGCAAACAGTCTATCAGCAACAAATAATGTGCATTTGACAATTAAACATATGGGTGTAGAGGTCAACACTAGGCTGTTTGCCCTAGGGAATGACAGCTTAGCCAGAGTGTGCTTGGCATCTGCCTCCCCAGTATAGTAGTCTACTGTGCCACTGTAAAGTAGGTCACATAAGGCACCGTGTGAGGCTAGTGTGCTGTGCCTCTGTCAAGCAGGGACACAGTGGAGATCCCAGGGTCTGAATTTGCTAAGCCACAGCCATGTTGTTGGTGTGTGCTGGAAGAGGGTTGCTGAGGACCTCTAACAGTAAGTGGGCGTTAATAACAGACTGAGGGGAGCCTTATCTGCATTGTCTGGACAATTTCACTGTCAACACTGTGTTCTGATGATTATGAGGGATTGAAGTGTCGTGCCAGTACTGTTCAGAGATGTCCTCCCTCTGTGGGCTACTGCTCTGCAATGTATTAGCTCACTCTGCTGGACAGCTCATATATGGCTGGTGTACATTTGACAGGTGTCCTGTTGTGGAGCAGTCATGGGTATATTTGGGATAGCATGATCAATGCAAACCTTCCACATGCTCATAGAATGCAATTGTCAAGGATTATGCAGAGTGGCCTGTATACTCCCCCAGCATGGGTCCTTTGAAGTCTTCCATCCCAGTCTTCACAAGTGTAAAGTCTGCTTTTGATAAATACAGTTTGTTTGCAGTGACAACCTTGCCTGGGGTGGGGATGGCATATGGATGGCCAGGAAAGGTGGGTATGGTCAGATATCAACAATGGTGGTCTACCTCTGGTGTGGAACAGTGAGTACCCATGTTGTAGATGGTCAGGTGCAATATGTATTCCCCCTTGTGGCTGTGGTGAGTGGTTCTGCCATAGCACATGGACTCACAAATTGTAGTGGCTGTAAGGTAATGTTGTAGAGGCCTGAGTAGTTCCCACACACAATATGCCTGTACCTGATGTTAACAACTGGAATGGTGTATGTGAACACCTGCATATCTTGGCACTGTGCCCAGGGAAGCAAAGTGTGTGTCCTAGATGTGGGAGGGGTGGTCAGGACTGGTTGTGTTGTGTGTTACAGGTCCTGTGGTCACGAAGCATGGTATAAAACATAACCTGCCAGTGCCATGTGCATATCTGACCCTGACGTAGGTGGCTGCAAATGCATATATATGCTATCCCCCACTTGACAGGTAGTACTAGATATACATACCTCTGTAGAAATAATGATGTCAGCACCCTATAAATACTGCAGGTGCAGAACAGATGCCCAGTAATCCGGACAGTGTGCTCTGCTAATGCGTCTGTCTCGAGTGTCATAACATAGTTAGGTAGGGGTTTGAATCCTGCAAATGCTCAGTGTGTGTGTGTGTGTGTGTGTGTGTGTGTGTGTGTGTGTGTGTGTGTGTGTGTGTGAGTGGGGTTGGTGTGTGTGCAGGTCTGTGTGAGGGAAATGTCCCTTTTGACAACTGGGAAAACACACTACAGGATGCACATTCCCCTTTCTAAACACTGATGATGTCAGCACCCTATAAGTACAGCAGGAGAAGGGAAACCTCCCAGTAATGTGAATAGCGTGCTCTGCTAATGCGTCCGTCTTGAGTGTCATAACATAGTTAGGTAGGGGTTTGAATCTTGCAAATGGCAAGTGTGTGTGTTTGGATGAGGGGGGTTAGTGTGTGTGCAATTCTGTGTGAGAGAAATGTCCCTTTTGGCAACTAGGAGAACACACTACAGGATGCACATTCCCCTTTCTAAACACTGATGATGTCAGCACCCTATAAGTACAGCAGGAGAAGGTATGTGGCATGGACAATGACTGAGTCATATGTGTCCATGCCTCTGACTGACCTGTATGCTTGTGTTATGTGGTGGACCATAGTGCCCCACGGGCATATCACTGTGACCTTCACCTTGTCCAGCCTGGTGAGCGTGACCTCACTGTACAGGACAATAAAGGTACCTAACACAACTGTGGCAGGTGTGTTGTCTAGCCGTACAGGCTGTGACTGTTTGGCACACAGGATTTGTGTGCTATGTGTTATGCGTGATGTGTTCTGGCATAACGTATGCCTGTGTGCCAGCTGCAGAGGTGTCTGCCGCTCAGGCAGGATGCTGTTCTTAGGCTCCACAAATGGCCCAGTGTGTTCACGTGCTTGTATTGCTGTCAGTGTAGGTCTACATCAGACTGGTATTGTAGTCACTGTAGTATTTCATGCCACCTGACAGGTTATGCCAGTACTGGGTTCAGAGTGCTTAGTCCCCAGTTTGGCTATGTGGTTCCATCGCATACATGTGTTGTACATCCATGTGTAGGGGAGAGGGTTGACTGTGTACATGTGGCAGCTGTGACATTGCCACATGACCCACATATTCCACAACTGTACTATAGAGGTGACTGACAACTGACCTTTGCACATGCTACCATAGTATTGTGATTGCCATGGTGATTAACAGCACATAGGGCCAATGGGGAGCAAGGTACATAGGGTCATAGGTTCATAGGTTCATACTAGGCTATCTGCCCTAGGGCATTTATAAACCTAGCCAGAATGTGTTTGGCTGTCACCATCCATTGTAAATATATCTTGCCATGCCCTTTTTCGAGGTTAGTATACTGTGCCTCTGTCTAACAGTGACACAGAAGTGATACCCGGGGTAAACCTACAATGTCCCATCCACTCATCAAGATTCCTCTTGAAGAGAGTCAATGAGGGACTCTGCCTAACCTGGACTGGGATTTTATTCCAGAGTGAAGTGAGCCTCTGGGTTATGAATCTGTCCCTCCAGCATGTCCTATTTATTTCAGTGCTGAGGTTCAAGTCTCTCAAGCGTGTAGCTCGATGGGATTTGGATATTCTCAGGTGCAGCATGCCAATTAATTCCGGGTTTGACATGGCTTTATACATCAGGCACAGATCGCCTCTGAACAGGCGGTATGCCACTGAGTAGAGCTGGGGTTTCTTTAACCGATCAGCATATGGCATCTGTTTGAGCCCTTTGATCCTCTTGGTGAGGTACTTTTGGGGTCTTTCCAGTAGCTGCAGGTGTCTGGTAAGGTACATCCCAACAGGGGCATTGTACTCAATTATGGGCCTGATGAGGGATGAGTAAAGAGGCAAGATGCCCTCCCCTGATCTAGATGTGAATCCCTTCATGATGGGGTGGGCTATATAAAATGTCTTTCTAACCACTTTGGCCACGTGGTTGTCAAATGAGAGATTGCTATCAACTTGGGTCCCCAGGTCCCTAATTACTTCTTCTGTACTTAATGGATTACCACCTATGTGGTACTTTGTGGGCACTTTGTTTTTGCCAAAGGGGATGACTATACACTTTTTTGCATTCAGCTTGAGGCCATGGCTCTGGCACCAGTTGTCTGTTTCTATGAGGCCCTTTTGGAGGATGCTTGTGTCGGCTGGAGAGTCGATTATGGCAGCCAGTTTGCAGTCATCCGCATATTTGGTCAGCCACAGTCCTTCCGTGTTGGCCTGTACCTCTGATAAATATATAGCAAACAAGAGAGGTCCCAGGACTGAGCCTTGTGGGGCACCACTTGTAACTGGTTTGGAGTCTGGCATGGCTCCAGCAATTCTAACCATGTGGGTTCTGTCCTTGAGCCAGTGTGCAATCCATCTAGTGACATAGTGTCTTATATTTAAGCTGGTGAGCTTCTCTAGAATGCCCGAGTGGGGTAATGTATCGAAGGCTTTTGCGAGGTCCAGGTAGGCTGTGTGGACCACCTTCCCCTCGTCAATGGCCTTGGTGACTGTTTCAAAGAAATCAACCAGGTTTGAGAGGCAGGATCTGCCCTTAACAAAGCCAAACTGGGTATGATCCAGTGTCTGTAGGTCCCCAATATCTTTATTTATGAGGTCCATGATGATCCTTTCCATAGCTCTGCAGACTGAGCTAGTGTGGCTTATGGGGCGATAGTGTCCAGGATCCATTGAGGCACCACCTTTCTGTAGAGGGACCACTGTTGCTGTATGCCACTCTTTGGCCACATATCCTGTAGTAAGGCTGGGATTGAACAGTAGTTTTATGTTTGGTTGTAGCTCTTCTTGGAGTTCATGTAGGACACAGCCCAGGACACTGTCTGGTCCCATTGATGCAGTGTGTATTGTTTTGGAGAGGGTGGCTCTTACCTGAGCATCTGAGATGTCAGGGGGGCAGCACTCTGCTGGGATACATATTTGCCCTTTCGGTGTGGAGGGGGGGAGAAGTTTGCGCTGAACCTGTCAGCTAGAATGTTGGCAATGTCTGTGGGTTTGGTGTTTCTATTGACATTTTGGACTACCTGTGAGCATATCTGGGAATTACCACTCAGGTTCCTAACATAACTAAAGAAAGCCTTGTGATTATCCTTAGTGTCCTGTGCAATTTCTCTCGAAGCTGGCCTTAGACAATCCTATGAGTGCCTGTAGTTATTTGCTAATACTGATCAGTGATGCCTTCCCTTTTTGGGATTTTGCTGTATCATTTAGTAGCTTCCTCCTTCTATTGTGTAGTTTGTTTATGGCTGGGGTCCACCAGACAGGATGTCTGCCTTTGGAGGATTGGGTCTTGGATTTATTTGGGATCACATGATCCATGCATTCCTGAAGGTGTACATAGAATGCATTTATAGAGGAATCTGCGGTCTGGTCTGTAGTTTCCACAGGCTCGGGGGCTTTGAAGGATTCCACCTCAGTTTTGAGGAGTGTGAATTTGCTTTAGAGAAGTTGTTCACTGTGGTGTTCTGGGCAGGGGGTGGGGTCGGGATGTGAATATCCAGTGAGATTAGTTTATGGTCTGATCTTACCAGTGAGGGATACACTTCTGGTCTGGAGCATAGAGTCCCCATGTTGGTGATGATCAGGTCCAGTATGTTTCCCCTTCTTGTGGGAGTGGTAGCAAGTTGTTCCATAGCATTTGAGCTCATATATTCTAGGAATCTTTGGCCTAGGGTGTTGGAGCTAGAGTCATGCTCCCAGTCTATGTTTGGGTAGTTGACGTCGCCCAATATAATGGTGTTTGGAGAGACCTTCATATTTTCCACTGTTCTCAGGAAGGCCGAGTGCAGTTCTTGGGTTTGGGAGGGTGGTCTGTAGCAGGCTATAACCTGGAAGGCAGTTTCACCCGTTGTTAGTTGCACATGGATAGTCTCTGATGCTTGGTGCTTTGCCACCAACCTGGAGGTGTGGGTATATTTGATGAATATCAATACTCCCCCTCCTTTTGTGGTTCGTTCCAAGTTTTGGGGCTGAAAAGCATGGTATGAGGTATAACCTGGTAGTGCTGGGGTGCTCTCAGTAGCCCTGAACCAGGCATCTGTTACTGCACAGATATCGATGTTCTCCATGCTAAGGAGAGTTTCGAGTGCATGCATCTTGAGGTTTAGACTTCTGGCATTGGGTAGCATTACTCTTAGTTTCTTATCCCTTGTGATACCTATGAAGGTGGGTTTGTCATTTGAGCCTTGCCTAACAAAGGCACTATGGGGGTAGCAAGAGCCTTTGCCAATATCCGAAAGCCCATGGGTGACAGGTGCAAGCCGTCCCTAGCGAAGCAGGTGGTTCAACAGAAGATGAATATGTGAGGGTGTAGTGCCTGTGATTAGTTAGCAGTAGCATATATGACTGCTCACGTGGACAAATACCAGGTAAGTCATATGCAATGTGTCACAGGCAACGTACATGTGAACAGGACAAACAGTGACATTCTGTCAAGTGAGACATGGACATACATATAGTAAGCTATGCAGATGTCACTAGGAGTCCACAGAAGCTCTGTAACTATGCATTGCAGGTGGGATCAGTATTCCAGGGTAATTGCAAGCAAACATGCATGCAAACAAAGCTACAGTAAGCAGGGCTGCATGTAGTCCATTGTACAACAAACAAGCTGTACCACTTCCAGTAGGTAACACTGCAAATATGCAGGCACTATGCACATGTACATGGAAATATACAGGTCAGATGGCTAGGGTCCAGTCTCAGCGCACACAAGTGTACAGACCATGTACTGTCAGGATGTACAATAACTGGATGGAAACCCATGTGCTCATAGCTGCAGTAATACACATGTCAAATAACAGACACTGAGCCTTCAATCAGTGGTTCCATACTTAGTAGAATGTATGCTACCTGGCCTGCCACCACAGTATCCCTGACATGTATGGGGACTCTCCCTCCTGTGACAGTTAGTTTTGTGTGTTGGGGCTGTCTAGTATGGTATGAGATGTGAGCTTGCAGTGCTAGGGTGCTCCTGTGTGTCCTGTACCAGTTGTGTAGTACTGCACACATATCAACATCCTCAAACATCCGCATTGCAGAGTCCAGTGTGGGCAACATGCCACTTGCAGTTTACATGTCCATCATTGCGTATTAATACTTTCATTACCTTATCCCCTGTGCTACCTATGTATGTAGCCTTCTGTTGACATCCTTACCACCAGTATGCCAACATGTGCAGATGATACACTATGGTACTTACCATGGGTGTAGACAACAGTACATGACAATCATACCCTTACTGCATCAGGCATGCTGTGATATACCCACAATTATTTCAGCACACAGTACTGTTAACAACATGATACTATTACTACACGTCTATGTGGTCACCCTGTGCATCAGCAACATGTTAACCTCTACCTGCACTGATATTACAGATTGCAGGAGGTGGCACAGTCCCATCATATGCACAGGGTGTGAACTTGGTATGCCTGAGTCAGCCACCGATACCACCGATTGACATGTATGTGTATGTGTGTTGGTGAGGGACAGCAGTACAAGGTGGGGCAATGTTGATGCAGTGTGTGCGTGTATGCGGTAGCCCTAGGTGTTGTCAATTCACATGTGTGTGTGGATGCACACAGTTCCACCTCATGGCTGCCATATACTGGTGTTTGTGGACAGCCACAGACTGTACCTGCCAGGTCATACAGATCAGTGTCTCTGGCCACGGACACGGTACCTGTGCCTTGCAGGGGTGCTATGGACCGTATCCGGTACCAACCCAGATTGGGTACTGTCATCAGAAGCAGGTGTTCATTGACTGGACACAGATCCCTGTCGGGCCTGGCCAGAGCCACGTGCACGTGGTCTCCTGGGGCGGTCTGATGACAGCACAGACCCAGCATTGCTGGGGCTGCTGCTGGCACTTTGGGGGTGGCCGCGGCCCTGTTGTCGTCCGCGACGACTGCCAGCTGCTGCTGTTGCAGGCATACGCCCACGTCGACGCCTCAACCATCCACCATTGCCCTGGCTCATGGACATGTAGTTGTGGAACCGGTCTAATATGTCCCCACAACGTCTGTCTATGACATCGGTGAAATTACGGATGGCAGCCGCAATGTCACGCATACTGTCAGTCATGGCTGTGCGACATGCTGTCAGCTCCCTCAGACCCTGTCTGGTGTACCGTTCCATACGTGACTGTGCCTGCATGACAGCCTGAAGCATAGCTGAGGTTGTAAGACCTCTGTGGGCACGTCTGACAGGGGCAGTACGCCCACGGATGCTCCCACGAGAACTCCTGGACATCTGTCTGTGTGGTACCATCTCAGGGCCATGCCCATGGCTGCTGTGTGGGGAGGCATGTGCCACAGATACCACATTACCCTGGTCAATGCCCACTGTACGCTGTCCATCACCTAGGGACATTGGTGACAAAGGGTGTATTGGCAGGATAACTGTGCGCATTGATGGGGTTGACAGCTGTGTACTGTCAATCGGCTGACCAATGATGGACCCTGGCATACCTTCCTATGCCATTACACAGATGTCATCATTATCAGTACCCATGGCACCTGATTCAGGTTCCCTGCTGCATGACACCAGAGCAGCACCAGAACCTGTGGGAGGGAAACAGGAAACACAGTTTACAATGTCTACACAATATTACCAGTGATGTACACATCCACACATGCACAGGTCCAGACATGCACACATGTGCACATGCGCACATGCACACATGCACACATGCGCACATGCACACATGTGCACACATGCACACGTGCACACATGCACAGGTGCACACATGCACACATGCACACATGCGCACGTGCACACATGCACACGTACACATGCACACAGTTGCACACAGTTGTACACTACTCAGTATTCATGATATCAACACACAGACACACCTGCAAGCATACAAAGAGCACTACTAAGTGAGCCTAATTTTACTATTACTATCAAGACTATTACAGGTATTGTTAATACACACTCACCAGCATGGATAGGCTGCATTGCTGTTACACCGGAGGGACCTGCAGAAGTGAGGAAACTAATGTCAGTGGGCACAACTGTGCCATTGTTACTGAGTATGATACAGGTCAGTAGTACAACAGTCGCCTTTCACAGGTCAGCTGCTAATATTGAGGATATCACACTTGCACATTAAATACTATGATGACAGCTACAAACCAAGGACACACCTCACACATGCATTAACTACCAGTGTACACAACAGTCAACTATACATATGGCATATTACCTGCACGCTCATAGTCTTGCTGCTGCGTGGCTCCAGCCTCCATCATTATGCATGTCTGCTGCTGTTGTTGTTGCCGGCGGACTGGAGCCACTACACTCATGAGTAGTCCCTCCAGTCTGGTGAGTGGGGGATGTGTAGCCACCCCACCACCTGTGGTGACCTGTTACCTGTGGATATCCGATGCACGCTGATGGACATTTCTGATTAAATCACTGCAGTGATGTCGTACCTGCTCATATGTCCTATTATGCGTGCCTATGTCATTTACCCGATGGACCAGGTCTTGCCACAGTGCAGCCCTCTCCTGCTGATTCTGGCTGGTGCGGGAAAAGAGTATTGCATAATCCCACACCAGGCTCTGGTGTATCTCCTCATCCTCAGCTGCGGAGTAAGCTGGATTTCGCGGGTGAGCCATGTACCTGAAAAAGAAAATAACCTGATATCAGCAATATATGTCAGCAGAATTTGGCACACATACTACACATGCTACTCGACTGTTATGATACAACATATTTCACATATATAGCATCTGTCTGTCTATTGGTGGATACACATGTAAATGGCCAGGTATCAGTGCTCAGCCAGCAACTGTGCAACAGTACCTGGCACACTCCATACGACATACTTCCAAACCCCAGCAGTTAGAATATTGATTCAGGTCCAGAGCACCTCTTCACTCTGGGGGTTTGTATCTAGGTACTGTATGGCCTACATCATCAACTACTGTGAGCTGACCACAAACTAATTGCCATGGATATACATATCCCACCTCCACCACCAGCACAAACGACTATAGTGAATAACATTGCAGATGCAAACTTTACACTTTGTAACAGTGACATGGTATCCTTTCAGCCCACTGGGCCAGTGGAAGACACAACCCACAATGCTGACCCCTACACAAATGCTTTCTACGGACATCTCCGGGAATGCATGGATCATGCAATCCCATATATGACCAAGACACTCTCCACAAAGGGACAGCATCCTGTCTGGTGGACCCCAGCCATAGACAGATTGTATTACAAAAGATGGAAGCTACTGCAAGACAGAGCATAATTCCATAAAGGGAAGGCATGTCTGAGCAGCACTAGTAGGGATCTATTTTCCCTCATACAAACATCCATGGGCAACTTTAAGAGGGAAATCAAGAGGGACACTACAGTAAACAGAAGTCCTTCTTCAGTTATGTTAGCAACCTGGTCAGAATCCCTCCTCTATGCTCATAGTTAGTACACAACAACAAATAATTCACTGAAACCACAGATATTGACAACATTGTGGCAGACAGGTTCAGTGCAGGTGTCACCCCTCCCTCTCCCCCAAAATAAGACATAGTTATCCCAGCTGACTGTAACCTCCCTGTCATCACAGATGTCCAGGTGAGAGCCGCCCAAAGGAAAGCAGAATAGACAACATGACTGGGACCTGATGGTATCCCCGGTTGCATGGTACATGAACTCTGACAGGAGCTAAACACACATATAGAAGTGCTATGTAACACTAGCCTGACTACAGGATATGTACCTGTACACTGGCGCACAGCAGCAGTGGTTCCACTCCACGAAGGAGGCACCTCAACATACCAATACAATACAACACAATACAATACATTACAATACAATACTATACAATATGCTGTTGCCCCTGGGACTACAGCAGCATACTGTTCTGCTACCCTGACCATTGTGACACATGTGGTGTGATGGTACCTGCTGCTGTCACACAGTTACACAGGGTGACTCATATGGCATATTACCTATCTGACTAACATTCATCAGGGGTATGTGTGACATGTACTCATGGGGAGTCTTGCTTCTTAACACTGTGTGGTTTATTGCAGGGTATGTCTTATCTGTGGGTAGGAACCTTTACCTCCACATGTGCTCTCTATTGCAGTGGCATGGCCAACACATAGCAGTCATTTAGGTTGTGGATGGTGTGAGGTGTTACTATGGTTGTTGGACATCTGTCATGGGTGTGACTTATGTATGTAAATCCAGGAGTGGTAACCTCTATGTGGGTAGTATGTGTGTACTCTGTGGTGTTGTCAGTCACTGTGCATTGGTAATGTGTTTGAGTGCATTGTCACAGTGTTGTACATGTCACTGTGTCCTTCTCCATATCTGTAGCTGTCATGTAAGGTACATACCATGGCAGCCATTATGTGGTGTGGAGGGGTACACTGACCTACATGTCCATAGCTGACACACCATGTCTGCTGACACATACCATGTGCAGGTATTCCAGGAATAGTGTGCCACTGTGAATATCATTGGGGGGACTATTGTACACATTTATGACCCTGTTCACCCCTGACACATGCAGTGGTGGGCAGCCAATCACATATCTGGTGGTTACTGGTGTAGGTGATTTGAAATGGGGTATGGTACTCCAGTTTTGACACTGGTGTTCACTCCATGCCTTTGTCACCAGGCACCTGCTGCAGTACATCTGTACACATGTGCCTCACTCAGAATATATATACATCTCTCTCTCTCTCTCTATATATATATATATATGTGTGTGTGTATATAGATATATCTATATGTATATATATATATATATATATATATATATATATATATATATATATATATATATATATATGTCTGCATACATATACACATATATATATATTGATGTACATATATTGCTATAGATATGGAGGGGGGGGTGTGACACAGAGGGGGTGAGAGTGACAGAGGAGGTGGGACAGGGGGTGTTGAGGTCGTCATATACAGTCATACCTGTAGATAGTCAGATCAGTCTGTCTATGTATATGTATCTACATATATCTATATCTGTATGTGTATATTACATATATATGTTTGTACATATTCTATCTATCTACATCTGTCTATGTATTCCTACATCTCTCTCTATGTATGTATACATATATGCATATTATATATATATATATATATATATATATATATATATATATATATATATATATATACATACATATTTTGACATACATACGTATCCATATGATAGGTATATCAACATATTTGTCTACCATACTGTATACACACACTAACATACTGCTAAACATGCATAACTGTGAAACCTACTTTGTACATTGCTCTACAACCTACATTCAAACTACATTGATATGTGCACATAGATGCTCTCGCATACAAATGTATGTACAGCCTTCACTGATAGTTGCTGTATGTCCCCTGCCCTTTGCACATCTTCATATACATATGGATACAGACCAATGACACATATGGAGGGTTCACAGTATGTAGACCTTTATAGTATTACTTTACATTACCTGTGTTTGTCACAGCTGCTTGTGTTGCCATCTGTTTTTTTTGTCCTGCTGCTCCACTTGCCAGTTGTCAGCTTTCAGGTGGCTGTTGCTGAACAGTTTTGTTTGTGTATGTTTAATTTCGTTTTTCTCTGTCTCTGTCTCTGTCTCTCTCTCTCTCTGTCTCTGTCTCTCTCTCTCTCTCTCTCTCTGTCTCTGTCTCTCTCTCTGTCTGTCTGTCTCTCACTTCCTCCTCAGGGTGCAATGAAAGTATTGCATGTGTGGACTGGGAGTACAGCATACTTTTGTAGGTATCTGCATATGTCCATGTGATGACCTCTGCACCAATTGTTAGCCAGCATTTGCTAATTGCATGCAGCCAGTTGTGTACTGATTGCAGTTCTCACTGTGATTTCAGAACAGTGCTATAAAAAGGTATGTGAGATAGGCGTAGCCCTTTCAGATTTTAAGGGCAGGGACCATGCTGGTATGCTGTGGACAATGTTCTGTGAGTGTAAAGGTTGGTATCTCTCTCATATTTCCAGCTGTGTTGTAGATTAACATTCCTCCATTCATTTCTCCAGTTTCCTGTACTAACTGTGTATGTACACTGACACCTACGACTACTACTACTGTTAATGTGTGTGTGTGTGTGCTTTCCTTGCACTTTTGCTTGCACTTTGTTGCTATGGCTTCAATATTAGCCCTTTACAGTCACTACTTGTATGCCTGCTAGGTGTCCTGACTGTAGTGTACTGCTGTGGCTTTCCTATTTTCCATGTACATTCACACCTTGGAATGCTTGCTATATCTGCTAGGGTGTTACAGCATGCAGTGTGGTCTGGCCATGGTGTGGGCCTTGACATCTATTAGGGTATTTGAGTATGCTGCTGAGCAGGCCCCAGACACTCTCAGGTGCATCTGTTATCTGCCTCATGGAATGGTAAATATCAGTGGGGTACACCCATTAAATTGTCTGGTATGATGCAGTTGTGACTGTGGGATAGCATGAGCATATGTATTACTACACTTTTTCTGCCATGCAAGTGGTGCATACTTTCAGGACTCCATAGTTACCATTGCATGTGTCGTAACACCTTTCTGCCTACTGTTTGTACATTTCACATGGAGTCTGTGGGGCATCCCTGTAACTCATTCACTGTTGCTATGTCTAGGCTCTTAACTATTCAAATATGGTGGTGTCAGACCTCTCATGTGTACAAATATTTGCAGGTTGTCCACATTTCTGCCTCATATTTTGGTCAATATCTCATGCGCAGCTTTTTCTGGCAAATCACTCTGGCTCAAGTCAGAATATAGTGACAAGCATTCAAGTTTCAGACTTCATACCCTTCCAAACATCCCACAAAATGCAGAACCTGTTACTCTCTGAACTGTCTAAGTTTGTTGCAGCATTATTTGTAATGTGTCCCTGGTTTTAGCCCTTTGCTCCACATATTTTATTACTTGGTCCGGATGTGTTCCTGTAAGAGGTTGTGGGGTATGGGCAGTGATTATCCTGCTGTGAGTATGTGTGTGGCTTGCAAGGTGCTGCAGTGACATTATTACCTACTAGCTACCAACTAGCATGGCTGTTTCTGTTCACACACTACTATTATGGAAATCCACTAGTTTTTACGGTAATTCTAAATGACATGCTTTGTGTACTACACATCCTATATTCCCTTTACATTCATTCCTACTATTACATGATATATTTATTTTAGCACAATGTTCTTGTATAACAGTCATGGCTTAGTGGTAAGTCATGCAGACTACTGTTTCCAAGGTCCTGGGTTTGGGACTGACAGTGGGATTTTATTTTGCTTTTGAACTGACTACAGGACCTGTCAATCAAAGTGCCTAAGGCACTTTTAAGCAGTTGTAACCGGGTTAGCGCTGGTTTGCGTGGAGCTCACGCATGTGCACTGGCGTTCAGCTCTGCGCACACCCGCTTACAACCGCTTAAACGTGCTTACTCTTGCGCACACCCGCTCTATTTTCTTTGAAAGAAATGAAAATGGGGAGACAGGAAAGTGGTGAAAAAGGGGTCACAAAGAGGGTAAGACAGTAGGGAAACAAGCTTGGGTTTTGCAGGAGGGAGGTAGGTAAGGCCCATAGCTTCCCATTTCTTCATCAGCAACAGCTCTGCATATGTTTGTAATTTGGTGTGACATTTGATACCTTCCACCCCTGAGAGAGGTGTAAGGACAACAATAATACTTGTACAGCCAATTGTAATTGATAGTTTCCATGTCCGGCAGACATATGTGCGGAATGGGCAGCTATGTATGGGGCATAATTTTTTTATGGGTACAGAGTGCCCCTTTTTTTTTTTTTTCAGGTGAGAGTGGTATGTCAGGTGAAGGAAGTCAGTATAGCTGGGGAGGTAGGTTGGGTAGGTCAACAGACAAAACAAACAAGACGCATACAGGGGTGGTGTATGACATGTGTGGGGGGGTTACACAATTGACGGGGACGGAGGTTTGGATATCCAGAGCCCATGAGCCCACAGATGGCAACAGTGGAACTGATATCCCCACCCATGGGCAGTTGCCACTGTTCCTTCACTGCCCAAGACGGGGCTGTGCTGGGGGCTGTGTAGGCCAGGCAACAGGCATGCCCGTAAGTTGTGCCACCTGTGCCTCAAGCTGGCGTAGGGGCCCAAGAACAGAGTCCTGGATCTCCCTACGCACCACAGTCCGGACGCTACGGAGGGTGAGTGGTGGTTCTCCTCCGGCCACGCTTGCAGAGGGGGACGGGCCCCATCCCCTGCAGCGCTTCCACCTGCAGGTGGCACAAGGCCACCGGAGGAGGGTCCAGACTGGGCACTAGTGCCAGGTGCATTCGTCAGCTGAAGTGGGAGAGGTGGGTCCGCTGGAACCCACCTTCCCTGTCGTCCTATGTTTTGCATTATGTCATGACAGTTTGGGTTAGTAACATACAATACCATTCGCAATTAGTTGTAACAGCATGCATTAGTATTCCCATTAACCAAACACCCAGATATTCACACCATTGAACAGCAAGCATAACACATGCATAATATGAACAGCAATACACAGTCCAACAACATGCAGGGTTGATTGATGGCAACAGGCCATCAGGTTTGGATGTATGAACAGGGCAGATGCATCAATGGACATGCAAATATTTATGACCCAACAGAACAAATGTTCAGGGGTGTTAATTGTGATTGCACATACCAATTTCACGTGGAATGGATTATATGTGGTTATAGGGTGGGGGTGAAGAAAATATTATTAACACCTTCGAACACCAATACATATGCTGTACATTTATAATAGCTACAGATATATACACACTACTGTTCTTACTACAGTTTCCTATATGATAACTACTTCAATTTGGTGATAGGACTGTTATTGCTACATCAATATACATTTTATTGTTATTCATACACATTCATATCTGGCTTTGTTCAGCTACATCATCCTGCTACATTTGCTTTATATAGCTATAGGCAACTGTGGATGTTTGATATTTCAGACAATCATACTATCTGCATATTGCAGACTGAGAGCAACATATCCAGATTTTGGGATACACATTCCAGCTGCAGCAACACTTTGGACACATTTCGCAGTTTGGTTCTACTTGTCACATTCATTTCATTCTGTACTGACTGCAGTATACTTTATTCAGGGGTTATTACTACTTTATTGGTGGATTCATAACTCTTTCTCACACTCTCTCACTTGTTTTCATTTTACTATTCAGGATGGTACTTACTTCTAGGCTTTATTGACGTTTTACCTGTAGTTATTACAATCCTTTCCAGCAGTCTCACTTCTGTCATGTTTCAGTATTTCAACAGGGATATATTTCACACATGTGATTTGCTCATCTTCTGCAGCTGTACTTTTCAGCCTGCTGCAGGTTGTGTACTATTATATTACAGGTGGGTCATCTTTATTTCAGACTTTATTTCAGACATTTTCATTTTTCTGTTTGGATTACAGACTGCAACACACTTTTCTAATCAAGCAATACTTGCAAACACTTTTACACTGTTACTTGCACATTTTATTACTTAGTGACTACACTGCACTCTTTTGCTAACTGTCATACTTTGATATTTCTTTACAGTTACTGGGAGTGGATTACTGACCTGCCTGGTGGCGCAACCGCACCAGCCTATCGCCATAAGCTCTGTGGTTCACAGAACAGACACCTGCAGCTGTAATATAAATGAAGTAATATTGGAATACACATCTCCATAATATCAGCTAATTTAATTTCTTACATACATAATTAAATGTAACTTACTCAGTAGTGGGGCATTGGGCATTTGCCGGGCCTCCTGTATCCAAAGGTTCAATTGGTCCTGCTTGTGTCTCTTCAGGTCCGCATGGTGGTGACGGACCTGCTCACCAGTCCTTGGAATCCCTGTGGCACTGGTGAGATCATGAGCCAACCGGTCCCATGCCTCAGCCGTATATGCTCCCCACAGGACCTGGCCCTGCATGAGTTGGGCCTCATGATTGTGGACTAGGAGCCAGACCATGTATCTGGACTCCTCAATGCCCCACCTCTGTGCTCGAAAGCAACTACCCTCACCTACACCTGACATTCTGGCTGCAAGTCAGTTCTACAATCGTTTATGCTGTGTATTCCCGCCTATGGGGCTTATATATGCTGTTTTTCCCGCACTTATCTGTGATTGGCCATTTTGGAATTGTATCCACTTCACAAAACCTGCTTTGTCATGCTCCACTTTCTATTCATTCCTATATATTTGCTAGTACTGCATTTCTGAGTCCAGCTGTTGTGGCTTAGTGGTTCAGTACCTTGACTATGGTGCATGGTATCCTGGGTTCGAACCTGGCCACTGCTTTTTATATTTTATGACTGTTTAGACAGGCTAGGGGGTGTGTCTGTGTAAAGGCAGTTTTGTTACAGCTTGCTCAACGTTGCCCGCCGGTTAGCTTGTTAGCGTGGTGCGCAGCTCCGTGCAAACGGGGTGCGCTGGTTTACGCCTCATTTGGCTGTCAGCACGCATATTACGCTCAGCTAGGGTCACACAGTTTTAGTGTGTGAAACCACTACTCAGCTACGGGCACTCATTTTGCACCTGTTAAACCACTGCTCAGCTACGGGCACTCATTTTGCACATGTTAAACCACTGCTCAGCTACAGCAGATGCACTCACCTTGTTAAACTGTAGCTCAGCTATAGGCACATCTGGCATTTTCTATTGTTTTGTTACCTCACATTTCTTCAAAATAAATGGACTATTTCATTACATTTTACATAAATTGTGATTTTATATGTGTACATATTTGTCAGGGACTTGTTTCGTGCTTATTTTACTAAAAATAAAATTGATGTTGTGGGGGCTCGAACCATGGATGCCTGCTCTTCAGCCGACATCTCTACCGCTACGCTATTGCTTCTTGGCTTACTTTGCATATTTAGTTCTTATATGCTTTCCCACTGACTGCTAACTGTGGCTGCACTACGGGCACGCCCGCGCAAACGAGCGCACTCACGGGAAAACATCTTTACAATTTAAAAAAAAATTATAAGATGTTCATTTGTACATTTTATGTTCGTAGTCTGTAGGGGCATGTGTTGTGTTGTGTTTATTCACATTTCCATGGACTCTGTCATGGGTGTTTACTTTGGGCACTTTTACTCTTCTGGGGGCATGTCTGCTTGCAGGGCTCGGCCTACAGACACGCCCCCTACTGTCTTACACGGACCGTGTTAGCCTTAGGTGTGATTCAGCATACTCTCCTGAATATGCAGAACATGCTGACATCACTCCGTTTAACTGCAGCCTCCTTGTAAGAGTTATAACTCTTACACGGAGGCTTCGTGAATCCTTGCCCAAGTCTTTCACTTAGGATTCCCCTATCCATTTCTCTTTGCCTGTACTCTGATATTAGTCCCTAGTAAGGATGGCAATCTCTACCCTGCAGTCCAAACATAATCTTGGCCTCATCCCACTGTATTACTCTTCCCTCTCTAGTTATTTGTTCCCAATATCTTTGTTCCTTTGTCAGTTTTCTACACTAAATTCCAACTCCCTCTTGACTATTTATTTGTTCCCAATACCTTTATTCCTTTGTCAGTTTTTCTCCACTAAATTCCAGACCCATCTTACCTATTTTCTGTAACCCTACTTACAGTCATCCATATTGACAAAATCTCCTTTCTCCATTCTCGGGTTGGCTTAGTTATTAGAATGCTTTCTGCTACTTTATGAATATAATATTCTGTATGATTGTTGAAAAATCAATTATCATTATTCATAAAGTAGCAGAAAGCATTCTAATAACTAAGATCTTAACGTCTTAAGAAGACTTCAGATTCATCACCACTTACTGTGATGGATCTGAAGTCTTCTTAAGACGTTAAGATCTTGGTGGCTGGATTCTGCTGAAAACAAAGTCTAGTTATAATTGCATTTACAGTCTGTTGTCCACAGAAACTTGCAGAATGTACACTGATGCAACACCAAACTCTGTCACTTTAAAAGCAGTAACTAATAAATAACTTTTTATAACAAATCACAAGCACTACTGTTACAGCTTCAGGTACTGTGCTACTTTACCTCTCAAATAGCATGGATGATGTGAGAGATACAATATTACCTTGGAACAAGTGTGTTCCTACACAAATACCTCTAACAATTTAATCTGTTGTAGTCTCTTTATAGTGTTTTTGCATCCCGTTTTTCTTCTTGGTATTCTATTTTAGACCTTGTATGAAAACATCTGTTTGCTGGTGTTTGCAGAAAAATATGCTTTCATCCTGAAGAGAAAGAACACTGAAATTGTCTTTTAAGGAAACATCTTTGTGGGAAACATGTACAACTGCTGACGTGATAAAGGCATGTCCATTCAGACTTCCTTGGTTAACAGTGTCATATGACAGAAACACGTACAGATTGTTTTCCTGTTGTCCATTTTTTAACAAAGCAGGTTAGCTTTCTTGCTGACAATGTGACAAGCATACATCCTGTTTTTACATTTTTGCTAAGTCTGTAAAAGGTCAGTTTTCTTGCTGACAGTATGAAATGCATACATTCTTGCTGATTCTGTAGGAAAACATGTCCATTAAGCAAATTCCTTATTTTTCAAGCCACAGTCATTTAGTATGGAAGCTAATCAAATATTGCTAAACTCTGTTTTTACATTTAAGCAAGCTTTATTTTATACCTTATTTATGTTGCATATTTGTAGCAGAATTACTTTCAACCTTAACACCTTATTGAGCATACTCTAACATTTCCCTCTTTTGTTTTAGTTTAAACCAGGGATACAAATTCAGCATTATTTGATAATACTTTCTCATTATGACAGTTAACAACAGTAACTTGACTAGCTCTTGCTAAGCAGACTTTAATACATGTAAATAATATGCAACCAAGCACTACAATAACAATAAAATAAATTAAAAATATAATGATCTTTCATGACTACTAAACCATTCACTCCAATCATCATTCCAATTATTTCTAGTATGTTAAGACACTTGTGCAATCACTTCTAAATGCGCTTTTGCAGATTCTGTTTTGTCTGGAATAAATGTACAACATTTTTCTCCCATGAAAGCACATGTAACCCCTTGGGATGCTAGTATGTGATCTGATGCCATTCGATTTTGTAAAACCATAGTTCTTATAGCTGTCATTTAGAAAGTAATGTCAAAGACTCCATTGAAAGTGGCATTTGCCAATACCTCATCTAGTTTGGATAGTTTTCTCAGCTCACAGGTGGCTTTTGCACCCCCCCATACCAAGGGAAAATACCTGCTCCAGATGATTATATCATCTCCTAAAATCATATCTTTTAATTTAATATAATCAAGATTTTGATGATAGATACGTGATGCATCTAAGGTGTCTACTGGATTTTCTGAACTTTCAATCATAGGTAATATATCCCTTTTCTTTTTTGCATTTCTAATGCTTCCTTTTGGTAACTCTTTTACATGATGCATTGCTGGTACCACTAACCCTATATAACAGGTGCCATCCCATCCCTTTGGTAACCATTTATAAGCATATTTACCACAGATGTAATATAACCCATCTGACAGAGCAACACTGCTATTTACTTGCCCCATGGTAGGAGTTTTATCATGTACAACTGTAAAGTTTTTGTCTGTTTTACTTCACCAGCATGTAATATTGGTTTTACACTCACTTTTATCATTTTGTGAAAAATGAAATACCACTGTGTCACTTAATATTAGCTGACCCTTAGCTGGTATTAGAATAGGAAAACCATGAAAAAATACTCCATATGCTGGTATGTGGTTGCGAAAGTTTATCATTTCAATTGTTTGAATACAATTACTATTACCCACTGGAACAGTTCCATTGTGTTGAAAACGTGATTCCCTGCACTATAGCAGATAACTGTACTCTTGCTTTAAGTAGCTCTATATTTATGACTTGGTCTCCAGTCTCATTTATTAATGCCTTCCAACTACTAAGAGAATTTAATGGAATAGGTATTAAAGGCATGACCCCTGTTATTTTTGGTATTAAACTACATACCCAACAATTAGAAACATTCATGCTTTTTGCATACCAACATTGTCTTACCAAAAAGGTATTAAAAGATGGTGATCAGTCTTGTTCACTTTTCCACATTTCTTTACTTTCTTTTTTATGTAATTTTATGGTTTCATTAACAGGTTGTAAATGCAATTTAATGCTAAGCAATACAACGATAATTCTTATGACAGTTATTATTGTTTTCAAAAAATCCTTTAAATAAAGTTTCCATTGTCGATTGATTTTGCCTTTGGTCATCCGAAACTGGATTTCCAGAAGGATGCACTTTAAACCATGTCAGTTTTATTATGTTTTTTTTTTCTGTTGGAAACCTACAAGAGAATACACTTAATCAGATTTACATTGCTCACTGTTTTTGATCATTCTTAGTTGATCTCTATGTACCAACATTGTTCTGTTTTTTTTTCCTTTGATTTTGTACACTAATGGTCCAATTTGTTCCACTACTTGCCAATTGCTAGCCCATGGTCCTTCTGTTTGGAATGTTTTTACCAGTACTTTTGTTCTGCAGGGAAGGTTTTCTTTAGCTGGTAATATTGCCACCTTTTTCCATAGATGGAACTCCTGTTCCCTTGCATTATAGCCATATATGGTAGTAAGTTGTTTTAGCCATTCCTGATGTTTGCTGATTTCTAGTATGGGCCTACCATTAGGTATATCTGGATCATATGGTAATTGTGTGGGCATTTTATGGCTTATCATTATTTCTTACAGGGAAATACCTGTTTTGCTGTTTGGTGTCGCTCAAATACCCATTAAAATATGAGGCAGATGATGTATCCACATATTGCCCTTTTCTAAGCATGCCTTTTTTAGACTTTTTTTAACGTCCGATTCATATGTTCTATAATGCCACTAGATTGTGGATGGTATGGTACATGAAACCTTTGCTGTATGCCTAACAAATTACATGTTTGTTTAATGAGATCACTAACAAACTGTGGGCCATTGTCTTACTCTATGACCCGTGGCTATCCCCAATGGCAAAAGATATTTTTCCATAAAGCTTCTGCAGTTGCTTTTGCCGTTATTGTTTTGGTAGGAATTGCTTCTACCCATTTTGAGAAAACATCCACTACTACCAGTAGGTATCTATAACCTCCCTTTGCTGTTGGTAAAGGACCTACATAATTTATTTGAACTGCATACCATGGCTCATCCATTGGCTGTACCTGAAGTAACTGAGGCCTTTTGCTTTTAGCATTTACCTGCCGATATATTAAACATTCTTCTACAATTAGCTTGCAGACCTTTTTTAAATTTGGGTTCCAATACTTTTCTTTTACAACTGCCCATAGCTTATCAGCTCCTACATGTCCCAGTGTTTGGTGATTTAACTTGACCAACTGGCGTGCCAACTGAAATGGTACATATGACAACTGTAACCCCTTGGAGGTACTGTATGCATAGTACTCCTTTGGTGGTATACCCGCTAGTCTGCACTGATCTGTTTCTTGTTTTAAGCCCTGTTGTGTTTGTATATTTACAAGGTCTTTTTCTATTGACTCTTCGTCTAACTCTTTTAAAACACTAACTTCTACATTGGCATACACATATTCTGGAAGTTCTTTTCCATTTTGTGCTTTTTGCCAAAGTATCAGCTAACGCATTTAACCTGTAAGTTTCACTGGTTGGCTTTTGATGTGTTTTTGCTTTCAAAATGCTATACTGTCCCTGTTGATTTGATATTGATATAACTTTATATATGTCTTTTAATACTTCAGCATGTCGTAATGGTTTACCTGCACTATCCACAAATCCTAGCCTTACCCAGGTTTCCATATGCAGTCTTAAAGAATTTACTACATAAGCACTATCTGAAAAAATATTAAAAGGGTTGTAATACTTTAGCACATATAGTACTGCCTCCAGTTCAGCTCTTTGAGCTGACGTGTCCTGGTAACTTGATTAGTTCGGGAGAATCCATTTGTGGATTCTCTAGAACTACAGCAAATCCTGTCCAGTATCTGCCTTTGTCCCAATATCATGCTCCATCCACAAAGATGGATGGCTTAAAGTGATCAAAATCAGATGCCAAAAATTGCACATCAGATGACATTATCTTTTCTAAACAGTTATACTGTTTTCCTTCATATCCCAATTGATTGGACAAATAGTATTTGTCCCCTGTCTGCATAGTGACACTTTTCATTCCAAAAAGTGCACCCATTTTGGAAGGACTGCCTGACTAATACCATCTGTAATTTTATTCATTTCAAAATTGTCTATCAGAGCTTTTATTGCTTGATGTGGTGTTTGTACTATAATGCTAGAAAATACAGTTAGGTACTCAGTTTGTTTAATACCCCAGTAAATAGCTAATAATTGCTGATACATGGGTGGTAGCCCAGTTCTACTGGAGTCATCTTTCTACTACAGAAAGTAATTGGACATAATGTTTTTTCCATTTTGTTGTCGCTACCACGTGGCCATTCCTGTAGTAGTACCACAGATAGTGTTTTTTTCCCTGCTGCTGCTTGTAGCACAAACGGTAACCTTGGTGTGTGTGCTATTAATTCTGTAGCTTGTGCTAATTTTACTTTTATTTGTGAAGATTCCTCCTCTTCATGGGGTCCCCACTCTAAAAAGTTGGAGTTCTTTTGTTCCTGTAACATTTTGTATAGGGGAGTAGCCACGGCTGCATAATCCTCTATAAATTCCCTATTGTAATTCATGATTCCCATGAATTTATGTAGGTCTGCTATAGTCAGTGGCTTTTCCATTTGTAAAATGCCTTGCACATGCATACAGCAAGGAGACCTTCCTGCCGGTTTTATAATAATACCTAGAAACTTGACTTCTTGTGACATAAACTGAATTTTTTCACTTTTAACCTTAAACCTGCTTACTGTAGAGCATGAAAAACTCTTTTAAGGAGCTGTACAAGCTCCTGTACTGTCTCTGACTGAATCAAAATGTCATCAGTGTAATGTAACACTGAATCATCCTTTTCCAAATGCTGTAGAATGGATCCTACTGTCTGATGAAAAATAACTGAACTATTTTAAAATCCTTGTGGTAACCTTGTCATGACATATTGCTGTTTTTAAATGTAAAGGCAAATCTTGGCCAATCTTTTTTCCTGAGTGGTACTGCAAAAAAGCCATTTGCTAAATCTATTACTGTAAACCACTTACTTTGTGGCTTAATATGTGCAGCCAACTCCGGAACTCCTGGAATCAAATGTGCCCTAGGAGTAATATCTTGATTAACCTTCCATAAATCAATAACAAGATGATAACTATTGTCTTTTTTCTTGATTGGCCAGATTGGTGAATTTGTAGGACTGTTGCCTTTTTGTATAATCCCTTCCATTTCCCATTCTGCAATACATGTCTCTATATGTTCTTCTGCCTCCCTAGGAATAGGATATTATTTTTGAAAAGGTGGTATATAGTCCTGATCACTTCCTACCCCTACTGGGCTTTCTAGTTTCCCACAATCACTGGGACCCATGGACCACAGATTTGGGAATTGCTGTTGTAAATGCTTCCACACATCCTCGCTGTCTGTATTCACATATCCTGTAGGTTTGTCAGGTTTTTCAGGTATAGAGATTGCATAGTAACCTGTACTTTGCTCTCACTCTCCTTTTTGCTTGTCTCCTATCCACAGGTTTCCATTAGGTAGGTCAGTTACTTTGCCCAAAGGCTCTAGAATATCCGTACCAATAATGGTAGTTGAGCAAGATGTATGCATTAAAAATGCACCCTTCCATGTCTGTCCCTCTTGGCTAAACTTTATGTCTACATTTTGGCTACTCACTGCATAGCATCCTGTGCCATTCAATGCTGAAATGCAAACCTTTTTTGTAGGATTTACAGGTAACTGTCTGTTTGTGACAGACACTGCCGCTCCTGTGTCTAATAAGACATTTTGCCACAGTGACCCCTCTACCCAGATATCATTCAGTGGTCATCCATCTCGACCCTTTTTAAAAGTATTCAGGAAAGATACCAGAGTAGGGAGGGCACACCCATATTGTAAGGAGATCCACTCATCTTCCCCTTTATTGCCAAATGCAATATGACATACCTCATGTTCTTGCTTGCCATCTTCCTCTGTGTCTGAGTGATCTACATATTTAGGCTTTTCAATCTCTTTTCTTAACTGTTGTCTAACTATTCCCTCTGCCTGTTCTATCAAATGTTTTGGATTTATAGGCAAAACTGCTTGAAAATCTACAGGGCATACTTCCACCTTTCCTGTTTACTGATGATAGCTGTTTTTACCAATATTGTAAGGCTTTTGTACATAATCCTGCTTTTCTGATTTTTCTTGTAAATTTTTTGGCTCTGTTTTTGGACACATCCCATGTTCTTCCTTCTTTTTATACCAGGCTTCATAACGATCACAATTTTGCTTAACATGCCCTATTTTTTTTTTGCAAAAGAAGCATGTTGGTGCCTTTTGTTCATTACCTGTGTCTGATCCTGGTGCTATAGACATAGAGGCAGGGGCTGGTGGTGCAGATACAGCTCTTTCTGCTGGAGGTTGGTCACACCACTGTTGCCTTCCCATTTTTTACTTCACCAATTACCTCAAATTGTTCACTATCATCTTCAAATGCAAAGACATGGTATGAGTATAATAATGTCCCATCATCAGCCATAGTCCGTCCCCTCATTAGTTTTTGTACCAAATCAGTGAGGGTATCAGAATTTTCTTCATAGATACATTTAATATCCCCTGAAAACCCTTTTACTTGCTCTAAGAAGCAATGTATTAGCTGTTTTTGTATTTCTCTTCTTCCCATATCTGTCTGATTTTTGATATATGATTTGAAAGGCAAGCCTAAAATGTTCGCTTTGTTCCATTGATTTATCTGTGATAGTAATTTTGAAATTATCTAATAATTTAGCTGTGAGATGCTGCCCTTGTGTAAATGCTATTATAATGGCTGTCATACATCCTACTTTAGTGTTTAACTGATAAGCATCTTGCTTTAACTGAATAAAAGTTTTAAAACATTTGGGAATGAAAATCCAGAAACATCTAAGTAATGCATCTGTCCATATACCAGATCCTGCTGTATATGCCAGCCATTCTTCAAATGCAAGCATGTTATAAAATATGCCTTTTTAATCATTCCACTGCTGTAAACTCTGTAATAACCTAGGCTGTGTATATAAATCTGTAGTGGTTCCCTGCGCCTGTTCTATAATTTGGACTGGTTTTGTGTTTTTTAACTCTGCCTTAAGCTGGGATATCAAAACAGTATTCTGTAGGTTAGTCTCTGTTAATTCATCTAATTATTCTTCCTTTTCCTTCAAACGCTGTTTAAAGTCTGTCATTTCTGTTTGTAATAATTTAAGGGATGTATGATACCTGTTATTAGATTCCTCTGCTGACTGCAGGGCTCCTATGCACTTTTGATGGAGGTCTTGGATGTCATTCCTGAACTTTTTAAACTCACCTTGTTTGTCTTTTAAGAATTTATTAAATTCTTCTGTCAATTTATCATAAGCCTTGTTTCTGTTCTCATCTGTATGTGTAGTTGTGGCATCATTCCACGCTTGTACATAATTTTTAAAGGGTGTCACAAGATCTACAGGGGATTCTGTCAATAACATATGTGACTGTTGTTGTAATTCAGAGATTAATGTGTTAACAGGACATAACTGCTTTACATCTGGATATAATGAAAACACTTTACCCTTAGTTAATTCTTAATCATGAAAAGGTCTGTCTTCACAGTCTATTTTTTTGCAATATCATGCAATACTTTTTTATGGCATGGCACACAAAATGCAGTTTCTGTTGAATCACACAATAAACATTTACTATGATATACTTCACTTTTTTGTTGCAAATACCAATCAAATGTTACAATCCACTTGCATAATGCCTGTATGTCAATTTGCCCTAATAAGGTTTTACATTTACTAATGTGCTGTGTATATCAACATTGCAATTTACTCCATATTTTATCTGGTTGTTCTGCTACATTGAGTAAAGCTTGGCTTACAATTGCTTGAATTCTGTCTAATAGCATCCATACTAAAAATGTGACACAGAAAAAGGTCTTACCAGTTAGCAAGAAAACAGGTGATCAGGCTGTTGTTGCAGATGGCTGGAAATTTGTTGGAGTCACTCGAGAAGCTGATAAAACACAGCAGGCAGTGAGCTGCTGTGAAAAGTAGATGTTCACCTTTCTTGGAGAATTTATGACACTGTGACTTTCCTGCACTGCAGGCTCAGTCTGTATTCAGATGTCTGAGAATCTTTACTGCTGCAAGTTGCATAAACTGGAGTACTTCTGTTTAGGATTTACACATATTTACAAATGTTAGTTACTGCAATTTGACTGAAGTGACCCTCTGCAGGCCTTACCACTCCCTCTGTTTTCGAATGCAGGCTAGGATCGCCATTGAAAAATTAATTATCAAGGTGCTGCTTACTGTGATGGATCTGAAGTCTTCTTAAGACACTAAGGTCTTGTTGGCTGGATTTTGCTGAAAACAGTCTAGTTATAATTGCATGTATAGTCTGTTGCCCACAGAAACTTGCAAAACGTGCACTGATGCAGCACCAAACTCTGTCACTTTAAAAGCAGTAACTAATAAATAACTTTTTATTTATTTATTTACATTTGTTGACCGGGAGTGTCCGACTGGACTTAGGTCCATTTTCAGCGGAGGCCCGGTGAGAAAAGCTCCACAGTTAAATTAAACAGACAGTAGTTACATTGGATTACATAGCGATTAACAATATAACATATCAATTACTTACAACATATTTACAGATGAAGAACATAGTACCTCAGTAGACAACTAGAATCTTTATCTGTAAAGTACATAACAGACATTAACAAATGTTACAATAAGAAGTTCCTGCTGTATAATAAGTACTAGGCTTATGAGCATCTGAGCTTGCTATAATCAAGGTAGTTAGTGGTGTGGAAAGAAAGGTAGTGGTTGGATGGGGTGGGTGATTTTAGAGTGGGAGTTGCAAGGGCATAGCCAGCATGTTTTTAGGTGCACTTCTAGTAAAGTTTTGAAGTGGGTGCATGATGGTACAGAGGTAATTGTGGGTGGGAGGGAGTTCCATAATTTGGCTATGGTGCAAGAGAATAGTGCTTCACCAGCAGAGTTATTGGCTTTAGTGATCTGCAAGTGATTTTTGTTGCTGGATCTTACTGGTCTGATGGTGCGATAGGGTTGGAGTAGATTCTGGAGGGATGGGACATTTAGTGGATGGTTTACTAGTTTGTGAGTGACTGAGAGCTGATACCATTGAAGGAGGTGAGGGAGTTCAAGCCAGCCCAGTTCAGCAAGTGAGAGACTGTGGTGACTATGGTAGGATGCCCCTGTGGTGAATTTGGTGATTTTGTTGTAGCAGTTCTTTAGCTTGTTTAGATTGCATTGCCTTAGGTTGGTATATATTGGAGAGGCATAAAGTAGGATGGAGATAAGGTGGGAATTTGCTATTGAAATCTTTGCTGCTTTGGTGAGAAGTTGCTTATTTCTGTATAACGCTCCTAGTTTTTTGTGGACTTTTTTTATGGTCGTGGGTATGTGAATGTCAAATTTTAGTTTATTGTCTATTTCCACTCCTAGTTTGTTCAGTTGGGTATATAGTGGTGTTGTCTTTTGCTGTGATGTTAAAGTGAGAGTTGTTTTGAGTATGTTTGGTGGGTTGGAAGATGAGTAGTTTAGTTTTGTTTGGGTTGAGTATTAATTGGGCATTGGATAACCAAGTTCCAACAAAGGAAAAGGCTTCCTGTGTGACTTTTTGCAGTTTGGGTAGGGACTGTGCTGAGCAGATGATGGTTGAGTCATCTGCGTATTGTATGAGTGTGCCATGTTTGGTGGCAGAGGCTAGATTATTGGTGAAAACAGAGAAGAGTAGGGGTCCAAAGAAGGATCCTTGGGGAACCCTTATGGAGACAGGTAGTTGGGGAGATATGTCATTCTGCCATACAACGGATTGTTGGCGGTCAGACAGGTAACTCTGAAACCAGTTGGTGACTGATTGAGAGAAGGATAGGTTATTGAGGACAGAGATAAGTTGTTTGTGTCGGACCATGTCAAATGCTTTAGATAGGTCTAGGAAAGTAGCAGAGGAGAGATAGCCATTGTTTTTATGCTGAAGGATAGTGTTAGTAAAGGAGACTAAGGCAGTGGTGGTGCTATGGCTTGGTCTGAAACCATGCTGAGTATTGGAAAGGAGGTTGTTAGTAAGGAGGTAGTCTGAGACCTGAGAGTGTATGCATCTCTCTAGTATTTTGGAAAGTGGAGAGAGAATAGCTATGGGGCGGTAATTGGTTAGTTCTGTGGAGGGTCCGCCTTTGTGGAGGGGAATTATATGTGATACTTTCCACAGTGTGGGAATGTAACTTTCTGACAGAGATCAGTTAATCAAGATGGATACTGTGTAGGCCAGAGCATCAGCTGCAATTTGTAGGTATTCACTTGGGAGGTTGTCTGCTGCTAATTTGGTGGGCTTAAGTTTAGTTAAGAGTTTTTTTATGTTGGAGGTAGGTACAGGAGAAAAGAGAAGGCAGTGGGAGATTACTAGTTGAAGGTGTGGGTTGGAGGGAGGGTTGTGTTGTTTAGCTAGTGATAGTATGGTTTGTGTGAAGTGTGTGTTGAATGAGGTAGCAATATTTTCTGAGGAGTGAGGGATGTTAGGAGGAGGGGTACTGACTTTACCTGGGCAGAGGATGGAGTTTATGGAGGACCAGAGTTGTTTGGGGTTGTGTTGGGAGGAGTCTATGGCAGACTGGTAGTATTGGAATTTGTCCTGTTTTATTAGCTTTTTGAATCTATTGCGTAGTTCTAGGAATTTCTGTCTAGTTGAGGGGGTTTTGGTTTTGTGCCCGTGTGCTCCCAGGCTTTATCCCTGTTTTTCATTTCTGACTTAGTGGTTTTCTGTAGCCATGGGGGAGGGTTGTGCTTTGGTTCTGGAAAGTCTTATGGGGGCATGGTAATTAAGTATACTCAGGAAGGTAGCATTAAAAAATTCAACTGCGTCATCAAGACCGAGGTACTTTAGAGGATGCCAGTTATATTCTTTGAGAGATGAGATGAATTTTAGTTTTTTACGTATTTGGTGGTAAATGACAGGTTTAGCTTGGTATAGGTATTTTTTGGGTAGGAATGTTGGGGAGTAATCACTGAGGCAATCTGATAAGCAGCCTGTTATATATGACTGGGGGTTCTTACTGACTAGTATCCAATCCAGGGTAGTGTGCTTGCTGGAGTTTTTATTTATCCTGGTTGGTGACTGGACTAATTGGGTGAAGCCATGAAGGTTTACATGATGGGTTGGATGGTTGCCAGAACAGGATTGCCAGTCAATATTGAAATCACCTAAAATGGTAGTTTCTTGGGGGAGATGGTGGGTAGACCAGCTGAGGAGGTTTTCTAGTGGAGGGATGTTTTGGCCAGGTGGGAAGTAGCACCAATTATGTTGATGGTTTTGTTTTGGTTTATTTTGAGGTTGGTATATATTATTTCTTCATTGCCTATTTGTGGAGCTGATGATTTTTAAGATCTGGATGTTTAGATGCTGCTTAAATATTATAGCTGCACTGCCTCCTTTCTTGTTTAGCTGGTCTACTCTTAGTATGCCGTAACCTGTAGGGAGTATTTGCTCACTGGTAATGTAAGGTTTTAGCCAGGTTTCTGTCAGGATGACTATATCTGGGGAGTACAAGTCTATTGTGGCATGGAGTTCATGGACTTTGTTGGATATACTTCTAATATTTAGGCTTAGTAGAAGGAAGTCACTTGGCTTTCTATTGGCTGTAATATGGGAGAAATTGTGGTTTCTAGTCTGAATATGAGGATTGGGGTTGGAGATGGTAGGGCCAGGGTTGGGGTGGATGTCTTCACTTAGGGCTAGTTTTGATATGCATGAGGTTATTAGTTTTCTCAGTTTTTGAATGTGTTTGTTTATAAGGGAAACTTTATGATTGTGCTGTGTGGGTAATAAGTATGGTGGAAGGGTTACTATGTTAAATTGTAGGGATGCTTTATGTTTGAGTAATATAGTTGGTAGAATATGTGGGGGGTACATAGGGATGGTTCTTGAGTTGGTGGAAGGGGAGCTTAGTGAGGGTGAGACATGAGTGGTGGTGTGAGTAGTAGTACAGTGATAGTGGTTGAGTGGGGGAATGACGGAGCTTTGGTAGGATGTAAGATATGCAAGAAGAGTGCATGCAGTGAGCATAGGTAAGGTATGCTTGTGCATGTTAGTTGAGGAGGTGTGATAGTAGTGGGAAGATGGAGGAGGTAGTGTTGGGTTAGCACTGTGGTTGGCTATTGGAAAGATAGGAGGGGTTTGTGAGTGTAATAAAGGTGGGACCACTGGAGGCGGGAGGAAATAGGGGGCTGGGTGGGGAGAAAAGCGGTTGGAAACCCTGTTAGTTGCTCTTATGAGGGGGCCGGAAACAATCAGGTAACAGAGTTAACTGATAAATGAACATATGATAGTGACAAGGGTGGTTGTAGTTTTAAAAATGGTGCCTGCCACAGGTAATATTTATTAACTTTGGGATTGTCTTAAGGTAATAAACAGGGAAGGGGGAGGGGAGAACAAGTGTGTGAGCAGGCAGTTCTTTGTGCTGCTGCTAATGAGCCAAAGCAAAGACAAGTTTGTGTTTAAGAAACAATCACAATTGACCAAGGACTGCTCTGAAACTGTAAGTCATTTCTTAACCATTTCTCAGGTGGAAAAAAGGATAACCTTGTATCAGTAGGCTACTGTGGTCTCAATTTAAATTAACAAACACACAGTATTGATCAGTTATGGATACTATTTGCTAACAGAAGGGAATAAGAGAGAAAGTGGAAGATGAGTGTGTGTGTGTGTGTGTGTGTGTGGGGGGGTGCTTATAAGCCAAAGCCGAATGCTCTCCAGGGGAAAATGAATATTGGCTCAAACAGGTAGACACATACTCAAAGTTAACTTTAGCTGTTTGCAGACAGTTCAGACCCGGACTTCACTTTTCTTATAAGAATGATAAAGGTGGTACCGCAGTTGAATATTTAAGAGTGGTGTTAGGTCTAGAAAAGAAAAGTACAGAGAGGAGTAAGCACTTTGAAATGGTAAATACATATTATAAAGATTACAAAAAACAAACTGAGCAAATAGCTACTGTATGCAGGAAAATATGTCTTGAACCAACTACTAGTATATGCAGATACTGAGCCAATTGGAAAAACATCTGTTAGAAGAAACCTCAGACAGTTATGCAGTCACAGATAAAAATATAACGAGCAAAACTCTGTCGTGGTTTTCTAATGTGATTCTATCCACCAGTAACAGCACAATTATATAGAAATAATTAGACACCAGTATGAGCTGTCTACACACAACACAATTACATGAATAATATTAGTGAACAAGGTGTAGCTATGCAAATAGACCATACTATTATACTAAAAACAACTTGGTGCAGACAAAATGCTAGCATGCCATAGTAACTTCCAATAATAAAGCATAAATCATATTAGATGTCTAACACAATTCAACATAAACATATACAGTTGTAAAATGTCTAACACAATTCAACATAAATAGGCATTTATGATTTTATAACAAATCACACGATCTACCGTTACAGCTTCAGGTATGTGCTACTTTACTTCTCAAACAGCATGGAATATGTGAGAGATACAATATTACCTTTAAACTAGTGTGTTCCTACACAAATACCTATAACAGTTTTATCCGCTATAGTCTCTTTATAGTGTTTTTGCATCCTGTTTTTCTTTTTGGTATTTTATTTTAGACTTTGTATGAAAACATCTGTTTGCTGGTGTTTGCAGAAAAATATGTTTTCATCTTGTAGAAAAACAATACTGATATTGTCTTTTAAGGAAACATCTTTGTGGGAAACACGTACAACTGCTGACTTGATAAAGGCATGTCCATTCAAACTTCCTTGGTTAACAGTGCCATATAGTAGACACATGTACAGATTGTTTTTCTGTTGTCCATTTTTTAATGAACCAGGTTACCTTTCTTGCTGACAATGTGAAATACATACATCCTGTTTTTTACATTTTTGCTAAGTCTGTAAGAGGTCAGTTTTCTTGCTGACAGTGTGAAATGCATACATTCTAGCTGATTCTGTAGGAAAACATGTCCATTAAGCAAATTCCTTATTTTTCAAACCACAGTCATATAGTATGGATGCTAATCACATATTGCTAAACTCTGTTTTTACATTTAAGCAAGCTTTATTTTATACCTTATTTATGTTGCATATTTATATCAGAATTACTTTCAACCATAATACCTTGTTGAACATACTCTAACAATTGTTATTCTCCTTAAGGGTCTACATGTAAAATAGTACTGCTTCATAGTCAACCCTTTCTGTTTTTAATTATAACCTTCTGCTTATGTTATGCATGTGAACCTTAACTATGCAGCTCTAAAATATCCCTTCAAATTGGGTAATCCTAAACTGCATTGTTCTATTGGAAGGATCAACGTATCCTACTTAACTCTTGCCCTCTTCCCCAGATAAATTCCTTCAACTCTGTTGTCTACAACTTCTCTGTTTTTAAACACCTTTATTGAATTATCACTTGTGACATAGGCAAATTTACATTTATACAAAAGTAATCAAGTTTTATTAAATTAACATTAGCAAACACTATACACCACATTTATTGCTATATATATATGACCTAAGCAACATTACATAAATGATTTAATTCCTGACCCTTTTTTTAAACAAAAAATATCTTTATTAAATGATCACTTATGCCATAAGCAATCATACATTTATATAAATGAAAAAGAACCACACTGACACGATCCTAGCTGCAAGCATTTTACATCACAAACCATACTGACAGACACCCAGCTGCAAACATTATACATCACATATAATCCACCCAATCATTTTCAGTCAAACATTACATAGCTTGTTTAACTCCTGCCTTCTTTTAAACCTCATTCCTCCCCTGTATGCATTATCTGCACAATTCCCATTTTTCATATGTAGTTTGCTACTACACTTTTCTAAAGATCTCAGTTCCAGTTGTTTTATCTGTGTTACTATATTCACTACTTCTAATATATTTGCTTTAGATTTTGATTTCCATTTTCTCCTAATTGCTTTTTTGGCAGCCACCATAATTAGACACAGCAAGGCCTTACCATGTCTAGGCAATTCAGATTCTGTATTGTAACTCAGAAAATCCTCTTCCTCATCACAGCAGTCTGCCCACCCAGCATCTCTGACAATGCATCCCACAGGGAATCTTTAAAGTCTGCTAGCCCACTTGACTCCCAGAAAATATGTTCCCAAGTACCTCTTTCTTCTCCATCACACCTCCAACATTTGCTGTCTACCTGAGGAAAAATTCTCTGGAGTCTACGTGGGGTATAAAAATATCTATGTAAACATTTCCAAGCAAAAATCCTAAATCTTATAGATGTTTTTGCACATTTGGGAGACATAAATATATCCTTCCATTGTTTGTTTGTGAATTGCTTATCCAGTCTCTCTTTCCAGTCCTTTCTAACTTCCTCTGATTGTTTCTTATACTTATCATGCAATACTTTATATGCTCTGCTAATTATTCCTTTTTTAATGGCAGCTTCTATTCTAGATTATACTAAAAACTCTACTAGTTCTGGTATTTCATTTAGGATACCCTATTTCTTTCTCTTTGCCTATACTCTAATATCAATCCTTGATAAGGAAGGAAATCTCTAACCTGCAGTTTAAATACATTCTTGGCCTCTTCCCATTGTATTACCTTTCTCTCACTAGTTATTTGCACCCAGTACCTTGGTTATTTGCCAGTTTTCTCCAATAAATTCCAGTCCCCTCTTGCCTATTATCTATATCCCTAATTGCTGTGATCCCTATCGGATGAATCTCCTTTATCCATTCCTGTTTTTGCTTAGATCTTAGAATACTTTCTGCTACTTTATGGATATAATATTCTGTATGATTATTGTTATTCTCCTTAAAGGCCTGCATCCAAAATCCCAGTCTGTCCTTATTTCTTGAGCTTTGCCCTGTTTTAGCATCATCCCTTTCCACTTTGAATTATAATTTTCTGCTTGTTGCATCTTCTCTGGCTAACCCGTATAATAAAACTACAGCAACCAAAAACATTTTCACTGCTTGTATTCCAGTTTCTCAGTTTTTGTCTTATCATTCATTTAATCTTTTCTCACTTATCCTTAGCTGCCATAACAAAAGTGTTTTTCAACCATACTCCTAAAAACTTCATCTTATCATTTCCCCATAAATATGGGTATTACTGAACCAAGTCTTGTGTGGGTACATAATTTACGACTATAGCCTTTGTTTTATTTTCATTAAGTTTTTATCTCAAAAAGACTTGAAATTGTCTCACAATGTTCCAGAGCATGGAGATGTCCTTTTCTGGATTCATCAGGTACAAAATAATATCATCTGCAAATAATTCCAACCTTTCTTAATTGACATACCAATTATATCATTACTTTCCTGAGTCCCTTATATTATTTGCCAATGGCTCTAAATATAAACCAAATAACAAAGGTCAAAGAAGACACCCTTGCCTGGTTCCTCTATTCAAATGCAACTTATCAGAGAGGAACCCACCAACTCCAGTTCTTGTCTCTGGTCCTTCATATATCCTCCTAATCATTATTATTATTGTTTCAGGGAAGGCAAAAGCTTCCATTGCCTTACTTATAAAATCCCAGCTAATTCTGTCAAATGTTTTCTCTGTATCAAGACCAACTAACAGGAGCAGAATTTTCTTATAGGTTCATAGATTACTACTAGGCTACCTGCCCTTCTGGACCACTTTTAAGCCTAGTCATTTACCCTAGGTGCCAATCAGTCCTTGCACCTTATGTCTGTAAGTTAAACACCTTTAACCATTATGCTAGCCTCCCGACTATTCTGCTTCCCTCTGGATCATCATTGTTCTATCTATCGATTTTGGCAACACCTTTGCCATTCTTTTAGCTGTTCTAGACATGCACTCTTTGTAATCATGATTTAAAATTGAAATGGGTCTATATGAAACTGGGTTTGGTGGCTGTTTACCATCTTTAGGTATTACAGTTATCGCAACTTTCTTCCAAAATGATGTTTTTCTTTCTTCTTCCAGATTTTTATCACTTTCTTGTCTTCTAACTTTCACACTTCCATAGAAATGTGATCCTTTTGTGGAGATTTTTCTACAGATTGATTTGGATTATACATCACCATTTTTTATCTCATCTTCTCCTGCCTTAAATTAGTTATTCAGCCTCCTCTACATCTAACTTTGTCATAATTAAATCTTCCATAAACATTTTGATTTGTCCTCTTTATTCCAACATTTTTAGATTTATGCATATTTTCATACAGTTTCTGAAATATCTCTAATACTTGTACAGGATCTCTGTTATTTTTATTCTTTTAGGGTCCCTAAGTTTGGCGACAACCCTTTCTACTTTCTCTTGTCTCAGTCATTGTGCTAAAAGATTTTATGTTCTGGAGTTATCAAAAAATAGTTTCTTAACTGCAATCTTTCTAAACCCATGGATATTATGTAGATGTTCCCTTATTGTACCTCTTTTTGTTCTGTGAGAGTTGCCTTATAAGTTCATAGGCGTATACTAACATAACTACCACTAGGGCCCTTGTAAGCCTAGACATGCAACCCATATATGACCCACAAATCTGATTTGTATAGGGGCTAACTTACTGACTGCCTTTGTCCAGCAGAGACATAGGAGCTAGACTGGGGTGAATTCTGAATGTGAAATTGTTCGATCTCACCGTTTGTTCTTACACGCGAGGTTCAGAGCCGATCCTCGGCTCCAAGTCGGCCGCTTCACAAGCTCTGCATCTAAGAGAAAGCTCGAGGCACAGTCAATATCCCATGATCCTCCTCTACCATCCCTCAGATCTAGTTTGCCGCTGCAGCAGATCACATTGAGGAGAGCTCGGGCCAGTTAAAACTTTTGTATTTTTTCTATATTAGAGCTGTTTAAACCCTTTTTCTAGTTATATACAGAGTGTTAGTGTGTGTCTGTACTCTTTACTTAGGAATTTGTTTCTATCTCTATATTGATAGATATAATCTTAGGGCGTAGGCCTATTTAGTTCTGTCAGGGCTCTGACAGCATTAGTAGTAGAAGATTAGTTAGATATTTTTTCTAGTATTTAGCATTTTAGTATTGTGTGCAGTGTTTTTTATATATACTTCCTTGTTATATTTATATAAATATATATCTATATTTACTCTTTAGTATATTCATATTAGCTAAATTAAGGGACTGTTGCTAACATTCTTGCTGTTCATTTTACTTAGTAACATAGTGTTATATTCTTCTTAAGCTAGCTATTTTGCTTGGTAAAGTTTGTTCCCTGTCAGTTATGGCTGAAAAAGCTAAATCAGGGTTCAAAAGGTGTCAGTGTGGACAGAAGATGTCCATTACTGACAATCATGCTTCCTGCGTCTACTGTCTTGGCCCTCTCCACCTGTAGGAGGACTGCTCTATTTGTCACTCTTTCAGTGGAAGGGTTATGATGGAAAGGCGTAGGAAGCTGATAGAAAGGGGCCTACTAAAGCCTGACTTTCAAGAAGCCTTGGAGAAGGCTGATCAGGCGTCCAAGTCTTTGAAGGGGTTGAAGACATCGAAGGTATCGGAGCCCAGGTCATCGGCTCCGAGCACCTCTTCTAAGGTTCGGTCACCGGCTCCACAGACCTCAGGGCCGAGCACCGAGCGATTATCTCTCATCGAGCCTCAGGTCTTGGAGCCGGTGTCGGAGGTACCTCCACCCTCGATCCTTTGATCGGTGACATCTTTGGCCCCTTTGACCCATTCTTCCAGGCCATTATCGGATACTGACATGGATCGTGTGGTACAGAAGCTCATGGAGAATACGGCTCTGTCCAAACTAATTGCGGTTTCGTCCCAGTTGGTTTCGAAACTGGAAGCCCTTCCTGTATCTCCAGCAGATCCTCCTCTGAGACCTTTCAAGTCTTCTGAGTTGGGAGAAGAGGAACCGATGATTGTTGAACCCTCTGCGCCGAAGCCTACCTTTGTGTGATCGGAGCCACTGACCTCGACTCCCTCAGAGCCCATCGAGGAGTCATGGAGCCGACGGTCTCTCCTTGGTTCCGGGGCCGAGAGTCGAACCGAGCTTTTGGTTCCGACTCTTCCCCTCAAAGCCTTGGCACAGATTAGTTCGGCTCCATCCTGGGGGTCGGAGCCCATGGTCCCGGTCTCAGGGAAACTACCATGCTCTTCGGAACCGGTGGAGTCCTCAGCCCGGGGCTCCGGTGCCTTCAACGTCATGAGGAAGGTCTTGTCTGAAAAGACATTCACTTCATCGGAGTCGTCTTCTCCTTCCCCCAAAGGGCCGTGTTCTGTTCTGTACCAACGATCCCCCCCAAGCGTAGAGACCCAATGCCTCAGCCAACCCCAGAGGGTATTCCCTGCTCCTTGGAAGCTTCATCAGATGACCCCTCTGATGAAGTCCCGAGGAAGAGATTGTGCAAGAGGAGGCACATTGATTCTCCACAGGAATCACTGACATCGGACACCGATTTGGATGAGTCAGAGGGGTCCCCATGGTTCCCCCCTCGGAGGATGTCTAGTTTGCTGACATTCTGGAGATCTTGAAACAGAGGGGTGATTGGCAGACCCTTGCCCCCACTGAGGACGAATCGGTGTTGCTGAAGGCATTTGGGGCTCAACCTTCTACCTCCTGGGTGACCCCGCCCTTCGATGAACTAATGGATCTGATAGCTCGAAGGGCATGGGAAACTCCAGATACAGTGGAACCAGTCCCTAGGAAGCCGAACAAGTATATTACTGCCCCCCGAGACAAGGCTTATCTTACAAAGGGAGTCCCAGTGGATGCTATGGTGGTAGCGGCAGCCACGAAGAAGGAAATGTCTGAGTCATCTTCCTCTGTTCATCCTCCTAATAAGGATTCCAGGACTATGGACAGGTACGGGAAGTGCATTTTCAGTTCAGCAACGTTTTCCATGCATTCGCTGAACTACCTCACGCATTTTACATGACTTCAGAGAGATCTCATTAAAGAGTTGGGAGATGCTCTCCAGGGTAACACAGATGCTGCTGTCTCCGAAAAGGTAACAGCACAACTTAACACCCTCATTTCGATAGTAAACTCATCCATGAGGCTCATCTCGTATGCGGCCGAAAGTTCAAGTAGGGCTGCAGCTTCAGCGATCGCTCTACGAAGACAATCCTGGATGCTTTTTTGTGGAAGCCTTCAAGTCTTCCTTTACCAATGCCCCCTTTGATGGTGGCACTCTGTTCATCCCCAAAGTGAAGGAGACTCTCACTCGGTGTGAGCAAGAAGGTAAGACCCTGTCTGCCGTAGGGGTCCATTTTTCCACCCCGACCAGACCATACCCCAAAGGGCAAAGAGGCGGAAAAATGTGGTTCTGAAAGACTCCGGGATCTTTCCAGCCCACACAGAGCGACGCCCCCTCCAGAGGCAGAGGAGGAGGCAGGAATGGAAGACACCGCCCAGGCGGCAGAGGGGGCCCGCAGAACCAGGGCAACAAGGATAGCATCCCTGGGAAGCCCTTCCAGCACTCCTGAGGGGAGGCCCGACTGTCATACTCTGGAGGCAGTCAGGGGTCGCTTAGCTTTATACCCAAAGGCCTGGCTAAGTCTTACTACGGATTCTTGGGTAAAAAGTGTAGTAACTAGAGGATACAACATCCCATTTATAACCATGCCCCCCCAACAAAAGGGATTTCCAGATGTTCCACCCAGTCTGCAAGATCAAGCAGCCATAGAAATAAAAAAGCTGCTCAAAAAAAGAGTCATCCAACCAGTCCCGGCGGACCAAATAGGATCCGGAACTTACTCAAGGTTCTTTTTAGTTCCAAAGAAAACAGGGGACTGGAGGCCGATTTTGGACCTCAGCAAACTCAACACCTTTGTAAGGAAGGAAAAGTTCCGGATGGTCAAGCTACAGTCGATCCTTCCTTTCCTACAGAAGGACGATTGGATGTGCTCTATAGATCTCAGGGGTGCTTACTACCACATCAAAATGGCCAAAGCGTCTCAGGATCATCTGCGCTTCCGGCTGGGAGCCAGTCATTTCCAATTTCGAGCGCTGCCCTTTGGTCTCACCTCAGCCCCCAGGGTGTTCACCAAATGCACGGCAGTAGTGGCATCTCCCCTGAGGCAGATAGGATTCCAGGTGTTTCCGTATCTGGACAACTGGCTCCTCACCGCCACCACCAAGCATTGCCTTGTACAATCCAGGGAGTACACGATCAACCTTTGTTCCCATTTAGGGATCTCAGTCAATTTCGAAAAATCTGCCTTATCGCCCTCACAGCATATCTCATTTATAGTGGCGGAGTTAGATACTACTACAATGCTGATCAAGCTCCCACAAACAAGAGTATCAGCCCTCAGAGACCAGGTCACTATTCTTATTCGTAACAGAAACATTTATCCGGCACAAGTGCTGAAAGTTCTGGGCATGATGTCAGCCACGCTGATTGCAGTTACTCTGGGCAGGATGCACATGAGGATCCTCCAGTGGCTGCTCTTCACGCAGTGGTCGTTCCAACAGCTTCCTCTGTCTCACCACATCTCGATCATGGAATCTTGCAAGTGGGATCTTCGATGGCGGCTAAACAGCCGGGATCTGACGATGGGTCATCCGTTTGTATTACCCAGTCCTACAGCCACAGTAACCATGGACGCTTCCCTGATGGGGTGGGTGTGGGGGGCTTTTTCAGGGGAGAACAGTCCAAGGAGAGTGGTCCAAGATAGAGTACAATCTGCATATTAATGTTCTGGAGCTGAGAGCGGTGTTCCTAGCGTTGCAACACTTTCACGTATCTCTACCTCTAGGAACAGTGGCAGTTCAGACGGACAATATGTCAGTGGTCTGGTACATAAGCAGGGTGGAACCAGATCTTATCCTTTGTGCAGAGAGGCCCTGAGAATTTGGCAATGGGCGGCGTCCACAGGTCATTTTCTGATAGCAATGCACATACCGGGGTCATCCAACGTCATTGCGGACAGGTTGAGCAGAGCCATCCTGTTGCCTCACGAGTGGTCCCTGAACAGTCAAGTGGCGGAAAGGATTTTCTGCAGATGGGGCCAGCCTTGCTGCGATCTTTTTGCATCCCCCTTGAATGCCAAATGCAGAAGCTACTTTGCCCTTCTTCCCCCTCTGGGGGGGTGCCCCCAGGGACGCACTGGTACACGATTGGCCCCCGGGTCTCCTTTATGCTTTTTCTCCTGTCCCCTTGATTCCCAAATTTCTATAGAAAGCCAGGAATCTGGAAAGGACAATCATTCTCATAGCACCATTCTGGCTTCGACAGATCTGGTTTCCCTTCCTTCATACCCACCTAATGGAGCAACCATGGATTCTGGACCCGGAGCCAGATCTTTTGACTCACTCGTCGGGAGTTCCTCATCCATCCCTTCTGTCCCTCAAACTGACAGCTTTGCTGCTCCACTTCCCAATTTAGCCAGGTCAAAGTTTTTGTCTCCTACAGTACAACACATTTTAGTTTCTTCCCACAATCCTTCTACCAGAAAATTATACAAAAGCAAATGGAAACGTTTTGCTTGCTCGGTGTCAGCACAAGGATTAGATCCCTTGGTGGCCCCGATACACAAAATCCTAGAATTTTTATCCACACTGTTTCATGAAGGGGCCTCTGCTTCTACGATAAAGGTGCAATTAGTGGCCATATTGAACTTCCATGTAGGTGAAGGGGATTCTTCAATCATGTCCCACAAGCTTTGTAGGGCTTTCATGAAGGGTACCTTTCACCTTCGGCCACCCATCCGCGAGCCGGTTTCTCCATGGAATTTGAACTTGATGTTGTCTCAGCTTATGCTACCACCATTTGAAACAGTGTCAAACTGCTCAATTAAGTATTTGTCATGGAAGACCCTCTTCCTCATTGCTGTTACCTTGGCTCGTAGAATTTCTGAGCTACAGGCATTGTCAGTCAGACCGCCATACATGATTATTCACCCAGAGATTCCTTGCGTACAAATCCATCATTTCTCCCGAAGGTATGCTCTGTGCTTAACATTAACCAAACTACTGAACTCCCCACATTTTTCAAAAACCATTCAAACAAATTGGAATACATGTTACACAAGTTGGATGTACATAGACAACTGAAATTTTATCTGGACAGAACTAAAGATTACAGACAATCGGATCAGCTGTTTACGTCATTCGCAGATAATAAGAAGGGCATGGCAGTAACCAAGCGGACATTATCCAAATGGCTTTCGGACTGCATAAATTTTGTTTATTCTGCTTCAAAGCAACCACTTCCATTCAAGCCTAAGGCTCATTCTACCAGGGCCATTTCTACTTCTTCAGCCCATGCTGCTCTTCTTCCGTTGGATACTATTTGTGCGGCGGCGACGTGGGCAAAACCTCATACATTTGTAACTCACTACAAAGTCCTCCAAGGACAGAGCGTCCTTTGGTTCCACTGTACTCAGGAACATTCTTCCATGAGTCACCCAGGGTAATGGAGCTAGGGACGCTACCCTTGTGTAAGAACAAATGGCGAGATCAAACAATTTCACATAAAGAAGTTATGTTCTTACCATAACATTCCATGTGAATTGTTCATCTCGCCTTTGTTCTTACATCCCCTCTCTCCATCCCCCACCACATTCTGGAAGAACGGGTATGACTAGTGTCTGGTAGGTATTCTCGAGGTTGCCTTCTCTACCCAGTCTTCAGTAAGTTGACTATTGGCTATTTGCCTATCTGTGGTTGGTTCTAGTATTATTCAGCCTCAGGTGTGTATGATTGCGTGAGAGTTAAACACAGTGATTAGTAATGCTTTCTGGTTCTTGCAAACTAGATCTGAGGGATGGTAGAGGAGGATCATGGGATATTGACTGTGCCTCGAGCTTTCTCTTAGATGCAGAGCTTGTGAAGCAGCCGACTCGGAGCCGAGGATCGGCTCCGAACCCCGTGTGTAAGAACAAAGGCAAGATGAACAATTCACATGGAACGTTATGGTAAGAACATAACTTCTTTTTATCCATCCATTGGTCCAAGTTGCACTTAAATAAGGGTAGAGAGGAACTCTGATTCACATGGATGGTGAGACTGGTTCAGAGAATGGGAATTCTCCAACATGTCTTATTTATATCACAAGCAAAATTTATTTATTTTTTTAATGTAGTAGTTCTGATGCTGTTTGTTTTGCAGATGTGCCAAAGGTTCAGCAAAACAGGGTCCAAATATGGCTTGTATGCCAGGCAAAGATCACCTGTCAAAAGCCTGTATGATACTGAGTGAAAAGACAGGACTTTGAGGTGATTGCCATAGGACAGTGTGTTTACTGCTTATATTCTTTCTGTAAGGCACCTTTGAGGGCATTCTGGTTGTTGTGTGTGTCTGGTCAGATACGGTCTGAGTACAGTGATATGATGACCTATGTGGACCTACATGCCATGCCCTTACTTACAAATAGGGCAACATAGAAGGGTTTTCTTACTAACTTGGACACATGTTGGCTGAAAGCTAGGTTACTATCTACATGACTTCCCAGACCCTGACTAGTCATCAACTTTTAAGGGTGTTTTATTGATGATGATGTTACCCGGGGTGGCAGACTTTCCAAAAGATGCTGCAATGCATTTCTTGGTACTGAGTTTTAAGCCATGGCTTTGGCACCAAGTGTTTGTCTGTATTAGACCTTCCTGAAGGGTGTTCTCATCTTGGGGAGATTCAATGACTACTCCCAATTTGCAAACTTGGTTAGCCAGAAGCTTTGACATTGGCTTTGACATATGAGAAGTAGATGCTAAAGAGGAGTGGGCCTGACACAGATCCCTGGGGGACTCCACTGGTGACCAACCTCTGTGAAGGAGGCCTCACATTTTCTAATCTCTTAGGTCCTATCAGTAAGTTAGCTGGCTATCCAGTGTATTATAAAGGGGTTTATACCTGTTTCCTTATGTCTGTTGACAATGACCAAGTGGGTTATTGTATCAAATACCTTAGCTAGATCTAGATGGGCATTATGCACAATTTTCCCCTTATCCATTGCCTTAGTGACCTTTTCAAAGAAGTAGATCAGATTCAATAAGCATGACTTTCCTTTAAAAAAGTCAAACTGGGATGGATCCAGTGTCTAGAGGTCTCCTATGTCCTTGTTGATAATTTCCATGGCTTTGCAAATAAGACTTATCTGACTAATGGATCGATAGTTTGCAGGATCTGTTGAAGAGCCTGTCTTATAAAGGGGAATAACTGTCGCAGTCTTCAATTCACATGGCACAAAGCCTGTTTTAAGACTATACTTAAATAATGACTCCAGGGATCCTGGTAAATCATATTTTACACAATCCAGGAGGCATCTTTTATTGGAGAAAACTGGCAAAGGAACCAGTGTATTGGGAGCAAATAAATAGAAAGGGAAAGGTAATGGGAGCAAATAAATAGAAAGGGAAAGGTAATAATGGGAAGAAGCCAATAATTTATTTGGACTGCAGGTTAGAGATTGCCTTCCCTATCAAGGATTGATATCAGAGTATAGGTAAAGAGAAAGAAATAGAGGGCTCCTGAATGAAAGACCAGCACTGGTAGAGTTTTTAATAGAATCCAGAACAGAAGCTGCCATTAAAAAAGGAATAATTAATAACACATATAAAATATTGCATGATGGTTATAAGAATCAATCAGAGGAGCTTAGAAAGGATTGGGAAGAGAGATTGGATAAGCAATTCACAAAGAGACAATGGGGGGATATATGTATATCTCCCAAATATGCAACAAAGTCTAGAAGATTTAGGATCTTTGCCTGGAAGTGTTTGCATAGGTATTTTTGTACCCCAAGTAGACTGCAAAGAATTTTTTCCTCAGGTGGATAGCAAATGTTGGAGGTGTGACAGGCAAGAAAGAGGTAGCTGGGAACATATTTTTTGGAAGTTTGATGAGCTGGAAGACTTTTGGGATTCCCTGCAGGCCGTTCTGTTAGACATGCTAGGTGAGCAGATTGGGCTGACTGGGGAGATGATTTTTTTTTGAGTTATACTACAGAATCAGAATTGCCTAGACATACTAAAGCCTTGCTGAGTCTAATTATTGTGGCTGCCAAAAAAGCAATTGCTAGAATATGGAAATCAAAGTCTAGACCAGGGCTGTCCAACTGTGAGGCTATCTGAGGCCACATATGTTATGTGAGCTCAGTTCGAGGGCCAAGTACACTTCAAACCGTACATACCATCAAATGTGGTAGTTCCACACAACCGTTTTGTAATTAGTTGCTATAAACATAAATACTCTAGTGGTCTGGATATTTCACCATTACTGTACTACAGAAGAATACTCAGAGTCAATACAATGATTTATTAATACTGTTATTTGTCATTATGTTATGAATTTCCTGCAGAGTGCAGAATGCAGATACATACATTTGCAATACAATTTACTGCTGATAATCACAATGTAGGCCCTTGTAGGGAACCATCACATAATTTTAAAAACTAGCCAAGTCAGTGGTAGTGTTACTAATCTAATAGGAATTTTGATGAGAGACTTTATCGTGTGCAACGGCAGTAAAGTCAACAGCAATGCTTCTAGCTAGACTCAGGCATATACCCAAATTGTTGCCAAGACTGTTGCTCGCCTTAGATTTTACGTGTTTCATCAGGGAAAATGTCCTTTCACAAATATAAGTGCTGCCAAACATTGAGCACAGTTTCAAGGCAAAGTAATGTAAGTTGGGGAAATGGTCAATTGTAGCCATCTTCCAAAAGTCTTCGTGCTTCACTTTCTGTGACTGGAAGAATGGATCTGCCTGCAGCTCACATAGTTCTAGCTGGAGCACTGATGGCTGTTGACTTATTGAAGCTTGCATTGGGTTATCGAACAACTCCAGGTTGGGTCGAAGCTTCTCAAAGTCCTAAAATCTGTCACCAAAGTCAGCTGATATGCTTTCAAGAACCTCAACGTGTGCACAAAAGTCTGCAAACTGAATGTCTAACACAAGTTCAAGGCATGACTTGAAGTGTGTAACATCATTGTTACACAAGTCTGTAAAAAGTTCTATTTTCTTGCGGAATGACTCAATGTGACCCAAGTCGTTAAAAACGATCAAACGGGCTTGATCCGTGTACTGGTCATACTTTTCCGTATGGTGAGTTTCATAATGTCTCTTCAAGTTATATTCTTTTGCTACAGTTATTACTTGCAAACAAACAATGCATTGAGACTTATCACCATTTTCTGCAAACAAGTAAGTCTCCTCCCACTGACTTTGGAATGTACGGTTTTCTGTGTCGACCTTACACTTACCACTCATGATTATCTGATTGTTGTAGCACAATACAATAGTTTCATATTGAAACTTCAAGACGCTGACTTTCTCTGCTCACTTGCGTTTTTGGCTGATATGGCATGTGATGACTGTGTGATGACCGTGTGACGTAATCTCGCAGCGCAAGAATTGGTGAATCCTACCTAAGATAACCAAAATTTGTCAATGCATTCTGGAAATGCAAACAAAAATGATATTAATTGTAAAATGTAAAATTAGTCCTTTTATAGATTTAAAGTTGCAAAATGATCGTGGGCTGGACAATAACCTCTGGTGGCCCGGATGTAGTTTCGGGCCACCAGTTGGACAGCCCAGGTCTAGACCAACTTTACTAGAAGTAGTGAATATAGTAACGGAGATAAAACAACTGGAATTTGGATCTTTAGAAAAGGAAAGGAGCAAACTACGTATGAAAAAATGTGAATTGTGGTAATATATGCAGAGCAGGAACAAGGTTTAAGAGGCAGGATTTGAATGAGCTACATCTATAATGCTTAACTGACAATGACTGGAGGGTTTATAAGTTATGTATAATGTTTACAACTACAGTTGTTTCAATACTGTCTGTGATGTGAACTGTAACTAAAGTGATATAATTTTGTATGTTTTTCATTTATATAAATGTAAGATTGCCTTTGTCATATGTGTACATTTAATAAAGATGTTTGGGAAAAAACACAATTCAGAAGGCATCTGGGATGTTATTAGGGCCCACTGAGGCTGTGTTGTTGGCTTTAGTGAGTACAGCCAGTACATGCTCACTAGTTTCATTGGATGGTTGTGTCTGAGAGTATTTTTGGAGGTAAGAAGGGGTAAAGTTAGAACTGAATTCGTTTGCTAACAGGTTTGATATATTGCCAGGCTCGAAGAATGTGTCAGCATTAACCACAAATTCAGCACACTTCTATGTGCTGCCCTTGAGGTCTCTGAGATAGCCGTAGAAGGCCTTATTGTTATCTTTCACTTAGCAGGCTATCTTAACCTCAAAAGTGGCTTTGCTTGACCTAATTAGCCCTCTTAGTTGCCCATTTACTTTGATGAGAAAGTTTTTCTTGGAATTACACTTCCTGATTTTTGCCATATCTTTTTTCCTTTTGTTGTATATACCTCAAAAGTGGCTTTGCTTGACCTAATTAGCCCTTTTAGTTGCCCATTTACTTTGATGAGAAAGTTTTTCTTGGAATTACACTTCCTGATTTTTGCCATATATTTTTTCCTTTTGTTGTATATCCTGTTTAATTTGGGTTGCCACTTGGGCAGCTTGTTTCTGGGACAAGTCTTGGGCTTACTTCTGTTAAGTACTACATTTCTATGCAGCCACTGACATGGTTTTGCAGAGTTTGAGAATAATTCAGTATAGGCTGCTGTGTTCCCGAGGTTTGGAGAGGCATTGAATTCTAGCAAACCATCAGTTAATAACAGTAGTTTGCTTTGAGTAGTTCCTGTTACTGGTTTTAATGGGGTTATGGATTTGATTTTGAATTTGAAGGAGACAGCTTTATGGTTGGATCTTACCTGGGAGGAAGAGACATTGGGTGGTGCAGCATTCTCCTATATTTGTAAGCATGAGGTGCAGTATGTTGGAGTTCTAGTGAGTGTATTCACTGTTTGGTCAAGGGTGTTTGCATTTGCGAAGCCCAGGAATCTTTGTGTCTGTAAATATGAGGCCATGTATGATTCCCAGTCTATAGAGGGGCAATTAGTCTCCCATGAGCAGGGTATTAGGTTGGATGGCAAATGTCTCCAGTAAGTCCAAGTATGCATTGTGAGCTTCTTTGGACCTGGAGTGTGACCTATAGCTTGTTAGGGTATGGTATGTGATTTTGTGGTGGTCTGCATGTGGAGGAACTCTGGCATGTCATTCTGTTTAACTACTGTAGAGGTATGCTTGGTATTGATGTATATTGAGACAAGCGTTTATATTACGCTGTCGAAGACTCAAACTGTCGACAGCGTAATAATCGACACGAAAATGTCGAAACCCCCGAACATCGAACACATAAAAAAAAAAAAAAAACACCCAAACACAACACAAATTGCTCTATGCAGGGGGGCAAGCCCTCCTGCACCCCCTACAACCCCCACTATTTAAATATACCAACTTCGAGATCGCACTATATTGCAGTAAATGGAAATCTCCCCTTATGGAGATTTCCATTTACATGTGCGATGGCTTTTGATTTCGACATTTTGGTGCCGACAATATCAGCTTTGATATTGTCGGACTTTGACAGGGTGAAGTAGACCCTTGAGACAACACTACCTTTAACCCTTGTCTGTGTAATACTGGTCTAAAAGTGCAGAAGACACTGAAATCTTGTACTGCTGGGGTAGTCTCTGCCACTTTAAACCATGTCTTAGTAACTGCACAGGTGTCTGCATTCTTGAGTGTGAGGAGGGCTTGGAAGAGTGTATTTTTTTATTTAGGCTCCTAACATTGAGCAGCTTTACCTTGAGGTTAAGTTGAGTTAATTTGTTATGTTGGTAGGTCTGTCAATTTAGCGTTGCCTAAAAAGGCACTATGGGGTTGGTAAAGTTTTAGCCAATATTCGAAAGCCTAGATGGGAAAGGTGCAAACCATCCTTAGCAAAGCAGCATGGTCTGTTAACCTTAATCGTGTCCTACTAAGCTGACAGACGATGGATCCCCTTAGAATGACACCAGAAAGACAGCCATTTGTTGAAATCAGTCATTTTTTGCTTTTATTGTGGCATCATCCTCGTTGATGGTAATATTGTGCTCAATGCTAGGCTCATACCAGCCTGAGACACACAGCCTGAAAGCTCCTTAATGTTTCCCTTTATACAGCCCATGGAGGTAACATCTCAGGACATTTACATCTACATGGACTATGATGGAATCATAGTGGTACCTGTGATGTAATGACTTACGTGTTTGATTTGGCAGAACCTGGCTCCAGATATGCAACTAACAGTTATGTTCTCCTCAGTCAGACCATTTAGAGGGACATCAGTATATCTTACAATGGAGTCCTCTATGATGAGAGCCCTGGAAAGTGTATTTGCTTGCCTTAAAGACTTGGTCTTTGGGGATTTACTGAGCTGGATAGTATGTGTGGTGTTAGGTATTGTGTTTTTTTTTGAGTGCCTTTGGGCTTGCTGAGGCATAGCTTTGACAACAGGTGGTCTAGGTGATCTTTGTTGTTTAAAAGAATGGCTTTCAAATGCTTCAGCATACGTGTGTGTGTGTGTGTGTGTGTGTGTGTGTGTGTGTGTGTGTGTGTGTGTGTGTGTGTGTGTGTGTGTGGCGGATGTTCGGTGCATGGTTTCAATAACTGGATGTGCGCTTGTATGCAAGAGTTTAGTCTCCAGTGTAATTGTTTAAGCACAACTCTCGCATACTGTCTGCTTCATTAAGGATTTTGTTTTAATAAACATCTTTATTAAATTATCACATATGATATAGGTAATCTTACATTTACATAAATGAAAAACAAACAACATTGACACCACTTTAGTTGCAAACATAATACATCACAGACACCATTGAAACAACTGTAGTTGCAAACATTATACATCACTTATAATCTTTGTCAGTTAAGCATTATATGGCTCATTCAAATCTTGCCTCTTAAACCTTGTTCCTTTTCTGCATATATTGTTCCTACAATTCCCATTTTTTCCTGTGTAGTTTGCTCCTTCCCTTTTCTAAAGCTACCAACTGCAGATGTTTTATGTCTGTTACTACTAGGCTGTCCAAATGGTGGCCCGCGGGCTGCATCTGGCCCAACAGGGGTTACTGTCCGACCCATGACCAGTTTGCAGCCTTAAATCTATAAAAGGACAAATTTTACATTTTTACAATTAATATTATTTTTGTTTGCATTTTCAGAATGCATTGATAAATTTTAACTATCTTAGGTAGGATTTGTCGATTCTTGCGTTGCGAGATTACATAACACAGTCATCACATGTCATATCAGTCAAAAACGCAAGTGAGCAGAAAAAGTCAGCGTCTTGAAGTTTCAATATGAAACTATTGTATTGTGCTACAGCGATCGGATAATCATGAGTGGTAAGCATGAAGTCAACGCAGAAAACCGTGCATTCCAAAGTCGGTGGGAGGAGACGCACTTGTTAGCAGAAAATGGTGGTAAGCCTCAATGCGTTGTCTGTTTGCAAGTGATAACTGTCGCAAAAGAATATAACTTGAAGAGACATTATGAAACTCACCATAAGGAAAAGTATGACCAGTACACGGATCAAGCCCATTTGATCATTTTTAACGACTTGAAAAGCAAGATGAATATGCAGAAAAACATTATGCTTAAACCCTTGACCAGTCAAACCCAAAGTGTCATTGTGTCTTATGCTGTCAGTCTTGAAATGTATTTATTTATTTTATTTCCAGTTTTCAGTGGAGGCCCAGGGAAAAAAAAGCTCCAAAATTACAAAGATACAATAAAAATACGACAAAAGGTACAATAAAATGCAGTTATGAATAATCCTAGTATTATATAATATTTTAAACAAAATTGTAAGATGATACCATGAGATGTAGCAAAAAGATGTGCAATAAGTGGAGTATAGGAGTCTTGAGGATAGTTCATACAGAACATGCATGGTTACGAAGATGGGTAGTGGAAAGTATGCAGAGTAGTAGGAATAAATACCTAAAAGTGGAGGAAGGAGAGAGAGGCAGTTGAGTAGTGAAGCAAGAGGTGATTGTTTATTAGAAAGAAGAACATGTGAGAAAAAAGCAATAAGGTATAATACAAGGGGGGCGGAGGGTAAAGTTAGTAGAAGAGTGTTGGACACAATTTGTAGAATGTTAGAGTCATTAGTTAGTCAAATGTAATATAGGTTTATATGGAAGAAGTATATGGGGGAGAGAAGTACAGAAAGAAGGGTATGTATAGTATTTACACTATATACATTAAAGGTGCATTAGTTATGTAAGAAATATCAAGGGGAAGCTGTTGGGCAGAATAGCAAGGTGAAGAAGGCCAACATCCTAGCTGACAGGTTCAGCGCAAACTTCTCCCCCCCTCCCCACCAAAAGGGCAAATATCTATCCCAGCAGAGTGCTGCCCCCCTGACATCTCAGATGCTCAGGTAAGAGCCACCCTCTCCAAAGCAAAAAACAGCATCAGTGGGACCAGACGGTGTCCCGGGCTGCGTCCTACATGAACTCCAAGAAGAGCTAAACCCAAACATAAAACTACTGTTCAATCTCAGCCTTACTACAGGATATGTACCCAAAGTGTGGCGTACAGCAACAGTGGTCCCTCTCCACAAAGGTGGTGCCTCAATGGATCCTGGAAACTATCGCCCGTAAGCCTGACTAGCTTGGTCTGCAAAGCTATGAAAAGGATCATCATGGACCTCATAAATAAAGATATTGGGGACCTACAGACACTGGATCCTACCCAGTTCGGCTTTGTTAAGGACAGACCCTGCCTCTTAAACCTGGTCAATTTCTTTGAAACAGTCACCAAGGCCATTGACGAGGGGAAGGTGGTCCACACAGCCTACCTGGACCTTGCAAAAGCCTTCGATACAATACCCCACTTGGGCATTATAGATAAGCTCACCAGCTTAAATATAAACCCCTATGTCACTAGATGGGTTGCAAACTGGCTCAAGGACAGAACCCACATGGTTAGAATTGCTGGAGCCATGTCAGACTCCAAACCAGTTACAAGTGGCATCCCACAAGGCTCAGTCCTGGGACCTCCCTTGTTCAGTATATATTTCTCGGAGGTACAGGCCAACACAGAAGGACTGTGGCTGACCAAGTTCACTGATGACTGCAAACTGGGTGCCATAATCGACTCTCCAGCTGACACAAGCATCCTCCAAAAGGGCCTCATAGAAACAGACAACTGGTGCCAGAGCCATGGCCTCAAGCTAAACACCAAAAAGTGCATAGTCATCCCCTTTAGCAAAAACAAAGTGCCCACAAATTACCACATAGGTGGTAATCCATTAAGTACAGAAGAAGTAATTAGGGACCTGTGGGGACCCAAGTTGATAGCAATCTCTCATTTGACAACCACGTGGCCAAAGTGGTTAGAAAAACATTTTATATAGCCCACCTAATCATGAAGGGATTCGCATCTAGATCAGGGAAGGTCATCGTGCCTCTTTACTCATCCCTCATCAGGCCCATAATTGAGTACAATGCCCCTTTTGGGATGTACCTTACCAGACACCTGCATCAACTGGAAAGACCCCAAAAGTACCTCACCAAGAGGATCAAAGGGCTCAAACAGATGCCATATGCTGCCCGGTTAAATAAACTCCAGCTCTACTCAGTGGCATACCGCCTGCTCAGAGGCGATCTGTGCCTGACGTATAAAGCCATGTCCAACCTGGAATTAATGGACATACTGCACCTCAGAAAATTCAAAGCCCATTGAGCTACGCGCTCGAGAGACTTGAACCTTAGCACTGAAGTAAATAGGACATGCTGGAGGGACAGATTCATAACCCAGAGGCTCCCTTCACTCTGGAATAAAATCCCAGTCCAGGTTAGGCAGAGTCCCTCATTGACTCTCTTTAAGAGAAATCTTGATGAGTGGATGGGAGATCGTAGGTTTACCCCGGGTATCACTTCTGTCTCACTGTTAGACAGAGGCACAGTATACTAACCTCAAAAAAGGGCATATCAAAATTAATTTAAAATGGGTTGCGAAAGCCAAACACACTCTGGTTAGGCTTATAAATGCCCTAGGGCAGATAGCCTAGTATGAACCTATGAACCTAAGAAGTATTTAATGAAGAACAAGTAGGAATGAGTTTAATAGGATATGGCCAAAAGCAAGAAGCCGTTTACAGATGGTGTGATTGTAAAGAGTTGCGCAGTGGAAATGGCCACAGCATTTGGCGATGAGAACATGAAAAAGAATTTTGAAACCATTTCTCTTTCTCATCAGACAGTCAGCAGGAGAGTAGCTGATTTGGATAAGTATGTTGAAAAAAAATTGAAAAACATAATTGATCACTGCAAATACTTTTCCTTGGCACTGGATGAAAGTACCGACATTGCTGATATCATTGAGCTTGTTATTTTTATTAGAACAATCAATGATAATTTCACCGTGAATGAAGAACTACTGGGGATAGTGCCATTGAATTTTGGTACAACAGCTATTGACATTTATAATGCACTGACGACAGCTGTGCAAAAGTACGGTGGATTTATAAAATGCTCAAGCATTACAACTGATGGGGCAAAAGCAATGACGGGCCATAAAGGTGACTTGGTAGGACTTTTGCGGCAAAATTGAATTGACTGTGTACATCCGCACTGTATTATACACCAGGAGGCCCTTTGTGGCACACAGTGTTATGAACACAGTCATAGCCGTCGTCAATATCATCCGTGGCAGCAATAAAGTGCATCGGCATAGGAGGTTTGTGGCATTTCTCGAACAGTTTGAAACACAGTACAGGGACTTACCTCTTCACTCAGATGTACACTGGTTGAGCACTGGCAAGTGCTTGACCTAGTTTTTCTCTTTGAGAAAAGAAATGTTGTCATTTCTTAATGAAGAAAACATTCCAAAGACTGATGACTTCATATTGAAACTTGAAGACGCAGACTTTCTTTGCTCACTGGCTTTTTTGACTGATATAACGGATTATTTTAACACTCTGAATTTAAAACTGCAAGGGAAAAATCAGAATGTATCGACTCTTTTGGGTCACATTGAGTCATTACGCAAGAAAATAGAACTTTTTACAGACTTGTTGCATAACAATGATGTTACACACTTCAAGTCATGCCTTGAACCCATGTAGGACATTCAGTTTGCAGACTTTCGTACACACATTTAGGTTCTTGAAAGCATATCAGCTGACTTTGGTGACAGATTTCAGGACTTTGAGAAGCTTTGACCCAGAGTTGTTCAATAACCCAATGCAAGCTTCAGTCAGTCAACAGCCATCAGTGTTCCAGCTAGAACTATGCAAGCTGCAGGCAGATCCGTTCTTCCAGTCACAGAAAGTGAAGCACAAAGACTTTTGAAAGATGGTTACAATTGACCGTTTCCCCAACTTACATGATTTTGCCTTGAAACTTTGTTCAATGTTTGGCAGCACTTATATTTGTGAAAGTACATTTTCACTGATGAAACACATAAAATCTAAGGCACGCAACAGTCTTAGCAACAATTTGGGTGCATGCCTGCGTCTAGCTACAACAAGTATTGCTGTTGACTTTACTGCCATTGCACACAGTGAAGTCTCTCATCAAAATTCCCGCTAGATTAGTAACACTACTACTAACGTGGCTAGTTTTTAAAATTATGTGATGGTTCCCTACAAGGGATTTTGATTATCAGCAGTAAATTGTATTGCAAATGTATGTTCTGCTACCTGCAGTATCTGCATTATGCACTCTGCAGGAAATTCATAACATAATGACAAATAGTATGAATAAATCATTGCATTGCATTGACTCTATTGAGTATTCTTCTGTAGTACGGTAATGGTGAAACATCCAGGCCACTAGAGAATTTATGTTTATAGCAACTAATTGCAAAACAGTTGCATGAGAATACCACATTTGACGGTATGTACGGTTTGAAGTGTACTTGGCCCTCAAACTGAGCTCATGTAACATATGTGGCCCCAGATAGCCTCACAGTTGGACAGCCCTGTGTTACTATATTCACTGCTTCTAGTAAAGTTGGTCTAAACTTTGATTTCCATTTTCTATTATTTGCTTTTTTGGCAGCCACCATAATTAGACTCAGCAAAGCTTGGCTATGTCTAGGCAATTCCAATTCTGTATCATAGCTCAAAAAATCAACGCCCCAATCAATCCAATTTGCTCACCCATCATATCCAACAGAGTGATCCGCAGGGAATCCCTAAAGTCTGTCAGCTCATTACACTCCCAAAAAATATGCTCCCAGCCACCTATTTCTTGCCCATCACACCTCCAACATTTGTTATCCACCTAAGGAAAAATTCTTTGGAGTCTTCTTGGGGTATAAAAATACCTATGTAAATGCTTCCAGACAAAGATCCTAAATCTTCTAGACTTTGTTGCATATTTGGGAGATATACATATATCCCCTTTGTCTCTTTATGAATTGCTAATCCAATCTCTCTTCTCAATCCTTTCTAAGCTCCTCTGATTGATTCTTATAATTATCACGCAATATTTTATATGCTGTACTAATTATTCATTTTTTAATGGCAGCTTCTGTTCTGGACTCTATTAAAAACTCTGTCAGTGCTGGTCTTTCATTTAGGACCCCCTATTTTTTTTTTTTTTTATCTTTGCCTATACTCTCATATCAATCCTTTATAGGAAAGGCAATCACTAGCCTGCAGTCCAAATACATTCTTGGCCTCTTCCCATTCAATTAAGGATTAAGTGGTTGTCATTAAGCATGAAGACAATTACTACAATGTGTCAAGATTCCTGTATCCACCAAACTGGCTACACAGAAGTAAGGAAATTGAATATTCATACTATCCAGTCCTTTGATTGTTGATCTATAAGGGGGTGGTATGTTGGGGTTAGAAGGCTAATAAGGGTGCTCTGTTGGTGCAGACTAATAAGGGTGCTTTATTTGGGGCAGGTTATACTAAACAGTAATAAATTCCTACTAACTTTAATGTTTACACTATACTGAATTCTACAAGAACTGTTAGGTATTGCGACTCAACGCCCAACTAGCTCCTCTAAGTTTGCCGGTGTGCAAGATATTTGCACCATATTGCTGCCTTACAGGTTACAGTTTTATGGGCCATTCTACAGGGAAAATTTGCTTCCTAGGTGTTTGCTATTGTACAGGGTGCTGCTTACCCATGCAAATGTACAACATTTATATTAGCACAAAAATGAAATAACGAGTACTCTGGACAATGAGATGACTACACTATGAATCCTTTTGTATATTTCCCAACTCAGGCAGGCAAGTACCCCCTGCCACAAGATGAATAAACCCAGTCCCCCTAATGTAAAAACACAGCAGAAGAGACACACAAGTGCATTGCTAACACAAACTACTTAAACAACCAGCTGGGAAAACCTCACTGAAGGCAATTTCAAGATAGTCTTACAGCAGTAACAGTAAGAGGAAGAGTATTTTTTTAGAAAAGTTCATTGAAATGTATACACACACATAAGAAGAAAACAGCAGCAATCACTCAAAATAACGTAAAAATGCAGTTTAGCAATCAAAGGTACTCAACTTTGGATGAATGACACTGGATACAAGTAAGCCATTTCTGGAATGTATTCTAGGACTCCAAGCTTTGCTGAGCTTCTGGAAAATGAGCAAGAGACAGTGTGTAGTAAAGGAGGTTTACACAAGAGCAGTTCTGGTTTGCTAGGTGGGCATTAAGTATTATGGATCTATGGAAAACAGTAGGTGGGAAGAGTACATAAATAGCTTATACACCAGTTAAAAGTAATGAAAGTTGGGAGGGAGGGGCAGACTTTCGAAATCAAATTATCATATGGGGTGGAGGGCAGAGACACAGCCTTATAAAACAACAATAGCAAAGACTTGGGGGGTTCAAGGAACAAGTTGGTTAGCTAGAGAGTTATCCAATCAAATAAATGTAATTTTGGAGCTCTTTCTGAAACTTTAACTTAATGTGTTAGTGAGGGATGGGACATACACAGAATGCATGCAGATAAATGAAAAACAGGTTATAAAATCACTGAAGTATAAACTGGAGCATAGATAATTTTCTAACTGTTGAATTTCTACTACAGTTTAAGCACCAATCTATGCAGAAGTTTACCAGTAATTACCAGTAACACTGGAATATGGAAAAATGCAGTAATAAATAACTAATGTACAAATCTGGTAGTACACTATGGCCCATTAGAGTTTACAATGCAAATGGGTAGCTTTTACAAGTAGTTCTACTTGTTGAAGTAGAAGTGAAGAATAATGCAGAAACACAATATTTCCACAACTGCTAATTAAAATACAAAACTAAGGTCTCAGTGCAAAGTAAAAAATGTGTCAGATGGAACGTAGCAGAAAGGTACAAAGTAGTATTACCACATAGGTCACTATAAATGCGACTTTAATATTTCAAATTAATTGAAATTATTAAAATAATTTAATTATCTTTCCTTTTTATGAAAAAAAAGATAGTTGCTCACAGTTCCACATCTCTCCAGGTCTTGTAAAGAAGATCCTGCAGTACTTGAACTTTTGTCAGCTTCTTTAAGTAATTCTTATTACTTCTTAACCATATCTCTCATTCTTTTATTTCCACCCTATTTTTAAACGTCATTTTCATTTTATCCCACTCACTAGCTATAACTTCTTAAGCTATTTCTGCCTTCCCTAATAACTCTCAAATAATGTCAGCCACCCATTCCTTAAATTCCTTTCTTTTTAACATGTAGGTGGAAAAGTGTCATTGTCTTAATTAACTTCATTACCTTGCATTTTTATCTTGTTCTTTATTGATACGTGATCTGAAATAGTTAGTGGATGATGATGAAGATTTCTGTTAAATTCAAGTGTCCCTGTGAAATATAACTTCTGTTTAGTCTAGCCTGGTTATTGTACCTTGGGGAATAATATGCAAATTCTGTCAAGAGTTACTACTACTGAATTCATATATTCCATAACAAATATTTTTTATAATTGTCTCAGAAATCATCCCACTTTTATGTTTTCCCTTCTAGGTCTCCCTGATACATGTTCATTAGTTCCAATCCCCACCTATAAGTACTATTCCCAGTTGAAAACTGGCTGTTTGTCCCAAATTTTTTTAAGCTCCATAATAATATTTTTTGGTGGAATATAAATACTTGCCAGCATAATCCTCCTCCAATGTCAATAGTCCTGTACTACCACGCATCTACCATTATTGTTAGTTTTCCCTCTTCTATCACAATTGGAGCCCCTCTAGCAATTGCTGTAATTACTTCCCGTTGTTCCTGGTACTCTGCTGAATATGTATCCTGAAATCCTTTCTTTGTTAAATTCGCACGCTCATTTCTTTCCAAATAACTCCTGCAGCATTGCTGTTTACACTCTGCATTTCTTAATGTAATTCAATATGTTGTCTTTTTTGCTAGTACTTGTGGGGCCATTTACGGTCAAAGATAAAATGGATAGTGTAGCCATTATGATTTGTTTTCACTTACCCATTCAAAAAAAATTGACATGTATATTTCCAACTTTCATGATATATATAGATATATATATATATATATATATATATATATATATATATATATATATATATATATATATATATATATATATACACACACATACATACATACATACATACACACACAGACACACACAACACGTATTGATTGGCAGGCTGATCTTTTATACAGTTATTTCTCATCTGCATTTGAAATTGCATCACATTTTTATTTTAAATACTTTTTGTTTTAATGAAAACCCTCAAACAAAAAAACTATATACATTTTAAGTACCCTAACAAACACACAAAACTATGTACATTTTCCAAACAAATGGTTAACCCCACAGATATGAACAATTGTCCCAAACTGACAGCCACACCTGCAGGCATTACTAATGTAAAATTAGGATTATCCATACTAAAGCACATGCTACAGTCTATGTTCCCAAGTACACTGCTGATGTCTGTTCTTTTCTTATCTCTATTCCCATCCCAGATGTGGAAAATAGCTTGTATGCATTCAGAAAACATTTAGCCCTAAAAAGATGCATTGGCTATCTTTAAATAAAACTAAATTGTGCACTGTTCTATTAAATGCATTATATATTTTAAATCTCGGAATGGTACTCTCTCTCTTAATCACTTCCCATAATTTCAAACTTTATGTTTCACAGAACTGCTTGCCATTGTACCTTTGAATTTTGCATTTCCTTCAGTAAAGAATACTCATAACTCTCAAGATTAATTGCTTGCATCTGCAGATAACTCATCTCCATGTAACAATAGTCAGCAATGAATCTTTGTAAATTTCACTCAGAACAGAATGTGTGCAACTACCTTCAGCTAACTCCCACTGAACATTTGCTAATGGAAAAAACAAGCTAATATCTTTATATATGAAAGAAACAGCATTTTTCATTGCTTTTGACATTTTGCATTATTCTTCAAACTTACTTGCTTATAAATCGCTTGTTTATAGCTTAAACCAAGGGCATTAATGTAGACATTCACCCTTATAAAAATGAGAGAAAATATCTTAATTTTGCATATGTAATATAATGCATTTTACACCCCGTACCAGCAGCCCAACATTACAGTATGTTAACATTAAGCTTGTGTTTATTAAGCCATTCTTCTCTTCTTATACTGTGAAACCTTTATTTCTTACAACTAAAAAATACGTGTTTACTTTAATATCTTTAACACATACAACAGTCACTGATAAGCCTGCCCACATTTAAAATATTCCTGACTACACACTACAGAAAACTTCTTTACTATGTATAACATGCAGTTTATATCATGAAATGTTTTATACAAAGACTAAGAACAAAAAAATGTTTTATACAAATACTAAGAACAAAAACAATGTTTTACTTAGTTACTTTTCCTGTTTTCAGTGTTCTAAATATTAATGATATAAAGTGGAGTATATGCTTCACAGTCTACCCAGAAGTTTAACAAAGCAAACAAAAGTCCAGTCCTTTACATCCACGTTTTCTTGCTAAGTTGTAGTTCACAAATGTGGTTGGTACTTTATAGTCTCCCATTTATCCATTAATTTCAGCGCTGCTGTTCTTTTTGTTAATCTCCATTTCCCAGCACCAGACTCTGGTTCAAGTCCAAGGTACCCCTGATTCTTCCAGTGAGCTCCTGTGTTTTTTTTTTATCTCAACCATTTTCCTTTGGGAAACTGGGGAAAATTTGAGTGGGAAACTCTCTCTATGAGCTGTTGTCAGAAGAATGAGAATTAGAGTCCCATTCTGTTTGTCAGTATATTTTGTTAATTAATTTATTTTCTCATCTTGTTTTGCAACAAAAATGCCTTTAATCCACCAAGAAAAACTATTCTGAAAAGAGATAGATACAGAGGCTTGAATCACAGACCTGCCACTTCACATTTCTGAATTGCTGGGATAACTTTGCTCCTTTTCTGCCTGTTGTACAGTGAGTAATCATTTTCCACACACTGTTTTCTCAAATTTATAATACCTTTCCTGTATTCCACAGTTTTATCAAAATCAACTCTTTCTGCTGTTATGCTTGCATCTTTATTAATACATGTCTTGGCTGCTTTCTAATGGCCAGGTTTGGAGCATACACTCAATGTACCCTTTAAATTAACAAATCCTGTTGTGTAATATCAGTCCAGCTGCTTATTTATGTTTTTATAAAATTAATATAGTCTGCTTCTTCCAATTTCTCTGGTACAGCAGAAAATCTCAGGATCTGATAGTTAATTTATCATTTCATTTCGTCTCACATATGGATTCGAATCTGAATCATCGGATCTGACTTGGCCATTACTAAGCTTGTGGCAACCAAAAAGTTCTTGGACACCTCCCCTTACCAATAGTACACCTCTCCCTGTTACCCCAGATCTCATTTGCCGCTTCACAAAGATGTGGTCTAACCATTAGCTCTTGAATTTTTCAGGTGATATTTTCAAATTTATCAACTTTTCTTTAGGTAATAATTCTTTTTTTTGTGTAGTCAATGTAGTTTCTTTCCTCCTTGTTTATCTCTCTGGACCTTTTTACCCACAGTTACCATTTTTTATTAGGTTACTTTTGTTAGAATGTATTTAACAGTGAATAAAAGGTTGAAAGTAATTCTGTTGCAAATATGCAAAATAAGTAAGGAATAAAATAAATCTTGCTTAAATGTAGAAACAGAGTTTAGCAATGTGTGATTAGCATCCATACTAAAATGACTGTGGCCTGGAAAATAAGGAATTTGCTTAATGATCATGTATTCCTACAGAATCAGTATGCATTTCACTTTGTCAGTAAGAGCAAGAATGTAAACAAACAGGATGTATTCAGCTTCTTTAAAGAATGGACAACAGGAAAGCAATCTGTACTTGTTTCTATCATATGACATTGCTAAGCAATGACATTTGAATGATGATTTTATCAAGTGAGCATTTGCACAAGATGGTTCCTTAAAAGACAGTACCAGTACTATTTCACTACAGGATGAAAACATATTTTTCTGCAAACACCAGCAAACAGATGTTTTCATACAAAGATCAAAATAGAATACCAGGGAGAAAAACAGGATGTAAAACCACTATAAAGAGACTATAGCAAATGAAATTGTTAGAAGTATTTTGTACAAAAAAGTTATCATTTATGCTGAACAAGAAGTAAAAAGTGGTACAATGTAACTAAAGCTGCAACAGTAGTACATGTGGTTTGTTATAAAAAGCTATTTATTAATTACTGCATCAATGTTTAAGTAACAGAGTTAGGTGCTGCATCGGTGTATATTCTGCAAGTTTCTGTGGACAACAGACTGTGATAACTAGACTTTGATTACAGCACAATCCAGCCAGCAAGACCTTAGTGTCTTAAGAAGACTTTGAATCCATCACAGTAACAGCACTGTGATTAGCACCTTGATAGTTAATAATTTTTATTTATTTATTTATTTTACCTTTGTTTACCGGGATAGTCCAACTGGATACATGTCCATTTTCAGCAGAAAACTGTAACCTGCCCAAGCAACAAGGACCTCTGTAGCTGAAACGCAAACAAACACCAATCACAACCAAAGTGTCACATAGCTCACAACACCAGTGTGCCACCCAGCAACAGCCCCTAAGGCAAAACAATGTACCTAACACTTTAGTCATAGGTGACTCTATAGACCAGCACACTGATATCCCACTCACCTGCCTGTTGGGGTGCCAGGATCTGCCACATAGCGCATGCACTCAAGTCACTCCACAACAGGTACAAATATGACTCTGTCATTGTTCATATTGGAGTGAATGGTTGAGACGTACCTCCCTGGAGATATGGAAGAGCTCTCAGATCATGTGGCCCAGGCAGGTATGACCCTAGCCCTGAGTAGCATCCTGCCTTTGCCCAGAATTATACTACAATATAAGGACAAAATGATTGACTTCAACAATTGGCTAAGCTTCTGGTGTCATTCAAAGGGGATCCAGTAACTGTCTGCCTGGGATGACATGATCGACAGACCACGATGCTTTGCCAGAGATGGTCTGCACCTGTCGCCCCTGGGATTCAGGTTACTGGCTAAGGCTCTTGCCAGCCCTATAGGGCCTTTTTTAGGCAAAGTTTAAAGGACAAAACCACCACCGTAACAGGTACAAGCATGCAAAATCTGAAAGTAATGCTACTCAATGCTAGAAGTCTAAACCTCAAAATGCACTCTCTCGAGGCACTCCTAAAAATGGAGAACATGATATCTGTGCAGTAACTGAGACCTGGTTCAAGGCCCCAGAGAGCACTCCTGCAATACCAGGCTACAACTCTTACCACACTTTTCGGCCACCAAACCAGGACCAAAACAATAAAGCTGGAGGAGTGTCCATATTCACCAAGGATATTCACACCACCAGGCTAGTTGCCCAACACAGTACGTCTGAAATTCTCCAGGTTCAACTAACACTGGGTAAGACTGCAATCCAAATTGCAGCTTGCTACAGATCCCCCACCATGCCCCAAGATTCTCACTATGCCTTTCTAAACATGCTGGAAAATATTAAGATAGAACCAAACACCCTAATACTGGGTGATTTTAACTACCCTGTCATTAACTGGGAAAACTACTCGTGTACCAACACCTTTGCCCAACGGTTCTTGGAATTCATAAATTCCAATGCCCTGGATTAACTAATCCACAGTCCCACCATGGGCTGCAGTATCCTAGACCTGGTCATTACCAACATGGGAAATCGATGCTCCACACCTATGGTCACCCCCTCGTTAGTCAGGTCTGACCATAAGCTAATCACCCTTAACATCCACATCCCTCCCCCACCCCCCAGTAAGGAAACCTCCATAAAAAACTTCTCCAAAGCCAACTTCATACTACTCAAGTCAGAAGTGACAAACTTCATGACACCCATGCAGACGGGAACTGAAAGTTCGACTGCTGAATCCTATACTAAGGCACTGTACGAGCACATCCACTCATGCATGAATTGTGCCATCCCAAATAGAACCAAGATGCTCTCCTCCAAAAAAAGGAAGCCAATCTGGTGGCCCCCTGCCATAAACAAACTTTACAACAAAAGGAAGAAACTGTTGCAGAAAAGAGGAAAATCTCAAGATGCAAAAAACTCCCTTACCAGCCTCAATAAGAAACTGAGATCCCTCATAAAATCCTCCAAAGCTAGTTACGAAAATAAAATTGCCAAAGATTCCAAAGACAACCACAAGGCATTCTATAACTATGTCAAGAATCTAAATGGCAATGCTCAGATCTGCTCTGAGCTAAAACAGAATAGCATTAAATATACTGATCCCAAGGATATTGCCAATATCCTGGCAGATCGATTCAGTGCCAACTTCACCCCCCCCTCACCCCCTAAATGGCCCATCTCAATACTGGAAGATTGCCAAATTCCGGTAATAACGGCCACACAGGTAAAAAACGCACTCTCCAAAGCTAAGAATACAGCATCCATGGGACCAGATGACATTCCAGGCTGTGTACTATATGAACTACAATATGAATTGGCACCTCACCTAAGTGTCACGTTTAATCATAGCTTGACCTCAGGTTTCGTGCCCACTGAGTGGCACAGAGCTACAGTTATCCCACTCCATAAGAGGGGATCCACCTTGGATCCCGGAAACTACTGTCCCATCAGTCTGATGAGCCTTATCTGCAAGGCCATGGAGCATATTATCATGGAATTTATAAACAAAGACATTGGCAACCTTCAAACACTGGACCCCACCCAGTTTGGGTTCATGAAGGGCCGATCTTGTCTCCTGAACCTGATTGACTTCTTTGAATCAGTCTTCAGAGCCATGGACAAGGGTAAGGTGGTCCACAGCCTATCTAGACCTTGCCAAGGCCTTTGACACCATCCCCCACTCTGGAATCATAGATAAATGTACTAAGCTGGGCATTAATCCCTACGTCACCCAATGGGTTGCCAACTGGCTTACTGACAGAACCCACACTGTAAAAGTAGCCAAGTCCAAATCCAGCTCCAGACAAGTGGAGTACCTCAGGGTTCAGTCCTGGGACCGTTCTTGTTTGGCATCTACTTCTCTGAAGTACAGGCCAACACTAAGGGACTCTGGCTAACAAAGTTTGCAGATGACTGCAAACTGGGAGCCATTATTGAATCCCCAAATGATGTGGATACTCTACAAAAGGGCCTTATAGAAACAGATGCTTGGTGCTGAGCTATGGGCTCAAGTTCAATGCCAAGAAATGTATAGTTATCCCCTTTGGGAAAAAAACATGTACCCGTGAATTACCACATAGATGGCAGTACACTAAACACCAAAAATGTGATAAGAGACTTAGGGACATAGGTAGACAGTGGTCTCACCTTCGACAACCACATCATCACAACAGTCACGAAAACCTTCTGTGTGGCACACCTGATCACTAAGGGCTTTTCATCCAGAAAAAAGAGGTAATTGTCCCACTGTACTCATCCCTCATTAGACCCATTATAGAATACAACACCCCATTTGGTATTTACCTCTCAAGACATCTGCAACAACTGGAAAGGCTGCAGAAATACCTCAATAAAAGAATCACAGGACTAAAGCAGATGCCTTACGCTGACCACCTTAAAAACCTCCAGCTATACTCTGTCACATATCGTCTACTCAGAGGCGATCTCTGCTTAACATACAAGGCCATGTCAAACCCAGAGCTGTTGGGCATGCTACACTTAAATAAATCTCAATCCCTCAGAGCCACACGCTCCAGGGATCTAAACCTTGTCATCACAATAAACAAAACATGCTGGAGGGATAGGTTCCTGACCCAGAGACTCCCCAGACTCTGGAATAGACTGCCCATACATGTCAAGCAGAGTGCCTCTTTGTACCTCTTCAAAAGGAACCTTGACGATTGGATGGGAGAAAGGAAATTCACCCCGGGGATCATGTCAGTTGCCCTGCTAGACAGGGGTCCAGGGAAATAAATAGTGTAGGAAGAAATAGCCAGGGAATTGTTATGGCTAGGCTTGTATAGGCCCTAGGGCTGATAGCCTTGTACCAACCTATGAGGCCTGGGGAGAAAAGCTCCAAAAAGACATTCAACAAACTGTTACATTTTTACAGTTTAAAACACAAAATAAAACACAAATAAAAGGATTTTTACACAGATGTAAACAAAAACAGATAAATTATTACATTTTTACTCAGAAAGAATATATTTTTTCCTTCCCTTACTGCTCTGTAGGCATGTGTGTGTGCATGCGTGTGTGCACTTTTGTGTGGTCTCAGCCTTCTCTTTTCTTACCATGGCTGAGAAACAAGATAAACCCATGGGCTTCAAGAAATATATTAAGTATGGTCACAAAATGACATATAGTAACTCGCACACTCAGTGTGTGTACTGTCTGGGCCCACACCACCTGCAGGAAGACTGTGCAATGTGTTATTCCACCACCTGGCTCTGGTTGAAAGGAAGAATAAACTTATTCTCAGGGGGTATTACCATATACATTTAGTGAGGCCATTTCTGGTGGTACCCTTAATTCTGTGGCTAAACTTAGGTTGGCTCATTTGAGTCCTCCTTCTGCCTCTAAATCTTCTGATAGAGGGAGGAAGAGACCTACCTTGGCTATATCAATTCCCTTGAAGCCAAGATCTAAATCTTCCAAACCTTTTGACTCCATGACTCGATCGCAGATTTGGCACAGAGTACTTCATCCTTGGATCCATCTCCTTCAGATCCAAGCCACTCTGATCTTGATAGGTTAGAGCTGTTGTAGTCAGATCTGATCTCCAGCCCTTTCAAGCCTATAACCTCCCTGCCAAGGACTCAGTACACCTCTTCTGTGGACCTTGTGCCTTCAAGGGTACTGTCTCCTTTTCTAAGCAGACCAAGATCTCCTTCAGCTTCTTCTTCTCATTCTACCAATAGCCTTACAGAAGAAGATGTGAAATGGATGGTCCATAAAATTGTATGGGCGCAGGGCATTACTAAGTCCCCCTTGTCTTTGACCCAAATGGTCTTATGTCTATCCAAACCATCCACTCCTCTGGTGATTCCTCCCTCTGACTTCAGGGCAAATCTTGGAGCCCTCAGATCTGATACACCTGGCAACTTCTTGCTTGGAGCTGAAGATTTCTTTTTCCTCGGATCGGACATTTGATCTGAGCTCTTCAGTCTTCTAAGAGCTGGAGAGCTTCCAGAGCTATAACAATCCTGGTGGACCTCAAGTGTGGTTGGCTCCCAGACTGTCAGAGCAGTCTCTGTATCTAGAGACTTCCACTTAGGTGAGTTCAGTGCCAACTTCAACCCCCCGGCAAGCTGCCTTTGGAGCTGGTGAGGACTTCTTCCCGCAAGCATGGCTTTTCAGAGATGGAATGCCTCTCCACTCAGGAGCAGTCAGCTTTTGGGGCTCTAGAGAGGGATATAGCTGGCTGTGCAACTGAGAAGTCACTGCCTCCCTCAGATCCTCAGTCCCATCTAACCCCCCATGTAAACCTCTTCTGATCAAGATGGTCCACAGGGACAGAGGGACCTTAGGCTGCAGGATACCCATTGGTACCTCTGCCTTTTCTGATACCTCCCCAGTGTATCCACTGAGGAGGCCCCTCAGAAGAGGACCTGCAAGAGGAAACATTTGGACTCCACTGAGAAATCAGCCATAGAATACACTGACCTTAATGAGGGAGAAGGATCCCCATGGTCATCTCCCAAGGATTTTTCCTTTGGGGACATCTTGGAGATTTTAAAGCAGAGAGGTCGCTGGCATTCCAGTAATCCTTCACCTGAGAAGTCAGTGTGCTGGCAGCCTTTGGATCCTCACCATCTACCTCCTGGGTCACTCTGCCCACTGGTGACCTCATAGAATTGATCTCTCAGTGGGTGTGGTAGAGTCCAGATTCTACTGAGCCAACTCCCTGGAGACCAAACAAGTTTATTACAGCATCAACTAATGAATCTTTTTGGACAAAAGTGGTTGCAGTACATGCCATGGTGATGGTGGCAGCTACTAAAAAGGAACTATCGGAAGAGAGTTCTACTATTCAGCCTCTGTATAAGGATTCCAGGATGATGGGTAGATGCAGGAAGCGAGTCTTTTCTTCAGCAACTTTTGCCTTGTAATCACAGAATTACCTGTCCCATTTAATTAGGTTACGAAGGGATCTGATTAAAGAACTCTCAGATACCTTTAAAGGAGCCATAGCTGAGGGAGTCTGAGAGAAGGTTGCTTCCCAGCTGGCAACCCTACATTCTGTAACTAACTCTTCCATGAGGCTCATCACCCATGCAACCAAAGGAACAAGTAGAGTGGCAGGTTCAGGCATATTGATGAGAAGGCATACCTAGATGTAGCTGTGTGACTTTGTGGAGCCTTTTAAGTCTTCTTCCCTCAATGCTCCATTTGATGGAACATCCCTTTTTGGTCTCAAGGTCAAAGACATGTTATCCAGGTGTGAGAAGGACAGTAAGACCCTTTTTTCCATGGGCATACATTTTCCATCCCTCAGAGACCATACCCTAAAGGTCAGAGAGGGTGTCAAAATGTGGTTCAAAAAATGACAGGGGTCTTATCAGGGCACTTGTGAAGAGAGTTCCCCCAGGGGCAGAGGGGGAAATAATTCTGGAAGATGTCACCCTCATTGCAAGAGGAGGCCTGCAGAATCAGGGGTCTAGAGAGCCCTTCTTTAGGAGACCCTTCCAGCACTCCTAAAAGGAGGCCCAATTGCCCACCTCTGGAGGCAGTCGAAGGTCGACTATCCTTCCACTGGAGAGCATGGCTAAGGATAACCACTGACTTATGGGTGTAGAGGATAATATCCAGAGGCTATCTAATTTCATTATCCCAAGACCCTCCCCCAACAGAAGAATCCTGGACATTACACCCACTCTAAGGGATCCGGCTGTTATCCAAATTCTGAAACTGCTGGACAAAGGAGTCATCCATGAGGTTCCCCCAGATCAAACAGGATTTGGAACTTACTCAAAGTTCTTTTTAGTTCCAAAGAAAACAGGAGACTGGAGGCCATTTCTGGATCTCAGCAGATTAAACACGTTGGTTCGATACCCGAAGTTCCAAATGGTCACAGTACAGTCCATACGTCCTTTCTTGGAACAGGACAACTGGATGTGCTCCACAGACCTTCAGGATGCAAGCTACAACATAAAAATGGATACATGATCCAGAAGGTAGTTATGCATCTGGCTGGGAGCCAGTCATTTCCATTTCATAGGATCATAGGAGGTTACTAGGCTAATGGCCCTGGGGTCCTTACAAGCGTAGTCAAGAGTTTATTCCCAAACAAAAATCAGTCAGCACCTGTTTCCCCTGTCAATGCGAGACAAAGATGGAACCCCTGGGACAAATCTGTGGTTTCCCATCCACTCATCAAGGTTGCTCTTGAAGAGGGTCAGCGAGGTACTCTGTTTGACATATATGAGAAGTCTATTCCAGAGATGGGACAGCCTCTGGAAGACAAACCTGTCTCTCCAGCAGGTTTTGTTGATGTCGCATATTACATTTAGGCCTTTTGAGTAGATAATGCGCAAGGAGTTAGACTTAGACATATATATTGATATATATATGTTATTGCCTTGTAGATGAGATACAGATCACCTCTGAACAATCTGTATGATACCGAGTAGAGTGATAGTGATTTGAGCCTGTTTATGTAGGACAGGTGTTGTAGGCTATGGATTCTCTTTGTGAGATATTTCTGTGGCGTTACCAGTTGGTGCAGGTGTTTGGAGAGGTATATACCAAACGGGGCATTATACTTAATTATAGGCCTAATGAAGGAGGAGTACATTGAGATAATAACCTCCTTTTTTCTGGATGCAATCCCTTTAATTAAGAGATGACCCAAGTAAAAGGCTTTTCTGACCATTGCCACTACGTGATGGTCAAGTGTGAGATTGTTGTCAACCTGAGTACCAAGGTCTCTCACCACAGGTTGTGTGCTAAGGGGGGTTGCCATTGATATGGTAATCAGTAGGGGCAGTGTTTTTGCTCAATGGTATGATAATGCATTTTTTTTGTGTTTAACTTAATGCCATGACCTTGGCACCAGTCATTTGTTACTGTGAGACCCTCTTGCAGTATGTTAACATAATTTGGGGAGTCAGTGGCAGCACCCAACTTACTGCAAACTTGGTCAGCCACAAGCCCTTTGTCTTTGCCTGGGCCTCTGAGAAGTAGATACCAAACAGTAGGCATCCCAGGACAGATCCCTGGGGAACACCAGTAGTGGCAGGACTGCTGTCGGAGGTGGTGGCACCTATAGGATCATAGGAAGTTCCTAGGCTATTGGCCCTGAGCCCCTTATAAGTCTTGCCAAGAGTTTAGCCCATGTTTAGACAAGTCAGCACCCAAAACACCTGAGCAACAGGGACACAGGTGGAATCCCAGGGGTGTATTTTCTGTTTCCCATCCAGGTTACACTTAAAAAGGGATAATGAAGTACTCTGCTTAATGTGGAGAGGGAGTCTATTCCACAGATGGGGGAGTCTCTAGGACACAAATCTGTCCCGCCAACAAGTCCTATTGATGTCATAAACCAGGTTGAGGTTGTGCATGTGGGTTACTTGAGTGGAGCTTGACTTGCGAATATGCAGCAGTCAGTCCCACGGTCCCACCAAGGCAGGGTCTGAGATTGCTTTGTGTGCCAGACAGAGGTCACCTCTGAGGAGTCTGTATGAAACTGAGTAGAGGGACAGGGCTATCTGTGTAGGGTAGATAATATAAAACATTTCTTAAAAACATGAAACATTTGGGAATTTGTCGGCCAGGATACAACTATAGCAATTGTGATAACACTATATATTTTAAATATTTTTTGCCCTACATTTTAAAATACATGTTATTGAGATGTTGTCATTATTCCTGGTTTATTCTTGGCGTTCAAACGTAATTACCATTCTGTTTTTTTTATTTGTAAATCTAAATCCGGGTCACCACCCCTTCCTTCAATGAATACTCTATCCAACACAAAGAATATAAACTGTTTGAAGTTAATGCATTCTTTACTGAGCATATACAGGGCACTACTCAACTTCTGTTTCTTAATGTCCCTGTTATGCTCTGCTGTCCTCTCTCTCAAATGTCTTGTGGTCTTGCCCACATAACAGGTTGGACATGAGACCCACACAGCCACATAAACCACACATTTTGTGTTACAGTTACATACACCAGGACATTGCAACTTTCTGTCAGATGTTATAATTTCCACATAGGGACCATCATTGATAAACCTACATGATCTACATGCACCACATTTGTGCAATTTTGATATGTATGCTACACTCGCTCTTTATTTTTTTCCAACATTTCTTTTATATTTGTTCCTCTGCTGTATAGTATTTTTGGTCCCTTACCTAGTTTTTCTTTTAAGTCATTGTCAAAGATTTCTTCCAATAATGAACACATTTTTGTCCTTAATAGTGTTGCATCTTGGTTGTATTGTATTACCATAACATCATAACCAAGTTTTCCTTCTTGTGTGGTATTGTCTCCACTATTGCCTCCTCTCAAAATGAGAACAAACCTAGTTGCCCTAGTTTTTGTCACTTCCTTTCGTGTTGACAATAACAAATGAATAGGGTACCCCTTCTCCTTAAACATCCCAATTAGGTTTGCCATTGCTTCATTAAATTTCCTGTTATCACTCACCAGCCTCAAAAGTCTAACCATTTGTCCTTTTACTACACTTTTCCGCTGGTGGTAAGGGTGACAACTATCAAAGTGGAGAAGTGTATTTACAAATGTCTTCTTTCTCAAAATGCTGGAGGACACCTCGCCAGTATTAACATCTTTGCTCAATAGTATGTCCAAAAAATCCATTTCGTGCCTATACACCCTGTAAGTGAATCTCAAAAATCCTATGGTTGCATTTATATGTTCAATAAATTCAGTCACCTCTTCCTTATTTCCCTTCCATAGATAAGTATGTAGTCCAAAAACCTATGGTATGTTAAGATCTTGGACATTAAGTGGGATGAGAACACATATCTTTTTTTTCCCATTCTAATACTAGGTTGGCAAACACAGGTGCACATTTTCTACCCATTGCCACACCTGAAGTCTGCCTGAAATATTCCCCTTCAAACCGCAGAAAATTATTTTTTAATACTGTTTCCATTAAACCTACCAACAGATTCACTCTGAACTGTTGCATAATGCCATCCTGTGCTAAGCAATCTGAATAAAACTCTAAACCTATTTCATGTGGTATTATTGAAAATAGGTTTATCACATCCACAATAACAAACAAATAATCTTGATCAAGATTTGCCATTCTCAGCAGTTCTAAGCAGTACCATGAATCTCTTAACATGAGTTTTCATATTCAAAACTGGTTTTGAATAATAATCAATGAAGGCAGCTAGGGGTTCTGTTTTTGAGCTGCTAGCTGCCACTATCGGCCTGAATTGGGGTCTATCTGATTCTTGTGTATCTTAGGTATCCCAAATATCGATGGAATAATGGGATTTTCTACCCTAACATACTTAAATTCAGCAGCTGTTATAGAACCTTAACACAAGGCATCAAACAACAACCATAGTTTTATTAAATACAATTAAAATAGACTTCTCACTTTCGCCCAGTATGCTAAGGCATCATCTGAAATTTGATAGGAGCAAAATTATTAACTAACCTGAGAGTGTTTACAAGGCAGCTTAATTTGACATTTTTTTTCTAATAAAGATGTGAATGCTGTGACAGAGTTACACAATGGTTTGAGTGAAATGGGAACTACAATTTTGAAGTGAAAGAGCACTTTTATATCACCTAATATTCCTATAGTACACATGTTTGAACATCTATGTGAAACTGAATTTCGACATACTTCAAAAATAAGTAACCTGACACATGTTAATCTAACTAAAGAAGAAAAACAAGTTTTGAAAGAACTGTTTAGGAATAGAGACTACAGAGCAATAAAGCCTGATAAGGGGTGGGGGGTACTTATCATGAAGCACATAGATTATACATGCAAAATGTACGAACTGTTGAATTATGAAAACAGTTATGAAAGAGCATCAATAAATGAAGTGAATAGCGTGTATACTAAAATTGATATGTTTGATGCCTTGTGTCAAGGTTCTATAAAAGCTGCTGAATGTGAGTATCTTAGGGTAGAAAATCCCATTACTCCATCAATATTTGGGATACCTAAGATACACAAAAATCAGACAGAACCCCCCCCCCCCCCCCCCCCATTCAGGCCAATAGTGGCAGCTAGCGGTTCAAAAACAGAACACCTAGCAGCCTTCGTTGATTATTACTCAAAACCAGTTTTGAATACAAAAACTCATATGTTAAGAGATTCATGGCACTGCTTAGAACTGCTGAGAATGGCAAATCCTGATCAAGATTATTTGTTTGTTACTGTGGATGTGATAAACCTATTTTCAGTAATACCACATGAAATAGGTTTAGAGTTTTATTCGGCTTGCTTAGCACAGGATGGCATTATGCAGCAGTTCAGAGTGAATCTGTTGGTGGATTTAATGGAAACAGTATTAAAAATAATTTTCTGTGGTTTGAAGGAGAGTATTTCAGGCAGACTTCAGGTGTGGCAATGGGTGCAAAATGTGCACCAGTGTTTGCCAACCTGATATTAACAGAATGGGAAAAAAGATGTGTTCTCATCCCACTTTATGTCCAAGATCTTAACATACCATAGGTTTTTGGACTACATACTTATTCTATGGAAGGGAAATGAGGAAGAGGTGACTGAATTTATTGAACATATAAATGCAACCACAGTATTTTTTGAGATTCATTTACAGGGTGCATAGGCACGAAATGGATTTTTTGGACATATTATTGAGCAAAGATGTTAATACTGGTAAGCTGTCCTCCAACATTTTTAGAAAGAAGGCATATGTAAATACGCTTCTCCACTTTGATAGTTGTCACCCATACCACCAGCAGAAAAGCGTAGTAAAAGGACAAATGGCTAGATTTTCGAGGCTGGTGAGTGATAACAGGAAATTTTATGAAGTAATGGCAACCCTAATTTGGATGTTTAAGGAGAGGGGGTACCCTATTTATTTGTTATTGTCAACACGAAAGGAGGTGACAAAAAATAGGGCAACTAGATTTGTTCTCATTTTGAGCAATAGTTGAGGCAATACCACACAAGAAGGAAAACTTGGTCATGATGTTATGGTAATACAATACAACCAAGATGCAACACTATTAAGGACAAAAATGTGTTCATTATGGGAAGAAATATTTGACAATGACTTAAAAGAAAAACTAGGTAAGGGACCAAAAATACTATACAGCAGAGGAAAAAATATAAAAGAAATGTTGGAGAAAAATAAAGAAAGAGCGAGTGTAGCATACAGATCAAAAATGCACAAATGTGGTGTATGTAGATCATGTAGGTTTATCAATGATGATCCCTTTGTAGAAATTATAACATCTGACAGAAATATGCAATGCCCTGGTGTATGTAATTGTAAAATGAAATTTGTGGTTTATGTGGCTATGTGTCTCATGTCCAGTCTTTTATGTGGGCAAGACCACAAGATGTTTGAGAGAGAGGATAGCAGAGCATAACAAGGGCATTAAGAAACAGAAGCTGAGTATTGCCCTGTATATGCACAGTAAAAAATGCATTAACTTCAAAAAGTTTATATTCTTTGTGTTGGATAGATTATTCATTGAAGGAAGGGCTGGTGACCCGGATTTAAATTTACAAATAAAAGAAATAGAATGGCAATTACGTCTGAATGCCAAGAATAAACTGGGGATTAATGACAGCATCTCAATGGCATGTATTTTAAAACTTAGAACAAAAAATATTTAAAATATATATTGTTATCATCACAATTGTTATAGTTGTAGCCTGGCTGACAAATTCCCAAATGTTTCATGTTTTTAAGAAAAGTTTTATATTATATTATGTGGAATATTTTAACATTGTTTTTTAAAGAAAAATTGTGTAGGGTAGATGTTTGAGGCCCTGGATTCTCCTGGTGAGGAACCTCTGTGATCTCTCCAGCTGCTGCATGTGCTTTGTAAGGTACATGCTGAAGGGGGCATTGTACTCAATAACTGGCCTTATAAGGGAAGGATACAAGGATGTTATGACCTCCTTGTCCCTGGATGAGATACCCTTAATTATGAAGTGGGCCTTGTAGAGAGCTTTCCGTACAATGGAAGCAACTTGGTGGTCAAAAGTCAGGTTGCTATCAATCTGGATGCCCAAATCCCTCATGACTGATTGCCTGCTTAGAACATTGTTATTAATGTGATAATATGTAGGGACGTCACTCTTCCCAAAGGGGATGATGATGCATTTTTTGGCATTCGGGTTGAGGCCATGTTTCTGGCACTAGTCATTTGTTTGGGTGAAACCCTCTTGGAGGATATCCACATCACTTGGGAAATTGATGACTATGCCCAGTTTGCAGTCATCTGCAAACTTGGTGAACCATAGCCCACTGGTTTTAGCCTGCACCTCAGAGAAGTATCACAAAAAACAGAGGCCCCAAGACCAATCCCTGGGGTATGCCGCTAGTTACGGGTCTACTGCTTGAGGTGGCTTCCCCTATTTTGATGAGGTGGGTTCTACCAGTGAGCCAGCTTGCTACCCATCTGGTAACATATGGATTTGATGCCTAGTTGAGAGAGTTTATCTACTATGCCTGAGTTGGGAATAGTGTCGAAGGCTTTGGACAGGTCAAGGTAGGTGGTGTGCACCATCTTCCCCTCATCCATGGCTTTGCTGATTGTCTCAAAGAAGTCAACCAGATTTAACAGACATGACCTCCCCTTGACAAAGCCAAACTGTGTGAGCTCGAGTGTTTGGAGGTTGTCAATGTCCCTTTTAATGAGGTCCATGATCATCCATTCCATAACCTTGCCGATCAGGCTAGTTAGGCTTATGGGTCTATAATTTCCTGGATTATTGGACACTCCACCTTTGTGTAAAGGGATGACCGTGGCTCTCCTCCACTTGACTGGGACAAAGCCGGTACTCAGGGTTTGGTTGAATAAGGTGCCTAATGGTGCTGCATGTTCATGCCTGAGTTCATGTAGGTTGCAGCCTGGAATGTTATTGGGTTCCATGGAGGCTGTAGTTTTTGCCTTTGAGAAGGCAGTGATGACCTGTTTCCTAGAGATAAGGGGGAGGGGGCAGGTACTGTGGATGTCCTGATTTACTGATGGGGGACAGAAGGGTGAAATTTTCACTGAATCTGTCAGTCAGTCGGTTGGCTATATTTACTGCATTTGTGTATGTGTTGACCTTGACCACCAGTTCTGAACAGATCTGGCTGCTTCCTTTGAGATTGCGGACATATGTGAAGAAGACCTTATGATTGTCTCTAGTAGATGTGGCCAATTTGGACTCAAAGTTGGCTTTAGAGGATTTCAGTAGTGCTCTTGTTTGCTTGTTTGTAAGGAGAGATTGCTTCCAATTGTGCACCTGCTCCTTCTTGGTCCTGGACAGATTTTTTTTTCCTTTTGTTATATAGTTTATTTATTGCAGATGTCCACCAAACAGGTTTACTCTTCCTTGTGGAGGATGATTTTGTTCTATCGGGTATTCCTAATTCCATGCATCTATATAAATGTTCGTGTAGTACTTTGTTGTAGATTTGTACATTGGTGCCAGTTCCTACAGAGAGAGTGGGGCTGTGAAGCTGTTTATACCATCCCTCAGGAGGCTGCAATCAGCTTTGGAGACTTTTTTTGTTTGACACTAGCTAGAGGGGGGCCAGGGAGATGGTGACTTCGAAAATGACTGCTTTATGGTTGGATCTTACCAGGGAGCATGATACTGTAGGAGTGCTGCAGTGGTTACTCATGTTGGTTAATACCAAATCCAAGATATTAGTACCTTTTATGGGGGTTATCGACTAGCTGTTCCGAGGCATTTGCATTGACAAAATTGAGGAGCCTCTAGGGATTTGTGTTCTGACATGAGTAGTTTTTCCAGTCTATGGTTGGGTAGTTAAAGTTGCCCAGGATCAGGATAAAAGGTTGATTCTTGATAGATTTGAAGAGGTCCAGGTAGGTGGAGTGGGCATCTTGAGTCAAATTTGGGGGCCTTTAGCTAGCTATGATTTGAATAGGGGTCTTGTCAACAGTTAACTGCACCTGGAATGTCCCCTGTGTGTCATACTGTTTGACCAGCCTGGAGGTGTGTGTGTCTTTAATATATATTGAAACTTCACCTCCCTTAGCTTTTCACCCCACAGTTTGGGGTCTGACTGTATGATAGGATGAGTAGCCAGCTATGGTTGGAGTGCTCTCAGCAGCTTTGAGCCAGATTTCTGTTACTGCACAAATGTCAGCATCTTCCAAGGTTAAGAATGCTTGCAATTAGTGCAGTTTCATGTTTAGACTCCTAGTGTTTAGCAGCATGACCTTTAATTTGCGTTTTGTTGAAATTTTTATGTTGGTAGTATCTCTCTCATGACATTTCCTAAAAAAAGCACTATGGGGAGGCAAGGGCCTTTGCAAGAAGCTTGAAGGCCAAGTGAGACATATGGAGGCCATCTGTAGCAAAGCATTGTGGTCTGTTGATCATATCTTCCCAGGCTGTCAGGTACTGGAACTGCCTGAAATGACACAAGAAACTGAGCCAATTGTTAAAGTCAATCATTTTCTGTTTGTATTGAGGCATCATTCTGGGTGACGGTAGAATGCTGCTTAAAGTTATGGACATACCTGCATGGGACACATATTCAGTGAGCTCAATCATGTCTCTCTTCATATAGTCCAGGGAGGTATGTCTCAAGTTGTTTACGCCAACATGGACTATGACAGATTCATAACAGTACCTGTTGTTGAGAGACTTAAGTGCATGTGTGATATGGTGGATTCTGGCACCTGACAAACAGCTAAACGTGACTTTCTCCTTATCCAGCCTGATGAGAGGCACATATTTGTGTCTCACAATGGAGTCTCCTATTATTAATATGTTGGGTTTATGGTTAGACCTTAGTGGTTGAGAGACACAGGTATGTGGACTATGCATGATATGTGGTGTGGAGGGTTGTGGAGTTTGAGTGTGTTTTTGCCTCTGAGGTCTCCTTTGTTTGGGTTTGTTTTCATTGAGAACCTCTGCATATGATGGTGTGTGTTGTGTAGTTGTGGGTGGTGTTTGAGGTGTAGTGATTGTGTTGACCATCTTCTCAGTGCCAGATATACTGGCTTGTGAGGAAGAGACCATAAACTCTAGGTTCTTAATGTAATTTCATCTCTCACAAATTGTGTTCCTAGGTTGTAGTAGTAAATGCTTGCCCATGTACATGAGGCAGTTGCTACACTGTCTCAGGATGCCCATATTAACCAGACTGGCAGGAGAAACTGCAGTAAATTGTCCATCCATATTTGTCAGAATCTGAGGGAGAGAGGCTAGGAAGAGCTAAGGGGTAGGCCTAAAGCCCAAGTACTTAAACCAAAACTAAGAGGCTTAGAATAACACTTACAATTTTAACAGGCTAAAAACAAGCAATAATGCAGCAGAAGAGATGCAATTGAACACTTTAGAGAATAAGCAGCAGAAAAAGCAAGATGAAGTAATAGAGAAGGAGGAGGACATACAAATACTGTAAAAGCAGCTGAATTTTTTTTAAGTAAAGTGGAAATGGAGAAAGGAGGAACAGAAGATAATTCAAGGTTAAGAAACTAAGGGGGTGGCCTTCCCAAATGTCCTCTCTGTATTAGGTAGAATGAGCTAATGAGACTGGTCTGGGAGGAGTGTCCCATATTGAATTTACAGTAGGGGCAGGCAACTGCAAAGGCAATAAGTTTAAAAACAAGACAACAAAAGGATGGGAGGGTGGGAAACTATGCTACAGCTATGAGCTACTCTATTTCAGACAGAAAACGCTACAGAAATGTTTAGCACAGCAGAAAAATCAGTCAGACACTAAATGAAAGTTTTAAACAGAAAAAGGAGCAAGGATACTCTAGAGAATGCTTTTAACTGCAAACAAATCAGTTATATGATACATGCCTTGACAGGAAAATTAGAACAAAGAAACAGATGCTTAACCAATGGAGAAAATTTCCAGTTAATACCGTTCACACAGTGAAACTAGCTAAAAATCTTTACAAACAGTGAGACAGTAACAAAAGTGACTTAACAGGCCCAATAAGGCAGAAAATTGCAGTACAACAGTGCAGATTAGTTTATAGCAATAAAATACAGTAAAAAGTAGGCAGCACTGCCCTTTGGTCTCACAACAGCACCCAGAGTGTTCACCAAATTCATGGCAGTGGTAGCGGCTCACTTGAGATGACAATGATTCCGTGTGTTTCCCTGTTTGGATGACTGGCTCATTTCTGCCCCAACCAGGCATCTACTTATTCGGGCAAGAGACTCTGTTATCCAGATTTGTACAGAACTAGGCATAGCAATAAATTACAAAAAGTCACACCTGGAACCCGCTCAAACACTGGAGTTCATCGCAGCAGTTTTGGACACAAATCAGATGGTTGCAAGACTTCCATAATCCAGAGTGCTAACAATTGAATGCCAAATACACAAACTACTATAGAACAGGAAGATAGCTGTCCATCATGTCTTACAGGCTTTAGGCTCAATGGCAGCTGCTGTAGTCTTAGTCCCACTGGCAAGATTTCACATGCGACTACTACAAGGGCTTCTGGCTTCACAATGGTCAATTATCTAGCAACTGATGTCTTATCAAGTACTCACTACAAGCACTTGCAGACCAGCCCTATCATGGTGGATTCATTCAGATCAGGTATCACATGGCCATCCCTTTGTTCTCCCCCAACCTCAGTTCACGGTGATCACAGATACTTCCCCAATGGGGGGGGGGGGGAATTACCTGGGGAAAACGGTTCAAGGCCAGTTTACACATAAACGTCCTGGAGATGAGAGGAGTGTTACTAGCATTGCAGGTGTTTTAAGCTGGTATTCCTCTGGGGACAGTGGAGATTCAATCAGACAACATGTGTGTAGTCTGGTACATAAACAAACAAGGAGGAACCAGATCATACCCCCCTGTGTCAAGAAGCACTAAGAGTGTGGCAATGGGCGATCTCATCCAGCCACTTTCTTGTAACAATGCACATTCCTGCATTCCTGAAAAGTCCATTTTGATAGCAGACAAGTTGAGCAGATCCATTCTTATGCCTCATGAGTGGTCCCTCAGTGAGAAAGTAGCGGAAGAGATTTTCCACAAATGGGGCCAATGCTACTGTGACCTCTTTGCATCCCCTCTGAACAACAAATGCAGCAGCTGCTTTGCCCTTATTTCCCCAGCTGGAGACTTCCCGAGGGACTTTCTCATTCAAGATTAGCCTCCCGGTCTGCTTTATGCTTTTCTTCCCACCCCCTCAACCCCCAGATTTCTCCAAAAAGCAAACCAGTTGAAGAGAACAGTAATTCTCATTGCTCCATTTTGGCCTTGGCAAGTGTGTGTGTTCCCTTCCTTTGGCCTCATTTATGGAAAGAACCCTGGATTCAGAAAACCACTCCAGACTTTTTGTCACATCCGACAGGAATGATTCATCACAATCTGTCCAACCTCAAGCTGACAGCTTGGTTTCTCCAATTCCATTTATAGTCAGATAACATATGCTGTCCTCCCCAGTTCATCATATGTTGATAACATCCCATAAGCAATCCACTCAAAAGCTGTATAGGAGCAAATGAAGGAGGTTTCTAATCTGGACTCAAAAACATGACATAAATCCTTATACAGCTCCTGTTCACTCCATTCTAGAATTTTAGCTCACCTTTTTGATAATGGAAGAGTGGCCTCTGCTTTCAAAGTGCAATTAGCAGCTATCTCTGTTTTTCACATTGGAAATGATAACTTGTCTTTAATTTCAAACAAGCTTTGCAGGACTTTCTTGAAAGGGACTTTATTACTAAGGCCACCACACAAAGAATTTTCTCCTCCTTGGGACCTTAACTCTGTGCTACATTTTATAGTTCAATCCCCATTTGAACCTGCAGAGACATATGATATACAATTTTTGTCTTGGAAAACCATTTTCCTAGTAGCTATTACTTCAGCTGGAAGAATATCAGAAATTCAGGCCTTATCCTCCCTGCCCCCATACCTGATTTTTCATAAAGACAGGGTTTCCTTGTGCACCAACCCTTCCTTTTTACCTAAAGGTGTTTCTGAGACTACTATCACTCAAACCATTAACTTGCCCGTCTTCTTTCCTAACTTCACTAATAAAGGAGAATACGTACTGCATCTGTTGGTTGTCCGTAGACAATTATGTTTTTATCTGCACAGGACAAAAGAATATAGGAAGGCAGATCAATTGTTCATTTCTTTTTCTGGTCCTAGAAAGGGATGACTAGTGTCCAAGGTTACTCTAGTGAAATGGCTATCTGATTGCATTATGTTCATCTACACCAGACAAGGTGTAGCTTTTCCTAGACCTGTTTGGGCTCATTTAACCAGGGCCATGGGAACTTCAGCAGTTTTTCAGAGTAATGCATCCATGGATGAAATTTGTGCAGCAGCCACTTGGACAAATCACCATACCTTTATCACTCATTGCAAGTTAGATTTGGTCTCCAGGGGAAGAACCTCCTTTGGTTTGATGGTTCTGAGGAATATTATTCTGTGAGTTCACCCAGGATGATGGTAGCTGGGGACTCTGTCCCAATATGTGAGGGTGAAATGAAAAATTGATAGTATCAGATAAAGAAATTACATATTGACCATAACATTCCATCTGTATTGTTGATTTTGCATTTCTCCTCACAACCCCTCCCTCCAAGCCCCCAACCTGTTGTTTCTGGTAGAACAGGAAGTATAATTTATGGCTCTTTTTAGCTTTTCCATACTGCAGAAATGGTCTCCTTACAATTACAATCACATAATATAAAGATTTCTTTACATTTTCTTTCCTTCTAGGAGTAATCCTAGCAAACAAGATATGAGGTAACAAGTAGAGGTGCTTTGTGGGTAAGGAGAGGTGTCCAAGAGCTTTTTGGTTGCCACAGGCTTAGTAAGAGCCAAGTCAGATCCGATGGTTCAGATCCGAACTCATATGTGAGGAGAAATGAAAAGTTAACAATACGTCTGGAACATTATGTTAAGTTCATAACTTCTTTTTTTTTTTCCTCTGTGCATTCTGTCTTCTAACTCTGCCATTTTTTGAAAAAGCTCTTCTTTAGAACCCTTTTCATTTCATCCTCTGATTTTTGTAGTTTTATCAGTTCTTCTTAATAGCTAATTAAAGCTTATTCTGTTCTTCCATAAGTTAATATACTCCTTCAATACTTAATATATTTTAATGACCTCTGAGTAAGTTTGATTTATTTTTCCTTTAAATTACTGGAAACCATCTCTTGTACCAAAGCTGAAGCTTAAACTGCTTTTTGCTGAACAACTGCAGGAAACCTCCCAGACAGTGTTTTCTCTTCACCTTTTCTGGCTGATTTTCTTTCAAGTTCTCTAATTTTTTTTTCTTTGCTGGCATCTAGGCAGTATACTTAATAGCCAATAACTACATTTTACTAAAGGTGACACTAATACAGGCTATTTCTCAGTTTCTTTTTTTTTCACACTAAAAGAGCTTAAATTAAGCTGATGATCCGTATGCAGCCATCTTGGAAGCCCCTATAGTGAGGTTAAAATTTCTTCAAATATAATGCTTAACATATTATTTAAGTCATTTCTGTACTGAAGCAACTCTTTACATTCCCAAAATACATGCTCTCAAGAATTTCGTTATGTGACTTCACATTGCCTACACATGCTTCCTGTCTAAGGGAACTTTTTATCAAGTCTTGTGGGATAAAGAAATGGTTCTGCAAACATTTTCATGCAAAATTCTCAATTTTCTTGATTTAGTTGCATATTTAGGATTAAGACATATTCCCTTATCTGACCATCTGTAATACTGACTTGTGGGTTAACAAAATTGCTATAAAACCTATGCATATCTTCCTTGAAGTCTAACATTATACTTAAATATGCAAGTTGATTGGAGTTCAATAACCCAAACGTTTACTTCCAAGATGGCTTGCACATTAAGTAACATTTTAATTCTAGCTCTCCCAGTGTAAAAACAGAAACTCAGCAGAGAAGACCAGTGGAATTTTATGTTTCTGGGAAAATTTCAGTAACTCACTGATAAGTGCACTGTCTGGATGCCAGGAAAAGAGAAATATAGAGGCCCTGAAGGAAAATCAGCTACAAAAGGTGAGGAAAAAACACTGACTGGGAAAAGTGTTGATCAATATGTATGTATACCTTTAAGAAACATTTAGGGGCTCCCACAAGTGTATAAAAACTGAGCACGTATGAGCCTGACTACCATTTTGTAGTAAGCTGTTGAGATGTAAGCATGCTTGTCTGTGTAGTTTGTGAGTTAATTGTTAATCAGTTTGTTTATATGTTGTACTGCTGCTATCCATCCTGATATGTTTCTATGTAATAAAGCATATAAACAAACTACCCCACCTGTTTGTCTTTACCTGTAAAACAAGATGAGCAACATGGTGTCAGAATGGGATCCAGATTCAGGACCTAGAGGCACTCAGTTAATGGTGGAGGAATATAGAGGAGTGGATCATCCCTACTGTACGTATAACTTGCAAAAACAGGTCAGAAATAAATTTCAGGTATCAAAGCTTACTTAAATGATTTCTTATTCACAAAATATAAAATAAAGCACTCAAAATGCTCTAAACAAATTTCTAGTAAAACAAAATGTCCGAAACTGCGGCGTATTGATTAAGATATTCAAAATAACTACGGAAAATGTTTGAAATAAAGTCTAAATCTCATAAAATATATAAAATAATGAAAATGACCGCATTTTTTGAAGCAGCTCATATCACATGCTTTTCATATAAATTAAAGCTATTCAAGATATCCAAAGTGTATGAAGTGTTCGCCAAATCTGTACACTATTACAGTGCACTTATTTCACAAAATACAGCCATTTCAAGGCATATTTTGCAAAGTACAGTATTTCAAAGAGTTTATTGTGCATTTGAATGTTATTACAAGTACTGGCTGTGTGGACATGCTTGTATATAATTACAAGGGCCATATTTTCAGTAGTTTGGGCATACTTTGTTGGCATGGCTGAATGATTTTGAAAACCAGGTCCACTTGTCTTTGATAATAATATTGCAGAGAATTGGAGAGTGATTGAGCAAGAGTATGATATTTTTATACAAGCTGCATTTTCTGATAAAGATGACCATACAAAGGTATTTATTCTGCTTAATTTAGCTGTTTCAGAAGCCATAGAAAGAGAGCATTCATTTGTGTATGCACCTGCTGTATTTGCAGGAGATGGGGAAAACCGTCATATATTGGTACCAGCTAAGTCAAAGGAAGACCCTGAGTGCTTATAACATACATTTAGAGAAATGTGTAAACCCCAGACAAATATTACAATAGAAAGACACTTATTTTACACAAGAGATCAAAAGCCTGGCAAAATCTTTGCAGCATATATAACTGATTTGATAAACAAAGCTAAAATGTGCAGATTTGGTGATTTAAGGGATGAGTTCATAAAAGACAGGCTTATGTGTGGTATTAAAGATGATGCTGTGAGAAAGATTTTGCTTTATGACAGTGATTTAACTTTGAATAAGGCCATTGAGATTTGTGAGATATATGAGCTTACAGAAAAGCACACAAATATGCTTACAAATGAGAAATGCACTTTTTCTGTATCTTCTAAGGCCAATGTTGATAGTATGCAGTATGTGGTTTAAAGGAAAAGGCCAAGCACATGGCAGCAACTGTGAGGTGAGCCCTGTAACAGTCACTGGGAAACCCTGTACCTTGCTAGCAAATTCCAGAATGCATACAGTCTCAGTGAAACACTAGGGTGAGTCAGCAAACAACCATAAGCTTGAAGGCACATGTTCACATAGCCTTATAATCAACTGTCATAATTGTGGTGGAAATCATGAGTCTAAAAGAGAAAAGTCCTTAACTTTTGGTCAGCAATGCCACAAATGTAAAAAGTGGAATAATTTCCAAAGATTTTATAAATCAAAAGTGGTTCATTCTTTTATTAAAAGAGAACATTCAAAGGGACAAGTTGATCAATTAGAAAGCTAAGACCCTACTTTTTATGTTGATGGTGTGTCGGTGCTTAATGAAACAGTCAGTGCAGTAGATTTATGGGCAAAGAATGAAGTATTTTGTACTGTTTGGATAAATGGAAGACCCATAGAGCTCAAAGTTGATACAGGTTCAAAGTGCAATGCTGTGTTAGCAGAAACATTTGCTAGAGTATGTGCTGATGAGAAACTTGATTTGGTAAAGTGTGCAATGCTTGTTGCTTATGGTGGTGAAGAAATTCAAACTGAAGGCTCAGTAGTGCTTTCATGTTACTGTGCTGGAAACAACTATGACTTGCAGTTTTATGTGGTCAAAAGGTACGGTCAGTCATTATTAGGCCTCAGAGACAATTTGAAAATGGGACTGGTTTCATTTAATAAGGAAGTCCACCATGTTAGTTTGAATGACCACTATTCTAAAGATTTCAACTAATTATTTGTCTTTTTCTCTGCACTACTCTGTTGACATCATTGATTTTTTAGACATTACTGTGAGCAAAGATATGTTAGGTAACAGGTCCACTAAAATATATAGGAAACCATGCAGGAAAAATAACATCTTACATCGTTCTAGTATGCATCCATCCCACGTTACTAGGAACATGGTTAAAATCAGGTTCTTAGGTGCATGAGATTGCATACTAATGCTGACTCTTTAGAGCAAGCTTTAACAGCGCTAAAGGCAGATCTATTGAAGAGGAGCTATAAGAGCAGTGAGATAGATAAGGAAATTAGAGAACTGAATACATCGGTTGGTGTCAAAGTAAAACCTTACTTCTCTGACAGCTCCTCAAGTATAATGAGAGACACAGAGGCTAACAGCAACAAGGGTGTAAATAGGGTCTGCTTGACCTATTCAGCAGAGGTTAATAAAGTGTGTGAAGTCATAAAGAAAAATTGGTCTATCCTGTTGACTGATCCCTCTGTCAGTGAACATATAGAACAATTTCCTAAGTTTTGTTTTAAAAATACCAAGACCTTAAAATAGCGACTCTGTTATATGCACACTGAACCATACAGGCACCTCACCTCCCAGCGTAAGGGCACTCATGCATGCCGGTCTTGCAAGGCATGCAGTTATATATGGTCTACACACTTGATTATGCATCCATTAAGTATGGAACCTATGCATCTGTCCTTTTATGCAGATTGTTGTACAAAAAAATTGGTCTATATGGCTAAGTATAATGTATGTCCTGTTTAAGGACAGGATTCTGCAGCATCAGAGTGATATATGAAATAATAAATTAACAAATGCATTAGTGAAACATGTATCTGAAGCTGTTATGAGTCACAGCTTTAAGTTCTTGGTACTACAGAAATTAAATGAAAGTTTAAGGGAAGGGGATTTGAGTAATGAGACTGAATTTGCTGAGTTAAAATGGATTGTCATCTTTAAAGAATATGTGCCACCTGGTTTGAATAGTGCTGCTGCTTTAAAGCCTCTCCTAAAGAAGAGAGGCTTAGTTCACTGATAAGTGTTAACACCCAACAGTTTTAATTGGTTTTAATTAACTGGAAGTTTTTTGTATTTAAAGGCCTGCTTTTTCATACTGTTTGTTAAGGTCTGAAGAAGCGAGCAATCGTGAAAGCGCTTACCTGTTTTTATTTGTTTTTATCTGTTTTTTGGAATTAAAAGTGTTCTTACTCTCAGCATTGGGCATCTTTTTGTTTACTGGACTTTGTTTTTGGATATCCTAGATTCCACTATATTCTTTTGCTGCTGCAAGGAGCATAATTTAGGTGGAATTGGAAACATTTGCACATGGTGTCCGAGCTTGTATTGCAATATCATACCTGTGAGAAAGACAATCTCATAGTGAGTTATCCAGTGTTCCAGTTCCAGAGGATGTTCCAGTAAATATCCCTGTTCCTGAGAGGAATCCCAAAACTCCAGAATCTGTTTTTCACCAATGACTGTCCCTGTTGCTAAACCCAGTCCTGATTGCTATATCACTAGATTAGGTTGCATTTCTAGACCATGTTTGAGATACACAGCAACTTGAACATAGGAGTTGTGTCTTTTTCTTATTTTCTGTACAATTGCGTGTCTCTTTTTTTCAAATGTCATTATATCATTGGCAGTTCATTAAAGAGGGAGGATATAGATCAATGTGTGTGTATACCTTTAAGAAACTTTCTGGAGGCTTCAACAAGTGTATAAATACTGAGCATGTGCAAGCCTGACTTCCATTTTGTAGTAAGCTGTTGAGATGTATGCATGCATGTCAATGTAGTCTGTCAGTTAATCAGTTTGTTTATATTTTGTACTGCTGCTATCCATCCTGATGTGTTTCTATGTAATAAAGTGGAGAAATTAATTACCCCGCCTGTTTGTCTTTACTTGTAAAATAAGACGAGCGACAAAAAGTACTGCAGATGTTCAGCAAAAAACAATGGAATCTCCAGACATGGTTTCCAGTAACCTAGTGGAAAACATAAGACAGCTGCACACAGACCTGATTAAAATAAATGAAACCCTGATGGAGTATATCTATTCAAACAACAAAAAACTGGAAAAAATGGAATAAGCTTTAAACATATATTCAGATGAGGTAATAAAACTGCAAAAATCAGAGGTAGACATGAAGAAAAGGCAGACTGAATATGAGACTGTTCAAGAAGAGATGTTTCAAAAAATCATAGAATTAGAGGACAGAGCACATAGGGAAAACCTGATATTTTCAGCTGTACCAGGGAAGCTGGAAGGAGCAGACTATATTAATTTTATGAAAGTACAAATAAGTAACTGGACTGGTATTCCACTGCAGGAATTGTTAATTGAAAGGGTACATGGTATATATGCTCCAAACCTGGCTAGGATAGTAAAGATGCAATCCTACCAGCAGAAGGAGTTGATTCTGACAAAACTGTGGCAGAGGGACAAAGTACTAAAAGTGGGAGACAGCAGAGTGTTTGTGGAGAATTACTCATTGTACACCAGGCAGAAGAGGAGTAAATTTATTCCACTATTCAGGGGTTGCCGAGATATAGGAGTGAGATTTAAACTGCTGTACCCAGTTATCTTCAAAATATTCTTCCTTGGAGGGACAAAATAATTTTTTGATGAAGTACATGCTAAGGAGGAAATACAAAAGTTTGTCTGACAAAAAGTGAGCTGTGAAACAGGAAGAGATTCTGCTTCTTGTTGTTCTGGTAATAAACATCACAGAGAGACTGTAGCTGTGAAACCTTTTCCACTGTTTTAATGGAAAATGTTGGAGAGAAGGAAGAGAGCACGAGAGCTGACTAGAAGAATCAAGAGTATGCTGGAAATTAAGTAGAGACAGGATTTGGGAGCTGGAGATGAACAGTAATAAAACCAGTAACTTAATGTGGGATTAAAGTGCAATGATTATATTTGTGAAACATGACAGAACAAGAAAATCTGAAAATATTGGACTTTTTCAGAATTTGTTGGACTTATGGGGAACTCTAAAGTATATGCTCTACGTTATGTCATTAATGTTCAGAAAAGTGCTTTGGGGAGCGGAAAAGAGGGGAGAAAGTTAACTGTAAGTAAAGAAAATATGTGCTCTTAATAGTGCTATTTTTGTGGTGTATGGTTTTCTTTGCATGCTATAAAGCAAAGTTTTCTCAGTTATTTTTAAGTGTAATGGGGATTATAAATAGGTGCCGCTGTTCCTTTTTCCCCTTTCTTTCTCCCTTCTCCCTTTCTTCTCATTCAGTTTTAAGAAATGTAGGCACTGTAATGTAAAAACAAAGCCTGGTTACATGCAATGTAAAAAAAAGCTTGGTTAAAAAGCATGATAAAAGAAAAATTTATGTGCTTTTTCTCATTTTTACATGGAGGAATGACTAGATTAAGGACCTTAGACTGATTTAGCAACATGTTTTAAGAGAAATTAAGTAAATGAAAAAGAATATTGAATATTATGAGGCTTTTTCTAGCAAATGAGGGTATGCTTAGTAGCAGTTTTGTATCTGGCCCTCATGTCTCCATGGAAGCAATCTGATAAAGAGAAATTGACTGTCTGGTTCTCGTGTCTCCGTAAAGACAATCTAATAATGAGAAATTGGCTGCCTGGTTCTCATTCTCCATGGGGACAATCTGATAAAGAGAAATTGGTTACAGCCTGGTGGAGAGTGATTGGCTGGAGAAAAAAAAAGAGAAGAGAAACTGGCTATGAGATAATATTCCCTGAAAGCATTCAAAGGTTTTCCCAGCTGGGAGAGCTATTCCTTTAGGTTAACTCAGGTCTATGAGTGTGGCTATCAGTTTGGGACATTTGTTCCTATTTTTTTCTGAGGGATTTCAATAAAACAAAAAGTTTTGTAAGATGTAACATAGGCTCAAATGGATATTTCAAGAAGCAAATATATAAAAGTTCAACCTTCCTATGTATGCATGTAATACAAAAGCTGGAGCTAGACATTTAACAAAAAAGGTGTTATACATAAAATAAAATAACTTTTTAATGCAATTATGCTTTCTATAATGTCTTTAAATGTCAATGGTCTCACAAATGAATGCAAAAAAGGAAAGAATAGTGGATTATATTAATACATGTGGGGTGCAAATAGCTATCTTAAAGTAGACACACTTTGAAAGAACTGAACATGTAAATTTGATAAAGAAAGGTTTTCCGGATGGTTATTTTGGGACTAAGGAAAAGAAGAGTAATTATATTAATTGCAAGAGGAGCTCCAATAGTGATAAAGAGGATAAAAAGATAATAATGGTAGATATGTAGTGCTAAGGGGCTACTGACAAGGGAGGACGATTACACTGGCATGCATTTATATTTTCATTGAAGACTGCTATAATGAAGCTTAAGAAAATTCTGGTAGAAATAATCAGTTTTCAGCAAGGAATGTTACTTATAGGTGGGGACTGGAATTTGATTTGCAGCAGTAAAGATGTGTCTGAGCAGCCCAGAAGGGAAAGTATAACAAAGGAAGGTACATTTTTGAAGAAATGTTTGAATATACTTGGCATGGAATATGTGAATTCAGTAATAGGACTTCAGAGTGAATTTACATATTCTGCCTCAAGATATAAAAACTGGGCTAGGCTAGACAGAATCTACATTTCACAGGAACATGTGCATTTAATTGAAGGTCTTGATATGTACCCAATAACTATTTCAGATCATGTGTCAATAATAACTAAAATAAAAACACATGGTAATGAAACAAAAATGAGACACTGGCACTTTCCCACCTGTCTGTTGAAAAGAGAGTAATTTAAGGAATGGGTAGTGGAAATTATTCAGGAGCTACTTCAGAGGATAGAAATTACTTCTGAAAATATAGCTAGGAAGTGAGATAGAATTAAGATGGAATTTAAATATAGGTTGGAAATAAATGAAAAGGAGTTATGGTTAAGAAGTAACAAGAATTATTTAGAGGGACTGACAAATATTAAAGTATTGCAGAATAGGGGGAATCTCACAGAATGAGAAGATGATCAACTACAGAATGCTAAGCAGAAAATAAGGGATTACCTTGATAATATGCACAAGATTTGAAAGAGTGCTGTTAAGCAACAGTTTTTTGATAATAACACTAGAGCACAAAAACTTTTAGCACAATGACTCGGGCAACAGAAAGTAGAAAGGGGATGTTGCCAAGCTTAGGGAGCCTATAACAAGGAAGGTAAGAGATCCCGTAGAGGTATTAGAAATATTTCAGAAATTCTCTGCTAGTCTATAAAAAGCAGAGAAATATGGAAATCAAGAAAAGATACAAATGGAAATGTTTATGGAAGAATTAAATATGCCAAGGTCAGAGGTAGATGAGGCTCAATTACTAATGGTTAGGATAGGAGGAGATGAGATAAAAATTGTGATGTATGACCAATCTACAGGAAAGTCCTCAGGGATAGATGGTATTCCTGTGGAAGTTTGGAAGCTAGGAGGTAAAAAAACTGATAAGAAATTTTAAGATTTTTAACAGTATTTTAAGAGGAGGGGAAGAACCAACATCCTGGAAGAAAGCAGTGGTACATGTAATACCTAAAGAGGGTAAAGATCCATCAGATCCAGCTTCATACATGCCCATTTCAATATTAAACCACAATTATAAAGTGTTCATTTCTATAATAGCTAAAAGAATGGCAAAAGTAATGCCAAAATTGATAGATATGGATCAGTGTGGTTTTGTGGAGGGAAGGCAAACAGCTGACAACATTAACAGAACATTGATGATCCAGAGGGAAGCAGAATATAAGAAAATACCATTGTTGTTGGTGCGTCTTCATGCAGAGAAAGCATTTGACAGAGTAAGCTGGGACTTTATGAGCAAGGCAATGGAAACATTTGCATTTCTTGATAAAATATAAAGTTGATTAGGAACATATATGAGGGATTGGGGTCCATTGTGATCATTTCTGCTTGAGCAGAAGAACCAGGCAGGGGTGTCCTCTTTCCCCTTTGTTGTTTGCATTATATTTAGAACCATTGGCAAATAAAATAAGGGACTTAGAAATTCAAGGATATAATTGGTATGGTAGTCAAGAAAAGTTGGCTATATTTGCAGATGATATTATATTATACCTGACAAAACCAAAAAGAAACATTACAGTGTTGTAGAAGAGACCATTTCAGATCTTTTTGGGATACAAAATTAATGAAGCTAAAACAAAGGCAATGGTGGTAAATTATGTACCCACATATGAACTGGTTGAGGAATATCCATATTTATGTTGACATGATAAAATGAAGTATTTAGGAGTATGTATTAAAAATTATTCCTTTGTGGTAGCTAAGGATATGTAGGAGGATGTAGGAAGAGACTAAACAAAAGATAATACAAAAACTGAGAAACTGGAAGCTGTCTTATATGGATATGGAAAGGAAGATACAAGCAGTTAAAATGTTTTTAGTCCCTTTAGTCTTGTACACTGGTTAGGCCTATTTTTATCAACCAGAGGAGAAGGTGTGGATAACAATTAATAAAGAGCTGAAGAATTTTACCTGGGTGGAGGAGATGGCAAGAGTCAAGTGGGATAAGCTTATTCTTCCAATAGAACACGGCAGATTGGGCTTACCTGATTTGAAGGGGTGTTTCAGAGCAGAGTTATGGCTCCTATACATAGCACAAGCAGAGACCTGTAGTTCAAAGTGGAAAGGGATGATGATGATGAAACGGGTGGGGAGGACCTCAAGAAGCAAGGATAAACTAGGAGTTTGGATGCAGATCTGTAAGGAGAATAACAATAACCATACAGAATATTATATCCATAAAGTAGCAGAAAGTATTCTAAGAACTAAGCCAACACTGGAATGGAGAAAGGAGATTCTTCCAGTAGGGATGACTACAATTAGGGATACTGACAATAGGCAAGAGGGAGCTAGAATTTATTGGAAAAAATGGCAAAAGAACCAAGGAACTGGGAGCAAATAATTAGAGAGGGAAAGGTAATAAAATGGGAAGACTGCAGGCTAGAGATTGCCTTCCCTATCAATGATTGATATCAGAGTATAGGCAAAGAGAAAGAATTAGGAGGGAGCCTAAGCAAAAGATCAGCACTGGTAGAGTTTTTAGTAGAATCTAAAAGAGAAGCTGCTGCTAAAAAGGCATCTCCTTTGCCTGTAATAGATTCAGAAAAACAGCTTCTAAAGTTACCTTAGCTAAATGGTTAATGGATATCAGTTCATATGTTTATTGTCTACGAGGTCTGTCTTTACCAAGACCTCCTAAAGCTCACTGTTCTAGATCTATGGCTGCATTTTTCTGCATTTTGGGCTAGAGCCTTTATTGATATTTGCGCTATAGTCACTTGGTCCAATCCTCACACTTTTATTGCTTGTTACAAGTTGGACTTCATTTCCAGAAATAGGGCTGAATTTGATTTTGTGGTACTCCAGAACATGCTTCCATGAGGGCCACCCAGTGTTATTGTAGCTGGGGACTCTGTATAGAAGAGTTTCAGTCCCTAAATCTCTAGTTAATCACTATATATTAATCAGATTAGACAAAATTAGTAGAAGTAGCGAATGTAGACTTGTCTTAAGTAAAAAAAAATAATAATAATAAAAAATATATAATTGTACAGAATTACTAAGTATTCAAAAGTATCCTAGCAAGGCAGGTGGTCTGTTTCCAGTCGAAAATCCTTTATTAAGTACACAGAAAAGTGATCCAAGTAAAACTAAAATAGAGTAATAGTTTCCTCACAAGCTATCTAAATATATATATACTTTTTATCAGGCAAGGGAGTAGTTTATTGTGCTGCAAAACAAAGTGTTATTGGTACACATGTTAAATTCACATCCCTTCCCCCATTAGTGTGACATTCAAGCTGGTCCTGCCCTACATAGTAGCTGTCATAATAATATAACCCTTATGAACTTTAAATAAAATTTATAATGATGTGGTACCTCTTATTTAACCATATTATTAAGTAGATTATTAAGTCTGTGATTTTATCCAAGCCAATATACTACATGTTTGGAAATATATCAACCTTGTCCATTTGGCAATCAAAAAACATATATAAATATATACATATACACTTTGTATGTAAAAAATCAATTGTAAAAATCATATTCTAGTTTTATAACCTATTGTTAACAAAGATCACTTTCGTCCTTCTAGACTTCTTCAGGTCTGTGTACAAGAACCCTAAAAACTATCTATAAAAATATATATAGTTGTATAATTAGTATTGTTATTACACATCATTTTGAATAAAGTGGAAAAAAGGGACCCAGAAAAAGAAAAAATAATAAGAATAAATGTATGATGATGGAAACAAAATATACACTTAAATTACAACTGATTTAAAATGGTATTTAAAACCAACTGGTAGAATAAAATAAAGTAAAATTAGTCATGTAAACAATGTGGTAATTTCTAAGTTCCAGTGCACTTTTAATTGAACAGTAGTAGTTTAGTCCAGGCTTCCTAAAAGAGTTCATCTTTAATTGCCACATAAGTTCATGTTTCTCCAGAATATTCAGGATGTCTCCTTCAAGATCACCCATGTCTATGTGATCCAGGATCTGGAACTTAAAACCTGTGTGTCTTTTATGAAGAGAGAGGTATTTGGTATAGGTTCATAGGTAGGTACTAGGCTATCTGCCTGTAGGCATTTATAAGCCTAGCCAGAATGTGTTGGCTTTCGCCTCCCCCCTTAGATTAGTTCCCTGTGCCTCAATCCAGCAGAGCCACTGAAGTGATCCCCAAGGTAAACTTTCTGTTTCCCATCCACTCGTCAAGATTTCTTTTGAAGAGTGTTAGTGAGGAGCTCTGCCTAATGTAGATTGGGATCTTGTTATTAAGCATGGGAAGTCTCTGGGACAGGAATCTATCCCTCCAGCACGTCCTATTTATTGTTGTGATGAGGTTTAGGTCCCAAGAGTGTGTGGCTCGCAAGGATAAGGTTTTCTTTAGGTGGAGCATGTCCATCAATTCTGGGTTGGACATGGCCTTGTATGTCAGGCAGAGAGCACCTCTGAGTAGGCGGTATGCAACTGAGTACAGCTGTAATTTCTTCAGTTGAACTACATAGGGCATCTGTTTGAGGCCAGTGATCCTCTTGGTCAGGTACTTCTGTGGTCTTTCCAGCTGTTTCAGGTGTCTTGTAAGGTACATCCCAAATGGGGCGTTGTACTTTATGATGGGTCTGATGAGTGATGAGTAGAGGGGCACAATGACCTCTTTTGATCTGGATGCGAACCCTTTTGTGATTAGGTGGGCCACGTAGAAGGATTTTCTAACCACTTTGGCAATGTGATTATCAAAGGTGAGATTACTATCTACTTGGGTCTCTAAATCCCTTATTACGTCTTCCGTATTTAGGGGACTACCACCTCTGTGGTAGTTTGTGGGTACTTTGTTTTTTTCCAAAGGGGATGACTATGCACTTTTTGGCATTTAGCTTGAGGCCATGATTTTGACATCAGGTATCTGTCTCAGTGAGACCCTTTTGGAGGATGTCTGTGTTAGCCGGAGAGTCAATTATAGCCCCTAGTTTGCAGTCATCTGCGAACTTGGTCAGCCATAGTCCTCCTGTGCTTGCCTGTAATTCTGAGAAGTATATGCCAAACAGGAGGGGTCCTAGGACTGAGCCCTGGGGAACTCCACTTGTAACTGATTTAGAGTCGGACGTAGCTCCCACAACTCTCACCATGTGGGTTCTGTCCATGAGCCAGTTGGCAACCCATCTTGTGATGTAGGAGTTTATGTTCAGGCTGGTGAGCTTGTCTATAATACCAGAATGGGGAATGGTGTTGAAGGCCTTTGCGAGGTCTAGGTAGGCTGTGTGTACCACCTTTCCCTCATCTATAGCCTTGGTAACTGTCTCAAAAAAGTCCACCAGGTTTAGTAGGCATGATCTGACCTTGACAAAGCCGAACTGGGTAGGGTGCAGTGTTTGGAGGTTCCCAATGTCTCTGTTAATGAGTTCCATAATGATGCGCTCCACAGCCTTGCAGACCAAGCTAGTCAGGCTTATAGGGCAATAGTTCCCAGGGTCTGTTGTGGCTCCACCTTTGTGGAGTGGAATAACTGCTGCTGTGCACCACTCTATGGGTACGTAGCCTGTGGAGAGGCTGAGTTTGAACAGTGTGTTTAGGTGAGGGGTTAGTTCGTCTTTGAGCTTGTGTAGGATGCAGCCTGGGACACCGTCCGGTCCCATTGATGCTGTGTTTTTGGCTTTGGAGAGGGCTGTTTTAACATGAGTGTCTGTGATTTCAGGGACTCTACATTCTTCTGGTATGGTTATAAGCCCTCTTGGGGGTGAGAGGGGGGTGAAGTTTGCACTGAACCTGTCTGCCAGGATGTTGGCGATATTGGTCGGTTCAGTGTATTTTATGCCATTCTGCACTAACTCAGAGCAGATATGAGCATTGCCACTTAGATTATTGACATAGCTTAAGAATGCCTTGTGGTTATGTTTGGAGTCCTTGGCAATTTTTCTTTCAAAGCTCGCCTTGGATGATTTTATGAGGGATCGTAGTTTCTTGCTGATACTGATCAGGGATGTCTTCCCTTCTTGGGATTTTACTCTTTTCTGTATTAGTTTCCTCCTTCTTTTGTATAGCTTGTTTATGGCAGGAGTCCATCAGACTGGTTTCCTTTTCTTGGAGGAGTGAGTCTTGCTTTTGCTTGGGATGGCATGATCCATGCATTCTTGTAGGTGCCCGTAGAATGCATTAGTAAACGATTTTGCAGCTTGGACAGTGTTATCTTCCCTTCCCACACAATAAAGATGTCATCAATAAAACGTAAATAGCATGTGATATGGTGCATGTAGTCTGTGTTGTTTAAATAGTGCTCCCTCACAATTACTGTATAACAGCAGCTATGGAGTATTTTAAGAAACATAATCAAGGTACACAGGCACAACTGCAAAAGTTAAACAAGCTCATTAATCTTGTACTAGACTACAATTTCTTTACTTTCAATGGCAAACACTACAAACAAAAAACTAGTATAGCAATGGGGGCTGCCATGGCTCCCAGCATAGCTAACATAGCCCTGGGCAAGTGGGAGGAGGACTTTGCTTTAAACAACACAGACTACATGCAGCATATAACATGCTGGTTACATTTTATTGACATCTTTATTGTGTGGGAAGGTGACACCTTGCGGCTTGGAGACTTTATCACTTACCTCAATCAAACATCCCCCTTCCTGAAGTTTACCTCTTCCCATAACTATACTTCAACCACTTTCTTAGATATGCAGATTTCCAGGGACACCAACAAAAACAGAATCACCACTGATCAATTCTAAAAAACAACGAGGGTTAACTTATTACTCCACAGTAAAAGTCTACATCCTACAAAAAAACAAGTATAATGTAGTGAAGTCCCAAGGTTATAAATTAGTTAGAATTACCACAGAGACAGAACCATTTTTGAGAAACCTGAACTTAGAAAATTATTTTCTAGTGAGAGGCAATGAAAGTTAGATGTTAAAAAACATTGTGGAACCCATTATAGAACTGAAAAGGACTGAAGCACATTCACTCAACCTCCCCAGTAGGATAATGTTAAGAAATTCCACAGAGAATAACAAATGCAAAAATAGCTGCATCCTGACATACACTTTGGATTATCACAGTTTAAAAATGTTATTGAAGAAAACTGGGACATTGTCACAGAAAACCCCTTTCTGATTAACATCTTAGGTGAAGCCCCATCCTTTGTTTATAGGAAGGCCAGGAACATTAGAAGTTTTGTTGAATTTAAACCTAGACCATATGAGAGAAACACTAAAAGATGTGAAACTAATTGTACATTTTGTATATTTATACAGCAAGGTGATAGTTTGTATTGCCCTTATTTAAAGAAAATCAGTAAGACCAAAGCAGGGGTGACTGTAACACTACAAAAGTAATTTACAGGGCACAGTGCAATGAATGTGATGTATTCTATGTGGGCAAGACTGTAAATAAACTCAAGCGTAGGATTTCATGTCATCTGTCAGAAATCCGCTCTGGATGTTAAAATAATGCACTAGCCAAACACCTTTATCTTCATAAAAGACACACAAATTTTAAGTTCCAGATCCTGGATCACATAGACATGGGTGATCTTGAAGGAGACATCCCGAATATTCTGGAGAAACATGAACTCATGTGGTAATTAAAGCTGAACTCTTTTAGGAAGCCTGGACTAAACTACTACTGTTCAATTAAAAGTGCACTGGAACTTAAAAAATTGCCACATTGTTTACATGACTAATTTTATTTTATTCTACAAGTTGGTTTTAAATATCATTTTAAATCAGTTGTAATTTAAGTGTATATTTTGTTTCCATCATCATACATTTTTTCTTCTTATTATTTTTTTTCTTTTTCTGGGTCTCTTTTTTTCCACTTTATTCAAAATGATGTGTAATAACAATACTAACTAATTATACAATTATATATATTTTTATAGATAGTTTTTAGAGTTCTTGTACACAGATCTGAAGAAGTCTAGAAGGACGAAAGCGATCTTTGTTAACAATAGGTTATGAAAATAGAATATGATTTTTACTATTGATTTTTTTACATGCAAAGTGTATATTTATATATTTATATATATTTTTTGATTGCCAAATGGACTAAGGTTGATATATTTCCAGCCATGTAGTATATTGTCTTGGATAAAATCACAAACGTAATAATCTGGTTAAATAAGAGGTACCACATCATTATAAATTTTATTTAAAGTACATAAGGGTTATATTATTATGACAGCTACTAAGTAGGGCAGGACCAGCTCGAATGTCACACTGATGGGGGAAGGGATGTGAATTTAACATGTGTACCAATAACACTTTGTTTTACAGCACAATAAACCACTTCCTTGTCTGATAAAAAGTATATATATATATATATATATATATATATATATATATATATATTTAGAAAGCTTGTGAGGAAACTATTGCTCTATGTTTGTTTTACTTGGATTGCTTGTCTGTGTACTTAATGAAGGAGTTTCGACTGGAAACAGACCACCTGCCTTGCTTGGATTACTTTCGCATACTTAGTAATTCAGTACAATTATATATTTTTTTATTATTATTTTTTTTACTTAAGACGCGTTTACGTTCAGTACTTCTACTACTTTTGTCTGAGCTGATTAATATACAGTGATTAACTAGAGATATATGGACTGAAAATCTTCCACACAGAGAAGTTTCTTACACTGTTTTGTTTTTGGACCCACTATACTTGTTTAGTGGGTTGTTTTGAGACTTTGGGGATACCATGAAGATTACTTGTTTTTTTTTTACATGACAACATTAAATACAAAAGTTATGTACTCACCGTAACTATGCATCTGTGTTGGTCATTTTCATTCTTCCTCAACTTCCCACTTTTATTCCCCCTCTCCTTTTCCTTCGGGAGTGATCTGATAGAAATATTGGAACCAGTGTTCCTGTTTGAGCCCCTGTTCTGTTCTTACTCTTTCTGTAAACTATAATCAACCTTTTATGAATTGAGCAGCAAACTCAATCTGAGGTAATATAGGGGGTAGGGGCATTATGGGTAAGGGGAGGAACTCAAGAGTCAGATCCAAGAGTCTGGAATAAATACAGCCAAGCCAGATACGAGACCCATTCATTGAGAAAGAATGAAAATGACCAACACAGATGCATAGTTATGATGAGTACATAACTTTTATTTTTTTTTCCTTTATTTATTTTAGATCATGTTATACTGTTAAAAATATTTTATTTTATAAAGCATAATTTGGTAAATTATATTCTGGACTGGTAAAATATAATATTATGTTATCTGCAAAAAAGGCCTGTTTTGTCATTAGCATTTCTCATTTATATTCAGTTATGTTTAATTGTCTTATGTCCCAGGCTACTGACTTTAAATATAGAGCAAAGTTTAATGGTGAAAGTGGACACACTCTTCCTGCCTAGTTTCTTTTTAAAGGTTAAAGTGCTTTAGACAGCTGTCCCCCACACTTTACTCCAGCTTGAGCTCTTCTGTAAATATCATAGGATCATAGGAGGTTACTAGGCTAATGGCCCTGGGGCCCTTCCAAGCCTACCCAAGAGTTTATCCCCAAAAAGTAATCTCAGTCAGCACCTGTTGCCCTGTCAGTGAGGGACACAGGTGGAACTCCTGGGACAAATTTGCGGTTTCCTATCAACTCATCAAGGTTGCACTTGAAGAGGGTCAGCGAGGTGCTCTGTTTGACATGTATGGGAAGTCTATTGCAGAGATGGGGCAGCCTCTGGGAGACAAACCTGTCTCTCTAGCAGGTTTTGTTGATATCATGTATTAGATTCAGGCCTTTTGAGCAGGTGGTGCATGAAGAGTTAGACTTACAGATATGGAGCATCTCTAGTAGGGCAAGGTCTGAGATTGCATTGTAGGCGAGACACAGATCACCCCTGAGGAATCTGTATGATACTGAGTAGAGTGATAGTGACTTGAGCCTGTCAGCATAGGACAGGTGTTGGAGGCCATGGATTCTCTTTGTGAGATATTTCAGTGGCCTTTCCACTTGGTGCAGATGTTTGGAGAGGTACATCACAAATGGGGTGTTATACTCAATTATTGGTCTAATGAGGGAGGTGTATAGAGAGGTAATAACCTCCTTTTTTCTGGATGCAATCCCTTTACTTATGAAATGAACCATGAAAAGGCTTTTCTGACCACTGCCACTACATGATGGTCGAATGTGAGCTTGTTATCAACCTGAGTGCCCAGGTCTCTCACCACAGGTTGTGTGATTAGGGGGTTGCCGTTGATGTGGTAATCAGTAGTGGTCGGTTGTTTGCCAAATGGTATAATGATACATTTTTTAGCATTTAGCTTGAGGCCATGTCTTTGGCACCAGTCATTAGTTGCTGTGAGACCATCTTGCAGTATGTTAACATCATTGTGGGAGTCAATGACAGCACCCAACTTACAGTCATCTGCAAACTTGGTCAGCCACAGGTCTTCCGTCTTTGCTTGGACCTTTGAGAAATAGATGCCAAACAGTAGGGGTCCCAGGACAGATCCCTGGGGAACTCTACTAGTGACAGGTCTGCTATCAGAGATGTAGGTGCCTATTTTGACTTTGAGGGTCCTGTCGGTGAGCCAGTTGGCCACCCTCCTGATGAGATAGGGATTTACATAAAGTTGTGTTAGCTTTTCATTGATGCCCGAGTGGGGGATTGTGTCAAAGGCCTTGGCCAAGTCAAGGTAAGCTGTATGTACTGACTTTTCCTCATCCAGGGCCTTGGTGACAGTCTCAAAGAAGTCAACCAGGTTCAACAGGCAAGATCTGCCCTTGATGAATTGGAACTGGGTGGGGTCAAGTGCTTGGAGATTGCCTATGTCCTTGTTTATGAGATCCATAATAATATGCTGCATGGCTTTACAGATCAAACTTGTCAAGCTAATGGGGCGAAAGTTTCCAGGGTCAGTAGTGGCAGCACCTTTCTGCAAGGAGATGACAATGGCAGTTCTCCACTCTGCTAGAATGAAGCCAATACTTAGACTGTGGTTGAATAGGGAATAAAATATTAAATTGTTTTCCTATTTTTTTTTTATTTCTCCAGATTTTTTGGGTTTCTAATACCATGACGGGAATGGACCCCATTCCTTAGTCAAAGTATGATTAAAGTTCATGAAATTAATATTGTTTCAGTCTTTGATGTCAGCCAAAAATGCTCTTTGCAGAACCAGACGTTTGCTCAGTAATGACTCCTCCTGCAGTTTGTACAGTCACATGTATTGGTAACATATCTAAATATGACTGAAGATTCTTTCTTATAAGACCGGTTGCTCATACTACTATTGGAACTGTCTGGGTATCTTTCTTCCACATTTCTCTCATTTCTGCCTTCAAATCCTGATATTGTATGACTTTGTTTCTCTCTGTACACAAGACACTGTAGTCACTGGGTGTGATGATTTTAATGAGTAATGCTATTTTTGTCTTCTTTTCATAGACAACTATATCCTGTTTTCTTGCATCTATCTTTTGAACTGTTGGTAATGGGTGATCACATGTGCTGTAGACTTCATCATTTTCTGTGATGCTTTATGGCTCATGTTTCCAGTGTTTTTCAGCACTTCAGTACCATAATGTTTGCACAATCCCCAGTGCAACAGTCTTGCCACATTATTATGACTTTCAGTATGCAGTCCTTCTACCATTAGTATGTCACAACCAGAAACGAGGTGTGCAACCATTTCCAATTCTGTTTTACAAAACCTACATATGTCTGTTTGCCCATATGTTCAATGGACTTTGTAACAGCGTGTATGTAGCCTACTGTCTTGGTCCACCAGTATTAACCTTTCATCTCTTGGTTTGAATTCGCCTCTCCTTAACTATTTCTGTGTTCGATCCAGATCAACATGAAGTTCTTCCAGAAGTTTTCTATACTTACAACTATATTTATGCATTTTCCACATTTCTTGCCTTCTCATCTGATCCTTCACCTTATATTCTTTCTTTGTTTTTTTACCACATTTAGTTGCTGACTGATTTTTATCTACTTCTGGTTTGATTTCCATTCCTGCTTGATTCTGATATGCTTCTGCTAGACTAAGCAGAGAAATCAACTTAGATTTATTTTCCACATGTTTCAAAACTTTCACTATGTTTGGGTCTTGTGAGGCTGGCAGATATGTGTGCAGTCCCACGATTGCATATCTATATATGTAATCAGTTTCAGGGAGGCCCATACCTCCTTCAGAATATGAAATATATACACTTGGTGTGCACTGACTTTTATAAATCATTTGGTGAGCATGAAGCATCCTTCTTGTTTTTCTGCCTAATCTATCCAGGGCCAGTCAGCCACTCCAAAACTGTAAGTTAGGACAGGAAGAGCAAATTGATTTATAGTTTGAATTTTGTTCCTAGATGTCAACTCTGTTTTCTGGATTAATTTAAATTTTCTAAAATATTCCTTACTTAAGTTTTATTTGCATTTGTTCATGTTTTGTTGCTGATCCTTAATCAATTTCTAAATATTTATACACTCCCTCTTGCTCAAGTTCTTTTATATCACATTCTTGTCCCAAAATGATGTTTTCTTGGAAGTTGGTACTGTAATTTTCCTGCTTTAACTGTTGCTTTTGCACGTTTATCAAGACCAAATGACATTCTTTTATCATCTGAAAAAGTTTTGACAACTTGCAGTTGTGCTTTCAGTTCCTCATCTGATGAGCTATACAGTTTTAAATCATTGACAAAGAGCAGATATAAAGTCTTTATAATTTGTTGTTTTTTAGGACACAGATTATATCCATTTCCCAAGCTGTTAAGCAGACAGCTTAATGGGTTAAGTGCAAGCCAAAAAAGCAGTAACAGTCACCCTGGAATATCCCCCTTTGAATTTTTATACCTGGAATAATAATTTGTCCTTTGTCATGGCTAAATTGCCAAGTGGTCTGCCACTGTTTCATGGTCTGTGTAATGTAATCAATTAGTGTAGGGTGTGATGCCCCTGCACTGGCCCAGTAATCAAGGAGCCTCAATCCTCACCATTGGCAACAGTGGGAAATATACACACTGGGAGGATGACAAGTACATACACAGTAAAGTGCAATTTCCCTTAAAAGAACACAGAGATCACAGTCAGTCTGGGGATGGTTTATCCCTCTTTCTCCAGATCCCCAATAAGACTCTCCACTGGCACAGCTATAGGTTTGAGATTTCAGCTGAGTGGCCAAACCAAGATCTCCAGTACCCTCTCTGTCCAACCAGTGCTTTGTGTCCCTCACATACACTCCTTGAGATTGGATATATATATACACACACACACACACACACACACACACACACACACACACACACACACACACACACACACACACACACACACACCTGGGAAAGGCTGGCACAGGTTTACTAGCTATGCCCTCTTCTGCCCAGACTGTAAGATAGTTTTCACTACCACCAGCCAACTCTTATCAGCTACTTTAAGGCCCTTAGCAAAGGGTGTCCAATCCTACTATGTAATGTTACTATTAATCCAAATGGTAGTCTGACCAAGAGTAAGACTATTTAGGAGTGGCCCGTACAGTATCACCAAATAGATATGCAAGTACTCTAAGAGCTTAAATATCTCTAAACAAACCAGCCACAATTAAAAGGCTTAATATATTTAATAATAAATAATAAAAGAGCAAGACAATACTCATTAAGTAATCAGTTATATCAGAATTCAAACTCACAGGAAATATTTAAAACAACATTGCAGGACAGTATCAAATAAATAAAGAAAACATCTAAGCTACACTTTACTATATTCCTATCTGAATCTAAAAGAGTTACTATGCCCTAAAAACTTACAGCAAGGCAAGTGCAGAGGTGAGTGGATGTTTCCAGCTGATTTTGTTAGGTCAAAGACAAAATACAAAATGTGCAGTCTCTCTCTGAGAGAGTTCTTAAATTAATATCAAATATTACTGCTGGGTTAGCTTGGATGACATCACTTTTTGTCACCTGACTTCACTTCCCAAGCTAAACCCCTTTTGTCAAGAACTAATAGAATTGTAGCATCTCCCTGTGAAAAATACACATCTCTCAGATGTTTGCAAATCCTGGAAGTCGTAAAACACTTCAACATCTTAAACAAAGTAGTTACTTCTCTTTCAAGACAATACAAAAAACTTCTAGCTCTAGACATTGTATCTGCTACTGCACTGAAACAGAGAGATAATATCTCTTTTATTACGTGGTTATGAAACAATTTAATTTGAACTATTTTCTCAGAATTTTCAAGTTAACCTCCTGTGTTCCAGTTTCCATTAAACACATACATTTAAACAGTCACATAGCACAGGTACATTCCTGTTCTCTTCCAATAGGGTATGCTGTGGTTACATTTTAGTTCAGTACTTTACACACATTTCTGTATAAATCATATCAATGTTTACAACTGTCATAGAATTATTTACAAAATTCCAGGTAGTTGGGCTGGCAGTATTTCCCTTTGCCACATAGGGAGTATCTTATACATTTTAAGCACTCTTTTATCCATAAATGAGGGATACTATCAAATGCTTTTTGTAGTCAGTCATTGCCATACTTAGATTCTTCCCCTTTTTACAGTTCTCCACTATGACTTTATTTAACAAGAGATGATCCTTTGCTCCATATGACTTTCTTTCATAGGTTCATAGGTTCATACTAGGCTATCTGCCCTGGGGCAATTATAAGCCTAGCCCGATTCTGTATGGCTTACTCCACCCCTTGATTTGAGTATACTGTGCCCTTTTTAAGGTTTAGTTTACTGTGCCTCTGTCTAATAGTGACACGGGAGTAATCCCTGGGACAAACCTACGATCCCCATCCACTTATCGAGATTCTTCTTGAAGAGATTCATTGAGGTGCTCTGCCTCACATGAACTGGAATTCTATTCCAGAGCAAAGGGAGCCTCTGGGTTATGAACCTGTCCCTCCAGCAAGTTTTGTTTATTTCTGTGCTGAGGTTCAAGTCCCTCGAGCGTGTGGCTCTAAGGGATTTAGATTTACTGAGGTGGAGCATGTCCATTAATTCTGGATTTGACATAGCTTTGTATGTCAGGCATAGATCGCCTCGAAGTAGGCGGTATGCAACTGAGTAGAGCTGGAGTTTTTTTAACCGAGCAGCATATGGCATCTGTTTGAGACCCTTGATCCTCTTGATGAGATACTTTTGGGGTCTTTCTAATTGCTGCAGGTGTCAGGTAAGGTACATCCCAAAAGGGGCATTGTATTCTATGATGGGCCTGATGAGGGATGAATAAAGGGGCACAATTACCTCTCTTGATCTAGATGTGAAACCCTTCGTGATGAGGTGGGCTATGTAGAAGGTCTTTCTAAATACTTTGGCAATGTGGTTTTCAAAGGAGAGATTGCTATCAACTTGGGTCCCCAGGTCCCTAATAACTTTCTCTGTACTTAATGGGTTTCCGCCTATGTGGTAATTTGTGGGCACATTGTTTTTGCCAAAGGGTATGACTATACATTTTTTGGCATTTAGCTTTAAACCATGGCGCTGGCACCAGTTATCTGTCTCTGTGAGACCTTTTTGAAGGATGTTTGTGTCAGCTGGAGAGTTGATTATGGCGCCCAGTTTGCAGTCGTCTGCGAACTTGGTGAGCCATAGTCCTCCCACGTTTGCCTGTACCTCGGAAAAGTATATATCGAACAAGAGTGGTCCCAGGACAGAACCCTGTGGGATGCCACTTGTGACCGGTTTCGAGTCTGACATGGCTCCAGCAACTCTCACTCTGTGGGTTCTGTCTTTGAGCCAGTTTGCAACCCATCTTGTGACATAGGGGTTTATATTTAAGCTGGATAGCTTATCTATGATGCCCGAGTGGGGTATTGTGTCAAATGTCTTTGCAAGGTCCAGATAGGCTGTGTGGACTACCTTCCCTTCATCTATGGATTTGGTGACTGTTTCAAAGAAGTCAACCAGGTTCAAAAGGCAGGATCTGCCCTTGACAAAGCCGAACTGGGTAGGATCTAGTGTCTGTAGGTCCCCAATGTCTTTGTTTATGAGCTCCATGATGATCCTCTCCATAGCCTTGCAGACTAAGCTAGTCAGGCTTATGGGGTGATAGTTTCCAGGGTCCGTAGAGGCTCCACCTTTGTGGAGTGGGACCACTGCTGCTGTACGCCATTCTGTGGGCACATATCCTGTAGTGAGGCTGAGATTGTATAGCTGTTTTATTTGAGGGATTAGTTCCTCTTGTAGTTCATGTAGGATGCAACCTGGGACGCCATCTGGTCCCATGGAAGCAGTGTTTTTTGCATTGGAGAGGGCAGCCTTCACCTGAGCATCTGAGATGTTTGGGAGACAGCCCTCTGCCGCGATAGATACTTGCTCTATTTGGGGGGAGGGGGTGGAGAAGTTTGCACTGAACCTGTCTGCCAGGATATTGGCGATGTCTGTGGGTTCAGTGTATTTTTTGTTGTTTAGAATCAACTCAGAACAAGTCAGGGAGTTGCATCCCAGGTTTCTAACATAACTGAAAAAAGCCTTATGATTGTCTTTGGTGTCCTGTGCAATTTTTCTCTCGAAGCTGGCCTTGGAGGATTTTATGAGGGATCATAATTTTTTGCTAGTACTGATCAGAGATGCCTTCCCTATTAGGGATTTTGCTCTATCATGTAGTAGCTTCCTCCTTCTGTTGTACAGTTTATTTATGGCAGGGGTCCACCAGACTGGATGCCTGCCTTTGAATGATTGAGTCTTGGTTTTGTTTGGGACAGCATGATCCATGCATTCCTGGAGATGTCCGTAGAATGCATTTATATAGGATTCTGCAGTTTGGGCTGTAGTTTCCACTGGCCCTGGGGCCTTGAAGGATTCCACTTCAGTTTTGAGAAGTGAGAAGTTCGCTTTTGAGAAGTTTTTCACTGTGGTTTTCTGGGCTGGGGGTGGGGTCGGGATGTGGACATTCAGTGAAATTAATTTATGGTCTGATCTTACCAATGAGGGATATACTTCTGGTGTGGAGCATAGAGTCCCCATGTTGGTAATGATCAGGTCTAGTATGTTGTCCCCTCTTGTGGGAGTTGTGACTAGTTGTTCCATAGCATTTGAGTTTATAATTTCCAGGAATCTTTGGGCTAAGGTGCTGGGGCTTGAGTAGTGCTCCCAGTCAATGTTTGGGTAGTTGAAGTCACCCAATATAATGGTGTTCGGAGAGATCTTCATGTTCTCCAATGTTTTCAGGAAAGCCAAATGGGATTCCTGACTTTGAGAGGGTGGTCTGTAGGATGCTATAAACTGAAAAGCAGTCTTGCCCACTGTTAGTTGCACATGGATGGTCTTGATACTTTGCAATGCCACTAATCTGGAGGTGTGGATATCCTTGATAAATATGGAAACTCCCCTCCTTTTGTGGTTCGGTCCGGGTTTTGGGGCGAAAAGCATGATATGAGGTATAGCCTGGTAGTGCTGGGGTGCTCTCTGGAGCCTTGAACCAGGTTTCTGTCACTGCACAGATATCGATGTTCTCCATACTGAGGAGAGCTTGAGTGCGTGCATCTTGAGGTTAAGACTTCTGGCATTTAGCAGCATTACCCTTAGTTTCTTGTTCCTTGTGCTGTCTATGGGGGTGGGTTTGACTTTTGAGCCTTGCCTAAAAAGGCACTATGGGGTGGCAAGAGCCTTTGCCAATATCCGAAAGCCCAGTGGTGACAGGTGCAAGCCGTCCCTAGCGAAGCAACGTGGCTTGTCGAGCATGTCATCCCAGGCTGACAGACACTGGATCCCCTTTGAATGACACCAAAATTTTAGCCAGTTGTTAAAATCGATCATTTTGTCTTTGTACTGTGGCATCATTCTAGGTGAGGGTAAGATGCTGCTCAAGGTCAGGGTCATACCAGCCTGGGCTACATGATCAGAGAGCTCCTCTATGTCTCTTTTCATGTAGTCCAGGGAGGTACATCTCAGGTCATTCACACCAGCATGTACAATGACTGAGTCATATTTGTATTTGCTTTGGAGTGACCTGAGTGCTTGCATTATGTGTTGGATCCTAGCACCTGACAGGCAGCTCACCATGACCTTCTCTTTATTCAGCCTGGTGAGCGGGACGTCAGTGTGTCTGACAATAGAGTCACCTATAACATGAGTATCAGGTGTGTTATTCAGCCTTAAGGGCTGTGGCTGCTTGGCACACTGACTTTGTGGGTTATGTGTTGTGTGTGTCTTGTTTTGAGGTAGCGTTTGCTTGGATGTCTGCTTTGGAGGTCTCTGTTGCTTAGGTAGATTTTTATTTAGAGCCTCTGAGTATGTTTTTGTGTATTTATGTGTTTGGTTCGCTGATGTGGTGGGACTATATGATACTGGAATTGTGTTGTGTGAGGTTACCTTCTCCTCCTGACTGGTTACACCAGTTTTGAGATGAGAGAGCTCAGCCTCCAGTTTGGCTAAATAGTTGCATCTCTCACATATATTTGAACCTGTTTGGAGGAGGAGAGGGTTGTCCGTGTACATGAGACAGTTGTAACTGCCTCAAAATTCCCAGATTCACCAGCTGGACTGGTGAGGAAACCATTGACTGACCTTTGGACATGCTAGAGTAATAGGGAAACTGAATTTAAGATGGACCAATAGAGAACAGGGTAATTGCAGAGTAGTGCTTATGGTTTAATAGTGCTAACTTGTAGGATTACTTAATTGGACCAGTGAAGGGCCTTAGAATGAGAATATGGTGTTTAAATTGAGAGATAGAGCAGTTCTAAGGGAAAAAGTGAAGAGCAGACTTTGTGGAGCCAGGAATAGTTTAAACCCAATTAGGCGGCGCTGCCCGTTGTTGCGCTATGCTCAAAAATGTGCAAAACCGCGCAAAAGAGGGTTTTAAGAGAGGAAGATGAAGGAGTTTTGGAATTGACCAAAAATGGCCATTAAAACTACAGTTTCAAGTCAGTAACCACTCCCACAGGGGCAGGCAGGCTGCTCAATGTTTTTCACTGCCACTGATCAACAGAGAGACTTTCCTTTAGCCCAAGCAAAAAATGGCCTCACAGAAACTTACAAACAGTTCAAGAACAGCAAGCCTGTAACTGAACTTTTTTAAATCTCAGAAAAGTGGGAAAAAAGCAAGATTTTTTTTTTGTTTTTTTGTTTTTTCAGAGATAGCAGAGGTTAACAAGTATCAACAAGTTATAACAGTGCAGTAAATGACCCCACACAAGAGTGCTAGGCCAAAGACAGATAAAATGCAAGTTTTGAGAAAAAACGATTTTAAAAATAAGTGCAAACAGGAAATTCAGTAAACAGCTCTAGGTTGTGCTCTAAATACAGTTACTAATGCAGAAATCAAATTTAACAAGCCAGAAAATGCTCAAAATAGGCGGCTATGCAGAAAAACTTAGCAAATAAACAGAGGAAAAATACTTAAAGTCTCAAAAGTGGCTCCTTTCTTCTCTCAGCGTTTTCTCCTCTTGGTGGGTGCTTCACCAACAGCCAACAAGCCTGAAAAGATGCCAAAACTATGAGGCAACCAGGTTTTAAAAGAGGAAGATGAAGGAGTTTTGGAATTGACCCAAAATGGCCAATAAAACTACAGTTTCAAGTCAGTAACCACTCCCACAGGGGCAGGCAGGCTGCTCAGTGTTTTTCACTGCCACTGAACAGAGAGACTTTCCTTTATCCCAAGCAAAAAATGGCCTCACAGAAACTTACAAACAGTTCAAGAACAGCAAGCCTGTAACTGAACTTTTTTAAATCTAAGAAAAGTGGGGGAAAAAGCAAGATTTTTTTGTTTTTTCAGAGATAGCAGAGGTTAACAAGTATCAACAAGTTATAACAGTGCAGTAAATGACCCCACACAAGAGTGCTAGGCCAAAGACAGATAAAATGCAAGTTTTGAGAAAAAAAAACAACTTTAAAAATAAGTGCAAACAGGAAATTCAGTAAACAGCTCTAGGTTGTGCTCTAAATACAGTTACTAATGCAGAAATCAAATTTAACAAGCCAGAAAATGCTCAAAATAGGCGGCTATGCAGAAAAACTTAGCAAATAAACAGAGGAAAAATACTTAAAGTCTCAAAAGTGGCTCCTTTCTTCTCTCAGCATTTTCTCCTCTTGGTGGGTGCTTCACCAACAGCCAACAAGCCTGAAAAGATGCCAAAACCACGAGGCAACCAGGTTTTAAGAGAGAAAGACGAAGGAGTTATGGAATTGACCCAAAATGTCCAATAAAACTACAGTTTCAAGTCAGTAACCACTCCCACAGGGTCAGGCAGGCTGTTCAATGTTTTTCACTGCCACTGATCAACAGAGAGACTTTCCTTTAGCCCAAGCAAAAAATGGCCTCACAGAAACTTACAAGCAGTTCAAGAACAGCAAGCCTGTAACTGAACTTTTTTAAATCTCAGAAAAGTGGGAAAAAAGCAAGATTTTTTTTTTGTTTTTTGTTTTTCAGAGATAGCAGAGGTTAACAAGTATCAACAAGTTATAACAGTGCAGTAAATGACCCCACACAAGAGTGCTAGGCCAAAGACAGATAAAATGCAAGTTTTGAGAAAAAAACGATTTTAAAAATAAGTGCAAACAGGAAATTCAGTAAACAGCTCTAGGTTGTGCTCTAAATACAGTTACTAATGCAGAAATCAAATTTAACAAGTCAGAAAATGCTCAAAATAGGCAGCTATGCAGAAAAACTTAGCAAATAAACAGAGTAAAAATACTTAAAGTCTCAAAAGTGGCTCCTTTCTTCTCTCAGCGTTTTCTCCTCTTGGTGGGTGCTTCACCAACAGCCAACAAGCCTGAAAAGACATCAAAACCACGAGGCAACCAGGTTTTATTGCCTTTTTGTTCTATTGCTATATCAGCACCTAGACAATTATTGTTAAAAACTACTGGCCATGCTATATTCCTCCTTTTACTGCACTGGTAATAAAATTCCATCACTACCAGGGGCTTTCACTTTAATTGTTTTTTTTTATTGCTTCCTTAATTTTAATTTCTGTTATTTTTGATGAAATTATTCTCCAAGGAAGTTGTAATTGCCTCATGTGTTTTGCTCTCAACCTCTACACCTTGATTATATAGTGTACTACAATAATTTAGCATTGTAGTCAGACTTTTTCCTGCATCCGCATCTACTCTACCATTCTCATAATTCCTGATGTTAGTTATCCTTATGTATGCATGTTAAATGGAAACCCTCACTTGGTTGTTTTTAACCATCTACAGTTACAGCTATGTGGTCTTGTACAGTTAATAAACCTAACAAAAGTAGCCATGAAAATGTGCTAGATTGAACACTCACAGCTGCACCAAGCAATACAAATTAGTACGTATCATCATTGAATTTATGAATAACCACCTATCTGTGTTTATTCTGCAGGGCTGTACAAGAAATCCAGAGACGCTGCAGATTTTGTTACTTCAATAATTTGAGGACTTTTGATGTCAAAATGGAACACATTACAACAGATGCCACATGACGATCATCATCATTATTTCAGTCAGATGTTCTTAAATGTCTTAATTTTCTACTGATACAAATTTACTTTTGTAGCCATTGTGTTCTAACAGTCTTTAGTTAGTCCTTGTAGTTTTCTGTAGTGTATATACTAGTTGCACCAGAGTACATGCCAAAAGGGGAGCTGTATTCCATAATGGGTCTAATGAGTGATGAGTAGAGGGGAACAATGACCTCTTTTTCCAGGATGAGAAACCTTTTGTGATGAGGTGTGCCATGTAGAAGGATTTCCTGACTACTGTGGTGATGTGATTATCAAAGGAGAGACTAACGTCCACCTGGGTCCCAAGGTCTCTTATCACACATTCAGTGTTAAGTAGACTGCTGTTTATGTGGTAGTTCATGGGTACAGACTTTTTACCAAAGGGGATGACAATGCACTTTTTGGCATTGACCTTGAGGCCATGCCTCTGACACCAGGCATCTGTCTCAGTGAAGCCCTTCTGTAGGATGTCCACATTATTTGGGGACTCAACTATGGCTCCTAGTTTGCAGTCATCTGCAGACTTCATTAGCCAGAGGCCTTCTGTGTTCACCTGTACTTCAGAGAAGTAGATACCAAACAGGAGAGGTCCCAGGACTGAACCATGTGGTAATCCATGTCTCACTGGTTTGAAGTCAGATTTGGAGTCTGCAACTTTTACAGTGTGGGTTCTGTCAGGGAGCCAGTTAGTAACCCATCTTGTGACGTAGGGATTTATACCTAGTTTAGTGAGTTTAGCTATAATTCCAGAATGGGGGATGGTGTCAAAAGCCTTGGCGAGGTCAAGATAAGCTGTGTGAACCACCTTACCCTCATCTACGACTTTGGTGACTGCCTCAAAGAAGTCAATCAGGTTCAGAAGGCATGATCTGCCTTTCACAAACCCAAAGTGGGTGGGGTCCAGAGTTTGGAGGTTACCAATGTCTTTGTTTATGAATTCCATGATAATACATTCCATGGCCTTGCAAACCAGGCTTGTCAGGCTAATAGGGCGATAGTTCCCAGGATCAGTGGTGGCTCCCCGTTTGTGGAGTGGGATAACCATTGCTGTGAGCCATTCAGTGGGCACAAAGCCTGACGTGAGACTATGATTGAACATAGTGCTTAGGTGGGGAGCCAGTTCATTCTGAAGTTCATGTAAAACACAGCCTGGGATGCTGTGTTATACTTTCATTTGGCCCTCAACTTTAGAGAGGTGCCAGTCTCGGAACTGCCCAGGGTGTCAGAAGACCCAACTGTGGGACATCTCTGTGGTTTGATTCTGATGGATGTTAAATGATGACCAAATTATTCCCAGCCTCCACACACATTGTAGTGGCCTTTTGTGCACAGATCTGAGGTTTACTTGTGAGGAAAATGAAAGAAATGATGACTGCACTGTCTCCAGTCATCACATAATCTTTAGTGAGATTTTATGCACACTTCTGAGCAAGGTCCTAGACTGGGGGAGATTCAGTATCAAAATCCATTTATACAACCTGGAGTGTAAGGGCTGCCAGACCCCCAGAAGGTCTAAATATTTATAACTTTTGAAGGATAATGATTTGATAACTTTTTTCTGTTTTGCTTCCACCCAAAATAATTATGCACATGCCCACCAAAATTGTGTCTCTCCACTTATAAAAATCAGTGATATTTTCACACACACATACACATACACACACACACACACACACACACACACACACACACACACACACACACACACACACACACACACACACACACACACACACACACACACACAGTCCTTCACAAACCAGAACAATCACAAAATGCACAAATATTTTTTCACACAAGTGCATAAATACTGACACTACCCCTGAAAAGTCAGGTTTAGGGCACAGTGCACAAAACTGCATACACAGATATACACACACAACACATACCTGCAGGCAAAATTGAGGAAAACCACATCATCTGCAATATGTATTTTGCATGTTGGATGAAACAAATTAACATGGATAAACCCACGCAGAGATAGGAAGGACACTGAGCCTCCATTTAGGAGGAGTCACAGCCAAGAACTCAACCCAAATGAAGCACAATGAGACTGCAGTGTTACTCACTTTGCCATTACACCAATGATTAGTTGTTTTCTTATACAGCTTGTCCAGACCACCAAATATAGCCACCTGTCACATATAGTACTGATGTTTGTGATAAAAAGTAAAACAAATTATGCCAAAGTTGTTTCTCTTAGATACACTGCCAGTTCCTCATGCACAAATGAGCATAAGCCATGTCAATACTACTTTTATACTGAGTTTAGCAAATACAATACATTCTGTTACATTACTCCTTTCATAACAGATCAGTAAAGCAGTCAAACAGCAGTCACCTTTATACCCAGATTGCATCCATACTCATCTGTCATGGTCTCTTTACTGACTGTGTAGAAGTCAGATGTCCAATTGTGATTAATAATAATAATAATAATGATAATAATAATAGGTTTGGGGACTTCAGTGATGCCTGCAAACTTATCAGCAGGTCATTTTTTGTTTTTGCACTTAGGGAGCTGAAACTGAGAAAGACCGTGAAGTTGTGAAGTGAGATAAAATTCAGTTACTAATTAATAACTACAATGCCTGGATGGCAGCAAAGAAGAAATTTGAAGAATCTGAAAGAAAAAAAACAGAAAAGGTGAAGAGAAAGCACTGACTGGGAAGGGTCTATATTGTAAGTTCGAAGTTTGAAAAGTTATATGAGTGAAGTTTTCAAACATGGAACGTTACTGCGGAGATCGCCATAGGGAATATTTCCCTTCACTTCAATGTAGTGCGATCTCGGAGTTGGTATATTTAAGTAGCGGAGGGTGTGGGGGTGCAGGGGGGGCTTGCCCCCCCTGCAAAACAGTGTTTACAGTAGTATTTTTTTTTACGATTCAGTGAATCGGCTTTCGCAAAAGTGCACTTTCGATGTAGTGCTCTTTCACGGAAGTGGGGTTTTACTTTTCTTTTTTGAGATTGCGATATATATATATATATATATATATATATATATATATATATATATATATATATATATTTATTTATTTATTTTTCAGAGAATATATTAAGGGGAAAAAGGCAGGACTACCCTGTCCCTCATAACATTAACTTTACAAATCTGTACACTAACATCACACCGGAGTGTTCAAAAATGTTTGGATTTCTTACCTAATTAGAAACTAATTTTAGCAAATGATTTTAATGTTATTAGTATGAAGTTAGAGCTTCCATCCATCCATCCCTAGAAGTTAGAGCTTCTTGCTATAATATGGCATTTTATAAAATGCATTCACTGTTACTTCATTTTTGGATGAAGAATATTTAGCAAATTGCTGGAGGCTCAAAGATATAATCATAAGTACATAAATTTGAACATTAAGCATATTTTTTTTGAACAGGTTATGTTTGCATTGCAAAAGACCTAACTGATCTACAGAAGAGCAGCGCTGAGCTAAAACTATGAACAGATATCTCTACAGTTCCTATTTTGGTACTAAGGGAACTTAAGAAACATTTTACACATAGTCAAGTATAACTGTAAATTATTTTGAAGACAGTAGTTTCAAGGAAATAGGAAAATATGTAAAATAATATTGGGGAAATTAACTTAGATATAGCTCTTCCATTTCAAAATAGGCCAATTTTAAACGTAACATTACAGAAAGTGAGAAAATATGAGAGATGTGGTAAAAAAGAAAATATCTTGACTGACTTGAAGAAATCTTTATTAGAGGTCAAGTTTTGCCCCGTATTACAAGAGATGGTCATATGTAAAATAAAAATATCTGAAAATTGCTTAGAAAAAAGGTTAAAGATGATAAAAAAAGTTTGAATTAGAATAATTAGATAGTTAAGTGATAAAACAGAAGTACTGATGAATTTAATGCATCTTTAACAGATTAAAAAACAAATAAATCTGAACCTCTCTGGTATTTGGAAGGACAGAAGTCAGTTAAACAATAAAAAAGACTATGTTCCAGACTTGATTCCATCAAAAATTTGTGAAATTCACAGAAATATTAGCACTCAATACAGTAATTTAGTTCATCTATAGCTAGATGATTTCCACTCACTTTACAAAATATGGTTAAAGCAGCAGTACTAACAAAGGAATCTAGGAGGAAACATATAGAGACAAAAATCACTTTTATATAGGATTACAAAATAACTGCAGTTTTAATAACCACCTTCCCCCTCTTTCCCATTTATCGTGGAGTTGAGGTGTCACAGCTACTGTAACCCTCTCTTTCAAGTCAGTACCACTGTCCTACTGTCTTCAGTAGTCATGCCTGACTGTTGTAGGTCTTCTTTGATATAGGTCACCCATCTGATGTCTGAATATCAAGGTATCCTCATACCTTTTTTCCTCTGTCTTCCAAATCTGCTGTAACAAAGCATCGTTTGCATGTTTGCACATGGTGAACCCACCACAGTCTTCTCCCTCACCTTCTCTGCAGTTGGAGTTACTATTGCTTCAGCTCTGATGGCATCTTTTTTTCATCTGCCCCACAGTGTGCATCCTACTACCCATCTCATGTACTTCACCTCCATTATATCAAGCTTCTTCAGCTGCTCTGCTTTCACTGGCCGGGTTTCTGTGCCATACAGAAGCACTGGTTACACCACTGTTTTATACAACTTACATTTCATCATCTTTGTCATTCTTTTGTCACAGACTGCTCTCGATACTTTGTGCCAGTTTGGTACAGCACCTTTGATTCTAACCTTGATCTTCTCATTCAGATTTCCCTTAACTCAACCACAACATGCAGACATTTGAAGCTGATAACCCATTCTAATATTTTCCCTTCTTTTTCAGTTTCAGCTTTTTCTGATATCACCCATTTGCTGTCCTAACAACTGTCTTGTCTGTATCCAGTTTTGTCTCATGTGTCTTTAGCTTTGCAGTCAAGTCCTGTATCATTCACTGACTTTGTGCTCAGAATATACTTGCAGTGCCACATTGTCTCAATACTGCAGCTTTGATAATATGTCACCTCCACCTCTTTGCTGATGTAATCCATCACCAGTATGAACGGAAGTTGGCTCAGAACTGAACTGTGATGTACACCCATTTCTAGTGGGAGCAACTCTGTAAGTCTATACACTCTTCTTAGTTGTATAATTGAATCCCTGTACATATCCTGGATTCATTTTATCATTTGTTCCAAGACTGCAAAAATCATTGCACTGTAGCCCAAATCATCTTTCTTGGCATCTTGTCATAGACTTTGCCTATTTCTAGGAATGCCCCATTTGACTCTCTCCTCATCCCCAGCTTCTTCTCCACTATCTGACTCACAGCAGACATCAGGTCAGTTGTCCTATCTTGATTCGAGTCTGAACTGCTCATCCCCCACCATTCTTTTTACTACTCCGCATATCCATTTATCAGTTTCCCAGTCCAACACTTTCATGCACTGTGACAAGAGTTTGATATCTCTGCTCTTGCCACAGTTGTAAATATCCACTTTGTTTTATGCACAATGACAATAGAATGCAGATGTTCCAGTTATCTGGAATATGTCTCACTCTCCACGTACCATGATGAGTACACTCAGGAGCCATTTCCCCTAATGCACCCAGTGTCTTAGTCGTAACTGCCTTTGACTTCATCTCAGCTTGTCACTTTCTCTGGCTTCATTTTTAGTGTAGTTCATACCTCTTCTGTTGGTGCAATCTCTTTCATCATAGGCTGTACATCCAGCAGTATACCTGTACATGTGGCATTTACTTCATTCAGAAACTTCTTTAAGTATTCCTTCTATCTGCTCTTGATGCCATCTGGACTGGTGAGAAGATTCTAGCCAAAAGAATGACAATGGTGCTGCATAATTGATAGATATGGATCAATGTGGTTTTGTGGAGAGGAGGCAAACATCTGACATTAATAGAACAATGATGATCCAGAGGGAGGCATAATATAAGAAAATTCTACTGTTGTTGGTAGGTATTGATGAAGATAAAACATGCATCACAGATAGTTGAGATTTTATGTGCATGGCAATGGAAGCATTTGCATTCCCTTATACAATAATAAGGTCAATTAGGAGGATATATAAGGGATTGGAAGTACAAATTAAAGTTACCTCTTTCTTCCCCATCACATCTTCAACATTTTCTATCTACCTGAGGAAAACTTCTTTGAAGTCTGCTTGAGAGGATCAGGTCTTTTATTCGAGATTCGTCTATCCCTTTCTCTTTGTCTATACTTTGACATCAATCCCTGGTAGGGAAGACATTCTCTTTCTTGCAGTTGAAATGTTTGCTTGGCCTCATCCCAAACTATTACCTCCCCCTTCTAGCTATTTGCTCATAATGCATAGCTTGCTTTGCCAGTATTCTCCGGTAAATTTCAGCCCCTTCTTGCCTATTTTCTGTACCCCTACTTTCAATCATCCTTATTGGCAAAATTTCCTTTCTCCTTTCTTCATTTTCCATTCTCCATTCTTGTGTTAGCTTAGTTTTGTAGAATACCTTCTGCTACTTTATGAATAAAATATTATATATGGTTATTGTTCTACTTAAGGATCTGCATACAAAATCCTACCCTGACTTTATTTTTTGAACTCTTCCCCTGCTTCATTATTATCTCTTTCCATTTTGAATTATAACCTTCTCTTTGTGTTATGTTTATGAACCTTGACTGTCTAGATCTAAAATATCCCTTCAAATCAGGTAATCCTAAAGCACCTTGTTCTATTGGAAACATCAGCTTATCCAACTTAACTCTTAAACACTTCCCCTCCCAGATAAATTCTTTCAACTCTATATTAATTATTGTCCACAACTTTTCCACTAGTTGATAAAAATAGGCCTGACCCATGTATTAAAATAAGAGACTAAAAACATTTTCACTGCACGTATCTTACTTTCCATATCTGTAAACAAGAGTTTCCAGTTTCTCAGTTTTTGTATTATCTTTTGTTTAATCTCTTCTCACATATACTCTTAAATATTTCATCTTATCTTGTTCTCATAAATATGGGTAGCACTGAACCAGTTTGTGTGTGGGTACATAATTTATGGCTATAGCCTTTGTTTAATCTTCATAAATTTTATATCTCAAAAAAGACTTGAAACTGTCTCAAAAATGTTCTATTACACTACCCATATTTATAGGGACATGATAAAATGAAGTGTGTAAGAACTGAAAGGACTGTAGATTATTGGAAATAAATTGGAGTGAGGTTATAATGAATGTCTTTATCTGTTAAATACCCAGAACTGTTCAGAACATATGTTTACTTCACCTTTATGTGCCAAATCTTCTTGTACATTTCAGAATAAAAGCCTGCATACACTTTAGTTTGGTTAAGAATGTTTTATTATGTACAGTAGAGATAGATGTCAATAATATCATAATCAAATCTTACTGTTTTCACTAACAGTGCTGATAAACTTAAACAGACTAAATTATAATGTCTGTCTTCTGCACTCATTATACTCAGAATTATTCCTTCCTTTCCTCCTGAGTAATATAATTAATATTCTGGAATTCTGGATATGTGATCTGACTTCAGCACTCACTCTTGAGTGTCTATACCAAACTTCTGAGGACTGTACTGCAATGAATTTCTGTTTATCAGGCTGAACTAAATGACTAACTCACTTCTATCTCTGAAGTATCTCTCCTACACAAACCCATTAATTTCCTGCAAGTTCTGCATGCCTCTTTAACCTTGGTTCCCAAACCTATTTATACTTAATGTACTGTATATTCTGTTAGTACATTTTATTATCAGTATTCTAAATTGAAGGTTATTCATTTGTACTGAAAATTTACTTATGTATGTCTGCTTTAATATGGCTGCATTTCTAGGCTTATGCAAAGAGAATACTATAACAAATTACATTTAAGCAATACCTTATCTTACAAAGTGCTTAGGAGTATGGGTTAGAAAGGAATATGTTATGGAAACTAAGGATATGTGGGAAGAGACTAAACAAAAGATAATACAAGAACTGTGAAATTGGAAGCTTTGTTTTATGGCTATGGATAGCAAGACACAAGGAGAGAAAATGCTTTTTAGTCCCTTTAGTTTTATACACAGGTCAGACATAGTTTTATCAGAGGAAAAGTTATGGATCCCAATTAACAAATAGTTGAATGTTATCTGGGAGGGGAAGAGGGCAATAGTCAAGTGGGATAAGTTGATCCTTTCAATAAACTAGGTGGTTTGGGATTACCTGATTTCAAAGGGGTATTTCAGAGCTACATACATTTAAGACTCAAATATATATATATATATATATATATATATATATATATATATATACACACACACACACACACACACACACACACACACACACATATATATTTACATATAAAGCACAAGCAAAAAGCTACAATTCATAATGGAAAGGGAGGAAGATCAAGAAATAAGGAGGGACTGGAATTTTGGATGCAGTCCCTTATGAAGAAAAACAAAAACATACAAAATATTATATTAATAAAGTGGCAGAAAGTATTTTAAGACTTAAGCCCAACCCTGGAATGGAGAAAAAAGACTGTGTTGATAGAGATGACTGCAATTAGAGGTACAGAGAATAGGCAAGAGGAAGCTGGAATTTACTGGAGTAAACTGGCAAAGGAGCCAAGGTATTGGAAGCAAATAATTAGACAGCGAAAGGTAATAGAATGTGAAGAGGCCAAGAAGACATTTGAACTGCAGGCTAGAGATTGCCTTCCCTTTCAGGGATTGATATCAGAGTACAGGCAAATAGAAAGGGATAGGGGAATCCTAAATGAAAGACCTGCACTAGTTGAGTTTTTAGTTGAATGTAGAACAGAAGCTGCTATTAAAAAAGGAATAATTAGTAGAGTATGTAAAATATTGCACAATACCAACAGGAATCAATAAGTGGATTTCAGAAAAGGTTGGGAGGAGAGATTAGATAAGCAGTTCATGAAGAAACAATGGGAGGACATATGTATGGCTCTCAAATATAAAACAAAATGGTTGTGTTAGAAAAATATGTATTAATGTATATGTTTAGTGCTTATTAGAAGCTAAAAAGGTTAACACATTTCATTCTATTTTACGTACAGCTTAATTCTGTATGAAATTACAAGATGCTTTTCAAACTGCAGTATGCTTTCTGAAACTGCAAGATGCTCTCTGACCTAGTATTTGCTAGCACAGCAAAATTCATGTTTATGCCTTTTGGAAATGTACTGAGAAGCAGGTGATTATCTGCTAGGTCAGGAAAATAATGAATAGAACAATACTGTTTTCTATAATGCTACTGAACTTGAACAATCAGCTCTGTTCATGTTATGAGAACATGCACAGCTGCAGAAAAGACAGATACAGTTAAACAAAGACTGCTTGAAGAAATGAACTATAATCTGTACTTGCTTTGTGCTCGAATTAGCCATAGTACCTTGAATGGTAACATTGCATAGTGAGAAGTTGTATCTGACCGGTGGTCATCAAGGCCACGTTGTTTTTCTTAGGAAGTTTTTTTGTAAACTTGATATGCCAGCAGAAAATCATGGACAAACAGCTGCTATGAAATAATATTGAAAGAACTTGTGATTTATTACGTCAGCTTAGTAGGCAATCTCTTGTAAGAAATGTATAAGAATAGCTTCACTTCCTGATTCTAGTTAGACAAACTCTGTATTAGCACATTTTTGTCTCCTTGCTGCAAGATTAAAGTGCCTTAACCTGAACCTGCCGTGTGTTGATCTTTTTGAAGTTGTTTTTCCTTTGACAGATTGGTCCTTCGGACCGGAAACTCTCGCTTCGCCTCAGGTCAGATGGGCCAGGTGGCATGAAACCTTACGGGGAAGAGACCACATCGGTTCTTCTGCTCTGAAAGACCTCCGACTGAATTTGTCGTTCAAAAGAGGCCGGCCACTTTTCTGATCTGCGACTGGAGGACGAGTTAATGGTTTTCCATCGAACCTGGTGATCAAGCATGGAGGCTCAGGTAAGGTGAGATTTACCTTTTTCTGTTTTAGATCAGGGACTTGATTTGAATCATCTGTCAGGAGATTTGTTTTATACAAGTCAGGGACAGAAAGATTGCAGTCTTGTCATAGATCAGGGAAACAGAATAGGTAAGGCAGTTATTCTAGATAAACTGTGAAAAAGAAAAATCGTGGTACCACGTGAAAATAAGAAGGGTTACGTAACATTCTAACAGTCAGAACAATATGGGTAATAAGTGCACAAAAAGTTCCTGAGATCCACCGTTAACTGAAGATGCAAAATATATGCAATTACAGCATGCCGACAGTGTTATGTACTATACAAAATGGGTTAATAAATATGAATTTGATGGCAAATTAGAAAGATCCTCGCTTATTAAACTTTTCAAACAGCTTAAAACTGACGCAAAAGGTCAGGTAAAAAAGCAACGTCAATTAGGCATTCCTCAGGCACACAGGTGGATTGAGGAAGCAAACCGTAGGGAACAAAAAAGTAATAATTCAAAAGCTATGTTTTTAGATAAAGAAGACAATAATTTGGTAATAGCATCAGCCCCTCCACCCCCTCCACTTCCCACACCAGAATATGAAGCGAGTGGACAAGCTGGTCCACCTCTGCTATACCCGGCTGTCACCGCAAAGCCAAAACCGTATGTCAGAGATCCCATCGAGACTAGGTCTCGAACACGTAACTTAAGAGGGGATACTGAGTTATATCAAATGAACAAAAATTCACGAGCTATGAGTGAAGAAGAGATATGTCCACTCATAGAAGTACCGAATCCTCAGGCAGGACAGGCAGGGCAGGACCCGACTCTCCTAGTATATAGACCGTGGACACTGGAAGACATCCAGAAAGCCACAGAGGGAATTCCCCATCCAAAAGTTAATTTTAGAAAATTCTTAGAAGACTTACAGGGCATGAGGTTAAGTTATCATTTAAATGGAGAAGAAGTAGAAAAAGTAGTTAGACAAATTGTAGGTCCAGATTGGCACATGATCAGTGGCAACTGGAATCCCTGTGATGCAGAACATAAGCCACTCCCACATAGCAATGCAGAACTGGATAACAGAGTGAAAGGTCTAACAGACCGAATCTCTGAGAAATGGAAGCCTAGGGCAGACTGGACTTGCATTAATCAATGCATCCAACAAGAAGGTGAAACTGTTGACAGATATTATGCTAGATTATTAGAGTGTTTTAATAACCATTGTGGAATGCAGGTACCTGAAGACCAAACACATGATTCCCCGTATGAGCAGCAGCTAAAGAATGCATTTTTGAAAGGCAGTATTTTGCCTATAAGCAGCTTTATTACAAAGCACATGGTAGACCATCGTACAAGTAGATTACAGTCACTACTCGAATATGCTAGACATGCCGAAAGGCATTTTAACAGTAAAAAGAAAAAGAAAGCCCAAGTACTTTCTGTAGAAGATGGAGCAGAAGTTTATGTAGTACAGTCCGGGAAGAAGGGCAGAAAAAATGCCCAGGGAAACAAACAATCTGATAAGCGATCAGAGGAGTTTGAAGAGAGAAAGAAAAGGGGTGAATTTTTAAGTGCGGAAAAAAAGGGACATTTAGCAAGGGATTGCAAGCAAAACAAGAAGGTAGCCATGGAAGATAAGGAGGGTGAGGACTGACTATATGATGGTCAAGAATCACTAAAAGGGAGTAACCAAGAAAAGACAAATGCAAATGTGATAGAGGGAGTAGATAATGTGATAGAAGAAATAGAGGAAGTGCAAGAAATTGCAGATGGTGAAGAAAGTGAAATTTTAGACTTAGCATTATTGAGCCTGGAGCTCTATTTAGCAGACAGGAAACTGGAAGTTATACTTCTGGTAGAGGGGAGGGAAGTAAAATTCTTGTGTGACTCAGGGGCTTCACGGACCCTGATACATCCTTCCAAACTACCAGAAAATTTAGAATCATTTGATTACATTCTAGTGAAAGCAGCTAATGGACAGCTGTATCGGGAGCCACTCTCCCATAACATAGCAATAACTGACCCTGTTTCAGGGATGACCCAGAAAAGCGAAATTGTTGTTTCTGCAAAATGCCCAGTAAACCTTTTGGGCAGAGATCTTATGCAGATATTTGCCATAGCAATAGTTCCGACTATGCAGGGTATGGAAGCACAGCGACAAATGGATACTTTTGTGGTGTGACCGGAGGGCAAACATTTTATTGGTACAGCCAGGACTTGGTCACGACTGGTCTAGGGGCAGTAACCGAAGAACTGATGAACATAGCCATCAGTAAGTACCCCTCCCTTGACACTGATAAACAGCATTTGTTGCACTGTACTCTGTATTATTGTAGCACACCAGGACCTGATAAGGAATATGAGCAAGAACTGTTCAAAAACCATGCAAACAGATTAGTATTACGTAATCTGTACTGGGACACAGAAGGGAACAGTGTAGTTAGCTGTTCATTGCCCCAGGAATTCTTTGCACTCTATAAATCTAATTGATTACCACATGTTAGTTTAACTATGGACAAGAATGTGAAATGGGCAGACCTAGGAGAAAGAGTCACAAAGTGGGAAAAACAAACGGAGTTAGAATTGTCAGAACAGGGAGTACAGAAGCAGAAGTTAAATTGGATAACACAGACACACCCAGCTGTACACTTGCAGTCTAGCGAGGACAGCTGATTAGCACTCTTACTAGAAGAGGAAGAAAATGCCTTATGGAGCATACCAGAAACTCTCTGGTCATCACGGAAATCAGATGTAGGACTAATTCGTACAGCAGGACCAGTTACTATCACACCAAAATCAGCATTTAGACTACAAAAGAGACAGTATCCCTTAAGGAAAGATGCAGAAGTAGGAATCAAACCTATAATAGCAGCTTTACTTAAGGAAGGAGTACTGGTAGAATCTCCCGATTCACCATGTAACACACCCTTATTTCCTGTCAGGGAAGCAAACGGAGAATGGCGTATGGTCCAAGATTTACAAGCTGTAAATGATGCAGTAATACCTAGAGTACCTACGGTGCCAGATCCACACACCCTATTGAATGATTTGAAGCCTCAACAGAAGTATTTTTCTGTGGTAGATATTAGCAATGCATTCTTTTCGATACCGATACACCCTGACAGCCAACATTGGTTTGCATTCACATTTCAGGGGAAAAGGTATACATACACGCGACTACCACAGGGGTATTGTGAAAGCCCAACAATATTCGCACAAGAGATGGCAAGCAACTTGAAATTTAGCCCACCAAGAGGCAGTCAGATTTTACTTTATGTAGATGACATCCTGCTGGCAGCCCCCACCCAGCAAGAATGCAGAGAAGATACCATAGCATTACTACAATTTCTAGCCACTCAAGGACATAAAATAAACAAAAACAAGTTGCAGCTTTGGAGAAAGCAGGTTAAATACCTGGGATATGTAATATCCAAAGAAGGCAGAACATTAGATGAATATAGGAAAATAGCAATTTTGCAAGCACCCAAACCGACTACCAAGAAGGAAATTATGTCCTTCCTGGGTACGACTAATTTCTGTCGGAGTTGGATTCCAAACTATGCCTTGGAGTCTGCTCCACTCACCAACTTGATATACAAGAAGCCTATGGCAGCACAAGATTTATTACAATGGACACCAGAAGCAGAATCAGCTTTCTGCAAACTGAAACAATTGATAGCATCCTCATTAGTTTTAGGATTACCAAACTATCATACAATTTTTTTCCAAACTGTAGATTGTAAGCAAGGTTGTATGACATCAGTGTTAACACAGCAACATGGGGATAAGCAACGCCCCATAGCTTACTGTTCATCACAGCTGGACCCAGTGGCGCAATCCTTGTCCCACTGTGTACAAGCAGTAGTCGCAGCTGCAATGGCAGTACAGGCTTCGACCTCAGTAGTGTTGTTCCACCCTCTCACATTGAGAGTGCCTCATGCAGTCGCAATTATTTTACTGCAAGAAAAAATAGCATATCTTTCTCCTGCTAGACATCCTTCCTGTATGACTAACTCTTGAGCCAACCTCATATGACAATTGAACGATGTACAACTTTAAATCCGTCTACCTTGCTCCTGACCCCTGCGGATGGCACACCACACAGCTGCCTGCAGGAGATTGAGCAAAAGACACTGCCTAGAAAAGATCTAACGGATGTTCCCTTGGATGATGCCGAGGTGACATATTACGTGGACGGCTCATGCAGAAGGGGTCCTACAGAGCAGAACCTAGTTGGGTATGCAGTAGTTTCTGATATTGAGATTTTAGAAGCAAAGTCTTTACCACACAACTTATCTGCACAAGCAGCAGAATTGATTGCCTTGACAAGGGCATGTACCTTGGCAAAGGGTAAATGTGTGAACGTTTTTACTGACAGCCAGTACGCTTTTTCTACTGTACATGTTTTTGCGCAACAGTGGAAGAATAGAGGAATGATAACATCTACTGGTAAACTGATTAATCATGCGCAGTTTATTTTAGATTTGTTAGAATCTATTCAGTTACCTCAGAAAGTAGCTGTTTGTAAATGTGTAGCTCATACCAAGCAACAGGATAGGATTTCAAAAGGTAATGCGAGAGCTGATACAGCTGCAAAGCAGGCAGCTTCAGCTTCAGAAATATTTCTTTTGAGTGAGGAGTTACAACCTTCTGAGATTTTAGATTTAGAAATGTTAAAAACAATGCAGACACTTACTGCAAAAGTAGAAAAACAGAAATGAATAAAACGAGGAGCAATTCTTGAGAAAGGGCTGTACATCTCCAAAGAAGGAAAACTGATTTTGCCGTCTAATTTGTTTAGATATGCAGCTTTGTTGAGCCATGGGCAGTTCCATGTCTCAACAGGGGGGATGGTACAGTTAGTGAACCGAGTGTTCACAGCATATGGATTTACAAACTACACAAAATATTTTTGTGCAGCATGCCATGTTTGTAACAAGCATCATGCACAAGGGGCACTGAAGCCGAAGCAAGGGAGTTTCCCAACACCACCGTACCCATTCCATACTATCTGTATGGATTTCATAGAACTGAACAAATGCGAAAATAAGAAGTATTGTCTTGTCATTAGGGATATGTTTTTCAAATGGGTGGAAGCTTTTCCGACCAAAAATCCAGATGCAGCTACTGTTGCAAAAGTCCTTGTTAAAGAAATTATTCCTAGATTTGGCATACCGGAAAAGATCTACAGTGATAATGGCACACACTTTGTAAATCAAACTATACAACAGTTGAGTCGATATTTCTGAATTTCCTTAAAGAACCATTTTGCATACCACCCAAAATCTACAGGACTAGTAGAGAGGCATAATGGGGTTTTGAAAAACAAACTTAGGAAATTAATTAGTGAGACACAAAAGAATTGGGGTACTGCCTGCCTCTGGCATTGTTGAGCATGAGAACTGTTCCAAATGCAAGGGGTTTAACTCCTTTTGAAAAATTATTTGGGAGGGCATATTATATACCTCAGTGGAAACCTCTCATGCCAGCAGACCAGTGACAGTTCACTCGCAGAATACATGAGACGACTTTTAAGTAATAAACAACTTTTGCAGTTAAATTCTGTTTCAGATAAAGAACAAACCAGACCATCAGAAGCAGCAATAGTCCCAGGCATGTGGGTCTGGGTGAAAGTCATCAAGAGGAAGAACTGGACATCACCGAAGTGGGAAGGGCCATACCAAGTACTACTGTCAACACCCACTGCAGTCAAGATCGCAGAGCGAGCATCCTGGATTCATCTGACACACTGTAAATTGGTTAAAAACTTTGAACTGGACAAAAAACTTGTTACTGTTACACAAGAACAAAATGACCAGATACGGAGCAAATAGAAATACAGAACAACCTCAGAAGTATTGCATGATCATTCTGTTAATTATACTGATAACATTAATCTTTTTGCTGTGGCCTTTCCTTTTTCCAGCCACACAAGCTGAACTGAATAAACGAGATGCATTACTCATAGACTGGCATCCGAACTTTAACACTTACCAAGCAATTAAATATGTGCATGCTGAAACTTTTAATGTTTCGAATTGCTGGATTTGCACAGCTATACCAATAGCATACGCGGGATTGTTAATGACTGCTGTCCCCCTAGGGGTCAATGAGACCTGGGAAAACTTGATTTTTGATACTACAACTGTGAAATCACAAGACAAAATAGCATTGTACCTGCCTGTTACACAAAAGGGAATTGTATGTTTTTACAAAAATGATACTGTTCAGGTGGGTTGGAGCAATTGTAATGTGACTGTTCCTTACAAATGTTATATCAAAGCTAATAATGCAGGTTATATTTGTGATTCAAACTATGACTCATACTTTGAATCAATGCACAAAACAGTTGATGAAGTACAACGTAATCCTGTTCTTTTTAAACAACTTTCTATCATCGATAAGAAAATGTTTCATGCAGGGCAAGTGTATATTAATACTAAAGTAGAGAATTGTTATTTTGTGTGTGGGAAAAAGGCATACAAATGGTTACCTGAGAAATGGTCCAGCAGTTTTTTTTTGGGTTAACTGGTTCCGGCCATACGGCACACTGCAGTTTTGCCTCAGGGAAGAATTCGAAATGTCAGAGAGGTCACCAAGAAACCTGGAAATCCAATCAAGAGACCTGAGAATCCAATGGGATGAATTGAAGCAGGCTGGAGAAGCCATAACTCTGTGAAAAACAAAGATAAACTGACACACATGGACTTGAGTGACACTATTATATCGTAGGCAGGTATAGCCCCTGCATATGGCGCAGTGAAATCGATTTGAGAGCTGAGAAAACTATCCAAACTTCTCGAAGTAATGAGCAATGCAACTTTTTCTGCTCTCGAATTAGTAACTGATGAACTGAACGCTATGAGAACTGTTGTGCTTCAAAACTGCATGGCTCTCGACTTCACCCTAGTGGTGAAAGGCGGTATGTGCGCTTTAATAAAAGAGGAGTGCTGTTCATATATTCCTGACAACCAGCATGAGATAAATGACCATCTTGAGGTGATTCAGCAAGTGTCGGCCATGACCAAACCAGGCCCAAACCCACTGACGTATTTTTTCCAGAATTTGTTTGGGGGGTGGGGTAGCATCCTAATGAACATCCTGATTGCCATTTGTGTGGGATTACTCCTGTTAGGAGTGTGTGTTTGTTGCAGTATTCCCTGCATGAAAAGATTGATCAAAGATTTTATAGACATGTCAGTTTCTGAAACTTTGTATCAAAGTACTGAAATTGAAGAACTGTTGAAAAATGAAACACTTTCATAAGTCCAAACTGAATGACTCTCTTAACTGCAAATTCTGAACAGAAAGAGATTAGCAGAAGAAGCAAACTGTTTATGCTTTTGAAAATAGAATAAAATGTATTAACAGGGGGGAAATGTTAGAAAAATATGTATTAATGTATATGTTTAGTGCTTATTAGAAGCTAAAAGGGTTAACACATTTCATTCTATTTTATGTACAGCTTAATTCTGTATGAAATTACAAGATGCTTTTCAAACTGCAGTATGCTTTCTGAAACTGCAAGATGCTCTCTGACCTAGTATTTGCTAGCACAGCAAACTTCATGTTTATGCCTTTTGGAAATGTACTGAGAAGCAGGTGATTATCTGCTAGGTCAGGAAAATAATGAATAGAACAATACTGTTTTCTATAATGTTACTGAACTTGAACAATCAGCTCTGTTCATGTTATGAGAACATGCACCGCTGCAGAAAAGACAGATACAGTTAAACAAAGACTGCTTGAAGAAATGAACTATAATCTGTACTTGCTTTGTGCTCGAATTAGCCATAGTACCTTGAATGGTAACATTGCATAGTGAGAAGTTGTATCTGACCAGTGGTCATCAAGGCCACGTTGTTTTGCTTAGGAAGTTTTTTTTGTAAACTTAATATGCCAGCAGAAAATCATGGACAAACAGCTGCTATGAAATAATATTGAAAGAACTTGTGGTTTATTACGTCAGCTTAGTAGGCAATGTCTTGTAAGAAATGTATAAGAATAGCTTCACTTCCTGATTCTAGTTAGACAAACTCTATTAGCACGTTTTTGTCTCCTTGCTGCAAGATTAAAGTGCCTTAACCTGAACCTGCCGTGTGTTGATCTTTTTGAAGTTGTTTTTCCTTTGACAGTTGAATTCGCAACAGGAAATGTGTTTGCGACATTCTGACCATTACAAAATTCCAGTTTGCATATGTGAATTGATCTTTGAATTAGGAATTTATTTTGACATTCGAATATTTGTTAATAAACTTATATATATATATATATATATATATATATATATATATATATATATATATATATATATATAGACACACACACTTACACTTGTGTGTGTATATATTCATTATATTAGATTTTGACACCTCAGTTAGACAAAGTCCAGTCTTTTTTCAGCTACTTGTTTTCTTGCAAAGCCATATTTCACAACTGTGATTAATTTTTTATAGTCTCGCATTATTCACTGATTTCAGTTTTGCTGGTCTTCTTCCAGTTCATCTCCATCTCCCAACACCAGACTCTGGTTCATGTCCAAGGTACTCCTGATTCTTCAGATCAATTTCTGTGCTTTTTTTTCAATCTCTCAAAACATGTTCTCTGCTAGTGAAACCTTTGCTGGCTCACTATTTGTTGGATAAATTTTTTATTTACGCCTCAGGCTGTTCTGCATCCAAACATGTCACTGATTCTCCAGGAAAAAAAATATTCTGAAGACAGCTAGCTAGAAACAGCAGCTTGAATCTCATACCTGCCTCTCAACATACCTTGACTGCAGGCATAAATTTGTTTCTCTTCTGTCTGATATACAGCGAATAGTCATTATTTACAAACACTCTACTGTTTCCAGTTTTTAATATTTTTCCTTTACACCACATTTTTGTCAGTATCAACTCTTTCTGCTAGTATGATTTCATCTTTATTAATGCAGGTACTGGCTGCTTTCTCATGGCCAGGTTTGGAACATACACACTGTGTACTTTCAGTTAAACCCTGCTGTGTAATACCCCAATTGCGTATTTCCATTTTTATAAAATTAATGAAGTCTCTTCCAGTTTCTCTGGTGCAACAGAAAATCTCAGGTTTTGTCTGCACACACTGTCTCCTAAGTCTGCCATATTTTGAACCAGATTATTCTAAGAAGTCTCACTCAGCCAGACTTTTCTTCATTTTGTCCTCTGATTTTTACAGTTTTATCAGTTCATCTGAATACTAAAGTTTCTTCTGTTATGTTTCCTTTTTTTTACTTCATTTGATATACTCTTTTAGTGTTTTATTTATTTTAATTTTCTCTGAGTTCATTTGATATTTTTTCTCTAAATTACCAGAAGCCAGCTCTTTTGCCAAAGCTGAAACTGACCTACTTTTTTCTGAACAGCCGCAGGATTAATCTCAGCCAGTGTTTTCTTAATTTTTCTGATTGATTTTCTTTCAGATTCTTTCATTTTCTTCTTTGCTATCACACAGGCACTGTACATACTAGTCAGTAACTGAATTTTACTTATGCTGACAAAATCACTGGCTCTTATTTCTCAGTTTCTTTTTTCATACTAGGACAGCTGAAGCTAAGCTGATTATCGGTTTGTGGCCATCTTGGAAGTCCTTGTGGCCTTCAGCCAAGGAAATTAATCACTCACTAATTAATAGTTCACTCTTGTAAAAACAAGGGGAATTATCTTAATTTTGCATAAAATATAATTATTGCTGTTTTACATCCCACCCTATCCCAGCAGCCCAGTATCACAGCATTATATTAACTTAAACTTACTTCTGCCCAGCCTTTGTTCTCTTGTTATGAAGTAAAGCTTATTTTTCTTACAACTAAAAATAACTTTTTTACTTTAATATCTTTAACACACACACAAGTCACTGAAAATACCCTATGCACTTGATACCCTTGACTCCGCACTATAGAAAACATCTTTACAACTGTTTATATCACAAAATATTTTATACGAATAGAAGAACAAATGTTGTTTTACTTATAGTTATTTCCTAATATGGGGTAAGTCCTATGCGGTTCACTCACAAGTTTAACAAAGTCAACAGAAGTCCATTTTTTTCTCAGCCACTTGTTCTTTGCAAGCCATATTTCACAGATGTGATTAATGGTTTATAGTCTCCCATTTAGTCACCATTTTCAGTGTTGCTGGTCTTCTTTCTCATCTTCTCCATCTTCCAGGACTAGACTTTGGTTCAAGTCACTTGTACTCCTGATTGTTTAGCCAAATCCTGTGTTTTTTTTCTGTTTCCCAAGCATTTTCATTTGGAACATTAGATGTTTCGCTGATAAAGTCTCTTTATGAGTTTTATTGTCAAAGAAAGAGAAGCAGAGTAACCTTCTGTTTGCTGGTTCACTCTTGGATACATTTTCTTATTTCATTCTTAGCCTGTTCTACATCAAAAATGTGCTTGATTCTTCATGAAAAGTATTCTGAAAGTAGCTGGATACAGAAGCTTGAATCTCACACCTGCCACTTGACATTCCCAGTATCAACAATGGTATATTTATTGGTAATAAAAAACTGTTGTTGGAATGTAAGGAATCTATTTGGCAAGTCTATTTGGGGGCAGATAGAAAGCCAGGTCTAAATGAGACCATAAATATAAAATGTTTTTTAGAAATGAGAAATTAATTAATAATATATACTTCTTTATTTTCTTAATGAAATTTTATATGTGTAATACTTGATATTTGATGTTATTTACTGTCATTATGCATCATTAGTTTTATTTGTATAATTTTTATATATATATATATATATATATATATATATATATATATATATATATATATACAGTATTTTTTATTGATTGTGTATCAATATAAACGTTGTAGCTTTAAAATTTTATTAAGTAATTAATCAATTAAGTACTTTTCAGTATTTAAGTTGGTTTGAAGGATGGTGTAGTTGTTTCTGAGGAAGTTCACTGAAAATTAAAGTGGATGAAAGCGCTAAAACAACTGGTTGGTGTCTCGTACTTGATATTGCATTGGACTGAATTCGCTGGTTTGCTTTCTGTTTTATTTGACATTCCCATATTGTTGGGATAAACCTACTTCTCTTCAATCTGGTGTACAGTGAAAAATCATTTTCCACAAGCAATCTGTTGTCTCCAGTTTTTAATAACTTTCCTTTCTTTCACAGTTTTTCAAGATTAACTATTTTTGTATGATTGCATCATTACTAATATAGGTCTTGTCTCCTTTCTCATGGACAGGTTTGGAGCATATACATGATGTGTCCTTTCAGTTAACAAATCCTGCTGTGAAACACCAGTCCATTTTCTTTTTTTTTCTCCAAACATCTTTATTAAATGTACATATATGACAAAGGTAATCTTACATTTATATAAATGAAAAACATACAAAATGATATCACTTTAGTTGCAAACAATTTACATCACAGACATCATTGAAACAACTGTAGATGTAAACATTATACATCACTTAACCATCCAGTCATTGTCAGTTAAGCATTATATGGCTCATTCAACTCCTGCCTCTTAAACCTCATTCCTATTCAGCATATATTGTTCCCATAATTCCCATTTTTTCCTATGTAGTTTGCTCCTTCCTTTTTTTAAAGATCACAGTTCCAGTTGTTTTATCTCTGTCACTATATTCACTACTTCTAGTAAAGTTGGTCTAGACTCTGGTTTCCATTTTCTAGTCATTCCTTTTTTGGCAGCCATCATAATTAGACTCAGCAAGGCTTTACTATGTCTAGGCAATTCTGATTCTGCAGCATAACTCAAAAAAATCATCTCACGAATCAGTCCAATCTGCTCTCTCAGCGTCTCAGACAGAGTGGCCTGCAGGGAATCCCAAAAGTCTGCCATCATATTACACTCCCAAAAAATATATTCCCAGCTACCTCTTTCTTGCCCATCACACCTCCAACATTTGCTATCCACCTGAGGAAAAATTCTTTGGAGTCTACTTGGGGTTTAAAAATACATGTAAACACTTTATTGCATATTTGGGAGATATACGTATATCCCCCATTGTTTCTTTGTGAATTGCTTATCCAATCTCTCTTCCCAATCCTTTCTAAGCTCCTCTGATTGCTTATTATAATTATCATGCAATATTTTATATGCTTTACTAATTATTCCTTTTTTAACTGCAGCTTCATTTCTAGTTTTTATTAAAAACTCTAGCAGTGCTGGTCTTTTATTTAGGATCCCCCTATTTTTTCTCTTTGCCTATACTCTGATAGCAATCCTTGATAGGGAAGGCAATCTTTAACCCACAGTCCAAATAAATTCTTGGCTTCTTCCCATTCTATTACCTTTCCCTTTCCCTTTCTAGTTATTTGCTCCAAGTACCTTGGTTCCTTTGTCAGTTTTCTCCAATAAATTCCAGCTCCGTCTTGCCTATTACCTGTATATCTGACCACAGTCAACCCTATTGGCAAAAATCTATTTTCCCCATTCTCCTGCTGATTTGGTTCTTAGAATACTCCCTGCTATTTTATGAATATAATGCTCTGTATGATTTTGGTTGTTCTCCTTAAGAGTCTGCATCCAAAATCCCAATATTTCCTTATTTCTTGAGCTTTATCTCTGTGTCAGCATCATTCCTTTCCACTTTAAATTATAGTTTTCTGCTTGTGTTATGTATAAGACCCTTAAGTATGTTGCTTTAAAATCCCCTCTCAAATTGCGTAATCCTAGTCCACCTTGTTCTATTGGTAGAATCAGCTTATCCTACTTGACCCTTGCTGTCTTCCCTTCCCTGATAAAATCCTTCAACTTTTTTTAATTGCTATCCACAACTTCTCCTCCGGTTGATAAAAGTATGCCTGACCTGTGTATAAGACTAAAGGGACTAAAAACATTTTAATGGCTTTTATCTTAGTATCCATATCCATATAACAAAACTTCCAGTTTCTCAATTTTTGTATTATCTTTTGTTTAGTCTCATCCCACATATCCTTAGCTGCCACCACAAAGTCATTTCTAATCCATACTCCTAAATGCTTCATTTTTATCATGTCCCCATAAATATGGATATTGTTGGACCAAATCATGTGTGGGTACATAATTTACAGCTATTGCCTTTGTTTTAGCTTCATTAATTTTGTATCCCGAGAAGATCTGAAACTGTCTTAAAATGTTCCACAACTCTATAATGTCCCTTTCTGGTTTTGTCATGTATAAAATAATATCTTCTGCAAATAGAGCCAACTTTTCCTGACTACCATACAAATTATATCCTTGAATTTCTGAGTCCCTTATTTTCGTTGCCAATGGTTCTAAATATAATGCAAACAACAAAGGGGAAAGCGGACAACCCTGCCTGGTTCCTCTACTCAAGCAGAAATTATCTGTGAAGACCCCACCCACTTTAATTTGCACGTCCGATCCCTCATATATTCTTCTAATCAGCCTTATAATTGTATCAGGGAAAGCAAATGATTCCATTGCCCTGCTCATAAAGTCCCAGTCTACTCTGTCAAATGCTTTCTTTGCATCAAGACCCACCAATAAAAGTGGTACTTTCTTACATTCTACTCCCTCTAGATCATCAGTGTTCTGTTAATATTGTCAAATGTTTGCCTCCCCTCCACAAAACCACACTGATCCATATCTATAAATTTTATCATTTTTACCATTCCTTTAGACATTATAGACATAAACACTTTATAATCATGGTTTAGTATTGAAATGGGCCTGTATGAAGCTGGATTCAATGGATCGTTACCCTATTTAGGTATTGCCATTACCACTGCCTTCTTCCAGAATGATGGTACTTCTCCTCCTCCTCTTAAAATACTGTAAAACAAAACCTTCCAGATCTTTATCAGTTTTTTTCCATCCTAACTTCCAAACTTTCACAGGAATACCATTTATTCCTCAGGAATTTCCTGTATATTGATTATACATAGCCATTTTTATCTCATCCCTCCCTATCCTAACTGTTAGTAATTGAGCCTCATCTGCCTCTAACTTTGGCATATTTAATTCTGCCAAAAACATTTCCATTTGTACCTTTTCTTGATTTCCATATTTCTCTGCTTTATACAAATTTTCATAAAATTTCCAAAATATTTCTAATACTTCTACAGAGTCTTTTGTTATCTTCCTTTGTTATAGGCTCCCTAAGCTTGGTGGCTGCCCTTTCCACTTTTGTTGCCTGAGTTGTTGTGCTAGAAGTTTTTGTGCTCTAGAATTATTATTAAAAAACAGTTGCTTAACAGCAATCTTTCTAAACTCATGCATATTATCGAGGTAATCCCTTATTTTCTGTTTAGCATTCTGCAGTTGCTCCTTTTCTTGTTCTGAGAGATTCCCCCTATTTTGTAATACGTTAACATTTGTCAATCTTTCTAAATAATTCTTGTTACTGTTTAGCCATATCTTCCTTTCTTTTATTTCCAACCTAGTGTTAAACTCCACTTTAATTTTATCACACTACTTAGCTGTGTTTTCAGAAGATAAATCTATCTTGTGTAGTAGCTCCTGAATTAATTCCACAGCCCATACCTTAAATTCCTCTCTTTTCAACCAGTAGGTGGGAAAGTGCCAGTGTCTCATTTTCATAGCCCCCCAGATTCACTAATCCTCCGTGTAAGACTTAATAAGTCTTACTCAGAGGCTGCAGTTGAGCGGTTTGACGTCAGCATGCCATGAATATTCATGAGGCACGCTGACTCAACCGTAACTCTTACACGGACTGAGTAGGAAAGTAGGGGGCGTGTCCGACTACTGAGCAGTCTAAATGTGCACGCCCCTGCAAGGTTATAAAAAGCAAAATGTCAACACACAAGAGCGAGTACGCTCAAATGTACTTGCACCCAAGGCCACACTCCCTGACACTGTAAACCCCCATCACACTTATATAAAGTAAATAATTATATATATTTTTTTAAATCCACGATATAGCTGCCCATATTTGCGCGGATGTGCCCATTGCTTAGCTGAAGTTAGCAATTCTGATATGGAAGAGCATAAGAAAGAATGTTTATGCAAATCACACCAAATTGCAATAGCGTAATGGTAGAGCGTATGCACAAAGAGAAGGCATTCACGGTTCGAGTCCCACTACTCCCCTTCTTATTTATGTTTTAAATCAGTATTTGAAATAATACCAGACATATATGATTAAAATTTTATTAAAAGCAGTGACATGGCCAATGTATCAGTGAACAAAATATATATTTTTAAAGTACCCAGATAGCCTGGTGTTAAGCAACATTTTACACAGCTAAACAGAGGTGCCCATAGTTTAATAGCGCTTTATCCAGCTAAACAGAGTTGCCCAGAGTTTAATAGCGCTTTACTCAGCTAAACAGAGGTGCCCATAGTTTAATACCACTTTACCCAGCTAAACATAGGTGCCCATAGTTTAATAGCGCTTTATCCAGCTAAACAAAGTTGCCCATGGTGTAATAGCGCTTTACCCAGTGCAATAGAGTTGCCCAAAGTTTAAAAGTGCTTTACCCAGTGCAATGTGTTTGTGCAGCCGTGCGCGCTGTGCCAACCTGGGCACCGTAGGGCACCGGGAAGCAACGTAGAGCTAAGTTGCTTAAACGCAGCCACATCCCCTAGCCTGTCTAGACAGTATTAAAATAAAAGAATTACAAGATCCGAACCCAGGACCCTTTGCATCATAATCAAAGTACAGAACCACTAAGCCATGACAACATAGGGGAAGCAGCCACTATTAACATTCATAAACTTACGAATGGTAGTTTAACCATTACTAAGCAGGTCTGCAGTCAGCCGAGAATTTTACAAAATGGCCAATCACAAAAAAGTGCGAGAAATGCAGCATATTTAAGCCCCATAGGCGGGAATACTCGCCATAACTGATTGTAGCTCACATTTGCAGTCAGAATGGCAGGTGCAGGAGAGGGTTCATGCTTCCAAGTGCAATGTTGGGGCATCGAGGAGTCCAAATACATGGTTTGGCTTCTTGTCCACTGTCACGAGATAAGACTCCTGCAGGGCCAGTTCCAAGGGACGGAGTACAAGGCAGAGGCTTGGAGCCGGTTAGCTCGTGACCTCACCAGTGCCACAGGTGTTCCCCGGACTGGTAAGCAGGTCCATCACCACCATGCAGACCTGAAGAGACGAAAGCAGGACCGCCTGAACCCGTGGATACAGGAGGCCTGTGGGATGCAGAATGCCCCACAACTGTGTATGTAGCCATGGAATGCAGTATGTAAGAATTGATAATGGAGTATGTATAATGGATAGGTATGTCTCAATATCCCTTCATTTACTTTACACCTGCAGGTGACCGTGCTGCGAATCAGCATGCCTATGCTGATAGGCTGCTAAGGTTGCGCCACCAGGCAGGTTAGTGATTATTCTGCATGTATTGTTATATAAAATATGGGAGAGAGCATGAAAGAAAGTGTTGTAGTCCAATAAAACAGCCATAGAATTGCCTGAATACGTTCTCTGCATGTACTGTCAGATAAAAACGTCAGAGAGGCAGAAAAAGAGTGTAGTAACCCATTAAGAAAGGTAACATATGTCTGTAATAATATCCGTTCAGGCACTGTCATATAACATAAGTGAGTGAACCTGAAAAAAGATCGTTCTAACCTATTAATAAAGGTATAATATGTCTTGAACATGTCTGCCATAAACATCGTTAAAACAAGTAAAGGAGTGAGCCTGTGGAAAAGTGTGCAATGTCGTTAATAAAGGTCTAAAACCCAGAGTGTGTCTGTGTCACAGAGTCTGAAATGTTGTTGTACCCTTGCATTATACAAACAGTACTGTTTGAAAATGTGCTGGCAACCCAGAGTTATGCAGTCCCATATAAAGTGGGTGATGGAAGTGCTAGTAGCTGTGAAACATATATACAGTCCGCAATAGTCAGTTACTGGCTTGCATGAATAAGTAAAACTGGCACACGTGTAGCATGTAATTATTCACCAGAAATGTGAGTGTGTGTTAAGAAATGCAGGGTTCTGTACAAATTGAAGTGAAAATGTCATGTGAAAACATCCAGATATGTAGATAAAGAAATATAAATGCAAACAAGAAATATGTAACAGTAACACCTGCATCCTGGACAGTTAGTATGTCAGATATGGGTCAGGCATATATCGAACTAGCCAAACCCATGACACAACCTAATGTATGGTGGCAAGTGTAATAATACAGGTAGGGGATATACAACTGCAGCCACTGGGAATGTAGTGTAGACTAAAAGGTCATTATAAGATGTTAACTGAGGTTTTTTTTTACACCCTACCGTATGTGCATAAACCATGCAATTCCACACCTCAATGGGTATGTGTAACCTTATTTGTTGGGACATATGTCCTATTGTTTTATAAATATTTGCATTGATGTTGATGCATGTGCCCTGTTCAAACACCACGTTCATGGTGGCCCGTTGCTACCAAACATCCCTGCATGCTGTTGGAATATCCACTGTCATTCAATATATGCATGTGTTATGCTTGCTGCTCAACTGTTGGAACCTTGGTGTGTTGGGTTAATGGGAATATTACTGCATACTGTTACAACTAATCTGGAATGCTGTTGTTTATGTTGTAATTAAACACACCTAATCACAGAATGTATGGGAAGGCCGGTCCCAGCGGACCCACCTGTCCCTCCTCAGTTGGCAAGTGCACCTGGCACCAGCAGCTCCGGTGCCCAGCCCGGGCTTCCCTCCTCCGTTGGTCCTGTGCCACCTTCGGGTGGAAGCACTGCAGGGGATGGGGCTCGTCCCCCCCCCGTGCAAGCATGGGTGGAGAAGAGCCACCCATCACCCTTCGAAGGGTCCGGGCTGTGGTGCGTAGGGAGATCCAGCATTAAGTCGCTGATCCCCTATGCCAGCTTGAGGCGAGTGTGGCGCATCTCTTGGGTGAGCCTGCCCATCCTACTCAGCCCCCAGCACAGCCACCCTCGGGGCTGTGAAGGTGCAGTGGTGAATGCCCATGGGTGGGGATCTCAGTTCCACTGTTACCATCTGTGGGCTCATGGGCTTGCGATTTCCAAACACCCTTCCCCGTCAATTGTGTTCACCCACCCTATGTGTCAAACTCCACCCCTGTATGCATCTTGTTTGTCTTGTCTATTTACCTCCCCAACCTACCTCCCCAAATATACCTACTTCCTCTACCTCATATTCCACTCTCACCTGAAAAAAAATAAATAAATAAAAGGGCAATCTCTTCCCACAAAAAAATTACGCCCCATACATAGCTGCCCAATTCGCACACATGTCCACTGGACATGTAAACTGATAATTCTAATTGGCAGTACAACATATTTTGTTGTCCTCACCCCTCTCTCAGGGGTGGAAGGTTTCAAATTTCACACCAAATTTCATACATATGCACAGCTATTGCTGGTAAAGAAATGGGCAGCTATGGACCTTCCCTACACCCATCCTGCACAACCCGAGCTGGTTTCCCTACTGTCTTTCCCTCTTTGTGCCCCCTTTTTCACCAATTTCCTATCTCCCCATTTTCTTTTCTTTAAAAGAAATTAGCATGGGGGTTAGCAGAAGTAAGCACTTTTAAGCAGTAGTTAGTGGGGGTGCACGGGTGTGAGCTTGTGTGTGCTTAGCTAAGGATTGCTAAGTGTCACGCAAACCCACTTACAACTGCTTAAAAGTGCCTTAGTCACTCTGTATGACAAGGCCCTTGTACTGCTCAGCAGCAAAATAAAATACCCTTGTCAGTCTCAAATCCGGGACCTTGGACACACCAGTCTGCCTGAAGTACCACTACACCACAGCAGATATACAATAACTCAGTGCTGAAAGCAATATATCATGCATTACCATGAGTGAATGTAAAGGAAAAATAGGAATGGCATAACACAAATCTTGTTCTGTGGGCCTTAACCAGCAGGTGTTGTGGAGTTGCATGACATGACTGTGAAAAGAGAATCAGCCATGCTAGTAGGGAATAAGGTTACAGTAGCAGCTTACAAACCTCACACAGTATCAGAGCGGGATAAACAGTGGCATATTTGCATAGGTCACAGGCCAGACCACCCAACAGTGACTGCTCTACAGTGATGACCCTGATTTGTAAACAAATGTTAGCTGTGCCCCTCTGACTCCCTGTGAAATGTACTAACAGTAGGCAGAAAAGTGTTGAATCTCACTTAATGACAAATGTCAATAAGTGAGAGTAGACACCGCTTGCACGTCAGAAAATGTGTAGTGATACATATGCCCTGAATCCCCCAAAGACTGAACTGCAAAATGTCTGAACTATATCACAGGTGTAACCCAGTTATATGTACCTTTCCCTGAGGCTGTGCAAATATATATGTGAAAGTATCTGAGGCCTGGAAGAGTCAGAAACACACAGGCATATCAGCTTGTCTGTTGTTACACACTCTGCAAATAGCTGTAGAATGAATCCCACAAGCATGCCCTTATGTAGAAGCACAACACAGAAATATCAAAGGATGTAGCCATGTACTGCTAGCAACCACCTGTGAAAATGCCATTGTTCATGTGCTGAAAAGACTGCTGTGGTGCACAGTCAAAGAATACTAGGCTGACCTCTGTCTACCATCTGGATATGTCCACAGGTGGGAGCTACTCAGACAGACTACAAGCCTTCATAGACTCACAGGTACACAGCAACTCTGCATGTTCAGTAAGATAAACATCACACAATAATACATAATGCACTCTGCAGTTCTGCACCCCTACCCAAAAGTACTATATACCCATGTAGTCAGGCACAACCAAGGGTGTAGGTAGGCATACACAGTACAGAAATATGTCCAGTTGTCCTGAGCAGACTGTGCTAATGTCAACACAAACCACAAACTGTTCAGAAGTGAGTAACGTACTAATGACAGTATAGCAGTTCACAAACAGTGCATGTGCCTGATATTCATAATTGGTAGTACAACATACTTAGTTGTTTTCACCCCTCTCTCAGGGGTGGAAGGTTTCAAATATCCCACCTAATGTATTGCATATGCACAGCTGTTGCTGGTAAAGAAATGGGCAGCTATGGACCTTCTCCACACCCATCGTGTACATCCCAAGCTGGTTTCCCTACTGTCTTCCCCCTATTTGTGCACCCTTTATCACCACATTTCTATCTCTCCATTTACTTTTCTGTCAAAGACATGAGCGCGGGGGTTAGCGGGAGTGAGCACT